>NC_090725.1:134213404-134513404 GCF_036898095.1 Palaemon carinicauda | reverse complement strand
TTCCTGTCTCACGAGTTGAGGTTCCTGAGGAGCTAGCCTCAAGAGTTGAGGCTCTCGCCTTGAGGAAAGTTGAGGTAGCAGCTGCGAGAGCTGAGGTGGCTGCCTCAAGGATGGTAGAGGTTGTCGTACCTCAAAAGGTTGTAGCCTCAAAGATGGTCTAACTGCAAGAAAATCTTGCCTCAAGGCATAAGACTCCTGCTCCCATTGTTGAGGTTGCCTTAAGGAAGGTTAAGGTTGCTGCACAACGCTGGTAACTGGCAACTCCGAACGCGGTAAGGTAGCTTGAGGAACCTCAACTTCGTACGCCTGGCAGACTGGACTGCGGTGAGGCGGAGCGCTCGCAGGAGGAGGTGTAACCTTCTCAGCCTGAAACTCACGCATTAAGACCGCAAGCTGCGACTGCATGGACTGCAGCAAAGTCATCTTGGGATCAACAGACGATAAGGTCTGTTGAGGCAAAGCCTTAACAGAAGATGAGGTCTGTTGAGGCATCGCCTTACCTCTCTTAGGAGGTGTGCAGTCACCTGATGACTGCGGAGAGTCAGAGCTAACCCAATGACTGCATCCGGGTTGTTGAACTCTAGAGGTCTGGACTTTACGTTTAAGAGGTCTTGAGACCTGAGTCCAGCGTTTTCTCCCCGAAATTTCTTCTGCAGACGAGCAAAATAAGGGCTCAATCGTCTGCGGGTGGGAGTGACGGTCTCTGTAAGACACGCCCGCAACCACCGAGGATACTTCTGTGCGCCGATCAAGGCCTGCCGAACCCTTTTGCCCTTCGACATTGCTTCTCCCCTGGGCTTGGGAGCTTGCAAGAGGTCCCGGACTGGGAGGACGACTGGCACGCACAGAAGTACCCTCACGCACAACACTGACACACTTTGCGCTAATCACTTATCACTTTTGATTTTCTGTTTGCACTTATTTCACTGAACTCGAAACTTTAAGTGGTTTGTACCTGAAACACGCAATTCTATCCTTCCTTAAAAGTTAGTAATTGCGAAAACAGAATTACAATGTAACAGAAAAATCTAATGAAAGATAAATAATTCAGTGGCTGGAAAGAGACTAAACACTAGATCAAATAAACTACGTTTAAAATCTCTCACCGCATAAAGCTTGAGAACAAGAATAAAACTCTAGAAACGTTTACCTTCTTCCCCTAAAGAGACTAGGGAGAAGAGCAAAAACGATAACAACGTTACTCGCTTGAACGAAACGTTTATCCAGCTCTCTCTCCCTCCGTCTCTAACTCTCTCTCTCTCTCTCTCTTGACTTAGAACCTGAGAGAAGAGCCCAATCATATATATCGTTAAAACATATTATTGTTAAAGGAAAAAAACTGAAATATTTCCCAAATAAAAAGTTCCTTTATTAGAATTAAAACCATTAAGCTAAGAAAGAATGAACAAAACGCTAGAAACGGTTACTCTTACTGCAACGTGACACCGTGAAAATTCTCTCTCTATCGTAACGATAGAGCGCAAGTTGAACGTTCTGAACGTCAACAACTGCAGAGACAAAACAAAACGTTAGTTTAACTTTGAAAACAGTACGAGACTATCAAAGAAATTCTTTCAAAAACATTAAAATAGCATAATATGTTAACAGGTAAAACCGAAATGACGGGCTCAATGTTAATTAACTTCGGTACCAAGAAAAGACCGCCTACTATTAGGAAAGGTCGAATATAAACAAATATAAAAATTAATTTTAATAAGTTTATAATAAAAGGAAGTTAATCGAAGAGGCCTATAAAAGGCGGAGAGATAAAAAATAAATCTATAACTTTTGTTAAGCAAAATTAAGAAAGAGAGTCTATACTCTCTTAGACACCAACACTTCCGTCTAAGGGAAGGGTCGGCCATTTAAAGGTGAAAGAGAGTTCATACTCTCTTCGTCACCATAATTAATCAAATTAATTCCAAAAGCTAGTTAAGCTAATAATAAAACTTCCTGAATAGCGAAAGCTGAAATCTTAGAGCAATACTTCACCAAAAACCGTGAACAAGACTCCAAAATTATAAGCGTATCCATGAACGTCTTGCCGGAAGCACGACAGAGGAAAAATTGAGGTGGTGTCAACAAGAAGTACTGCAGTACCTGGCCACAGGTGGCGCTTGTGAGTACACCCCCCTCTTGTATAGCGATCGCTGGCGTATCCCTTCCGTAGAATTCTGTCGGGCAACGGAGTTGACAGCTACATGATTATCGGGTAAGTTTAATATTGAAAATATCATTTTTAAACACAAGACTTACCCGGTAGTTATATATATAGCTGATTAACACCTTTGGTGGAGGGTTAGAGACAGCTAGCATATCTGGAATTCTACTTAAGAGTTAATTAAAACAAAACTTAAGGGTCCGTACCTGATAAGGAAGCAGACTTCAATGATACTCTGCCTCATTATGTCTGCTAGCCTTATGAGATCCAGCGATCCTCCGAGGGGGCTGAAGATCTCGAAGGGACTGTCAAACCGGTGTCAAAACCTCATCATGACAGAACCTCCTCCAATAACCAAATCCGGGTGCTCTCATGGCACAAACATGACCACCTGACAAAATCAATGATTGTGGAAGACTGACACAATCTCCACAAACAACCATAAAAACAATTAAAAGTACCAAGAGAAGAAAAGGTTATTGGGATTATGGGAACATAGTGGTGGATCCTTCACCCACTATTGCACTCGCTGCTACGAATGGACCCAGAGTGAAACAGTCCTCATAACAAGTCTGAACACCTTTCAAATAATACGACGCGAACACGGATTTGCTCCTCCAGAAGGTCGTGTCCATTATGCTTTGCAGAGATCTGTTCTGCCTGAAAGCAGCCGACGTTGCCACCGCTCTGACCTCATGCGACTTGACCTTTAAAAGCCCAAGGTCTGATTCATTACAATGAATAAGAGCTTCCCTAATTAAAAGCCTGACGAAATAAGACAAGGCGTTTTTAGACATCTGTAAAGAGGGCTTCCTGACTGAACACCACAAAGATTCAGACTTGCTCGTAAATCTCTTGTTCTCTCCAAGTAGCATCTTAGAGCTCTAACTGGGCACAAGACTCTTTCTACCTCATCTCCAACCAGATCCGTAAGATTTGGAATCTCGAATGCTTTAGGCCAAGGTTGAGAAGGGCGTTCGTTTTTGGCAAAAAAGCCTAACTGCTAGGAACAGACAGCTTTGCCATTACGAAATCCGACGTTTTTGCTAAACGCATGGATCTCGCTCACTCTTTTGGCCGTCGCAAGACTGACCAAAAACAAAGTCTTCATAGTGAGGTCTTTCAAGGAAGTTGAACCCAGTGGCTCAAACCTGTCGCTCATGAGAAATTTCAAAACAATATCCAGATTCCAGGCTGGAGAATCTTGGATCCGACGTTTTGAAGTCTCGAAAGACTTGAGAAGCTCTTGTAGATCCTTATTGTCAGAGAGGTCAAGGCTTCTATGCCTAAACACAGTAGCTAACATACTCCTATAGCCTTTGATAGTAGGAGGAGGAGAAATTGCATTTCCTTCGAAGGTAGAGCAGGAAATCTGCAATTTGAGCTACAGAGGTACTGGATGAGGAAAGAGAGTTGACTCTACACCACTCTCTGAAAACCTTCCACTTAAATTGATAGACCTTGATGGTCGAAGTCCTTCTTGCTCTCGCAATAGCTTGAGCTGCCTCCTTCGAAAAGCTTCTAGATCTAGCGAGTCTCTCGATAGTCTGAAGGCAGTCAGCTGAAGAGAGTGGAGATTTTGATGCAATCTTTCCAAGAGGGGTTGTCTGAGAAGATCTGCTCTTAGAGGAAGAATTCTTGGGGTGTCTATCACCCATTCCAGTACCTCTGTGAACCATTCTCTTGACGGCCAATAGGGAGCCACAAGGGTCATCCTGGTTCCTTTGGATGTCACAAATTTCTGTATTACCATGTACAGGATCTTGTAAGGAGGGAATGCATAGAGATCTAGATTGGACCAGTCCAAAAGAAACGCGTCTATGTGGACTGCTTCTGGATCTGGAACAGGGGAGCAAAAAGCCTCTAGCCTCTTCGTCTTTGAGGTTGCGAAGAGGTCTATGCAAGGACGACCCCAAAGACGCCACAGGCTCTTGCACACCTGAAGGTTGAGGGTCCACTCTGTTGGAAGGATCTGATTCCGTCTGCTGAGACTGTCTACCATAACGTTTTTCTCCCCTTGAATGAAACGCGTGAGAAGAATAATATTTCTCTCTCTTGCCCATATCAGGAGAGTCCTTGACGTCTCGTACAGAGAAATCGAGTGCGTTCCCCCTTGTTTCGAGATGTACGCCAATGCTGTCGTGTTGTCCGAATTGACCTGAACTACTTTGTTGGTGACTAAAGCCTCGAAACCTCTGAGGGCTAAAAGCACTGCCAATAACTCCTTGTGGTTGATATGCAAAGATTTCTGGGGTTCTGTCCAAAGACCCGAGACTTCTAATTTGTCTAGAGTTGCTCCCCATCCCATGTCCGAGGCGTCGGAGCATAACACAAGATCTGGGCTTTTCATTGACAAATCGAGGCCCTCCTGGAACTTGTCTGATTCTTCCCACCACCGAAGGCAGACTTTGATTGAGTTCGTGATAGGAATGGAAATCGACTCTTAAGTCCCTCTCCTTGTCCCAATGGCTGTTGAGATGGAACTGGAGAGGACGAAGGTTCAGCCTTCCCAGTGGGACGAACTGCTCCAAGGAGGAGAGGGTTCCAATCAGACTCATCCATTTCCTTGCTGAGCAAACTTGCTTGCTTTGAAACGAACTCAGTTTCAACTTGGCTTGCTCTATCCTTGAGGGAGACGGAAAAGCCCGAAAAATCTGACTCCGTATCGTCATCCTCAAATATAGAATCTCTTGAGATGGAACCAAGAGAGACTTTTCCTTGTTTACCAGGAGACCAAGTTCTTCCGCAAGGTCCAAGGTCGTCTGAAGATCCTTCAGGCAGTGATCGTAAGAGGGCCCTCTGAGAACCCAGTCGTCGAGATACAGGGAGGCTCTTATGCCCCTTGAATGTAAGATCTTTGCTACATTCAGCATGAGCTTCGTAAATATCTGAGGTGCTGTGCAAAGACCGAAGCATAGGGCTCTGAATTGGAAGACGTCTCCCATGAAAACGAACCTGAGGTAGGGTCTGAAGCTCGGATGGATGGGGATGTGGAAGTAGGCGTCCCGAAGGTCCAATGAGACCATCCAGTCGTCCCTCCTTACAGCTGTTAACACTGACTTCGAAGTCTCCATGGTGAACTTCGTTTTGATGATGAACCTGTTCAGCGCACTCACGTCCAGAACCGGACGCCATCCCCCCGAGTTCTTGGGTACCAGGAATAGCCGATTGTAGAAACCAGGTGAACGGATATCCTGAACCTTCTCTATGGCCCCTTTCTCTAACATAAGAGACACTTGGTTCGAAAGAGCTTGTCTCTTTGCCTCCTCCCTGTATCTGGGAGAGAGATCCACGGGCATTGAGACCAGGGGAGGGCTCCTAGAAAGGGGATCTTGTAACCCTCCCTCAAGATCTGAATAGACCACTGGTCTGCCCCTCTCTTCTCCCACGCTTGCCAGAATTTGAGGAGTCTGGCACCCACTGCCTGAAGGCGAAAGCAGTCAGACTCTGCTTCACCCTGCCCTGAAACCTCTTCTCTTACTCCTTCTAGCATCAGGTCTGGAGCTACCCCTACTAGAAGATCTTCCTCGAAAGGGCTGGGAAAACTTAGGAAAAGTATCTTCCTTAGACTTGTGGCTGACAAAAGAGGGAGGTAAAGCCTTTCTAGCGGACTTGGAGACAAGATCCTGAGTGGCCTTCTGAGCTAAAGCTGCAGAGATCTCCCTGATAAGTTCTTGCGGGAACAGTAACGGAGAAAGGGGAGCATATAAGAGTCCAAACTTCTGGAAGGGAGTCACCCCCGGCAAAAGAAAAGAGCAAAGTTGGTCTCTTTTCTTAAGGATGCTTGCGGAAAAAAGAGCTGCAAGCTCATTAGCGCCATCCCTTAAGGCCTTGTCCATGCACGACATCAAATGGACCAGGGCAGAGGTATCCCCCTCTTTAAAAGCCTCAACTTTCTTACCCAAGGCCCCCAGCGTCCAGTCTAGGAAGTTAAAAACTTCAAAGGCCCTAAAAATTCCTTTGAGAAGGTGGTCCATCTTTGAAGTGGACCAAAAAATTTTGGTCTTCCTCATGGCCGACCGACGAGGAGCGTCTACGAGGCTTGAGAAATCTCCCTGGGCAGAGGCAGGAATCCCCAAGCCGAGAATTTCTCCCGTCTCGTACCAGATGCTCGACCTCGAAGCCAGTCTAGCTGGAGGAAAGGAAAAAGACGTCTTTCCTAAGGCCTTCTTAGACTGTAACCAGTCACCCATTAATTTCAGAGCTCTCTTGGACGAACGTGACAGAACCATCTTCGTAAAACGGGCTTTCTTAGAGGCTTTCCCTAAAGTAAACTCAGAAGGAGGAGAGCGCGGAGCCATAGGCACAAAAAAGTCCGAAAACTCTTCCGTAAAAACTTTCATAAGTTTTTTAAGATCAGCCGAATGACGGAAAGAAACAGAGTCCTCATCTTCTGAAACGTCATCAAACTCCAAAGGAGAAAGCTGCGCTTCTACTTCCCTCTCCAGCGACGTTCCTCCGGGAGCAGAAGGGTTAAGAGCGGTATCAATATCAGAAAAAATCTGAGTGCCAACCGCAACAGAAACAGTCTCATTGCGAACAGTAACAGGCGGCAGAGTCGCGTGTCGCTCAACCGATCGCTCGCGATCAGTCCGATCGGAGGCGAGAAGTTCCTGTACATGAACCGCATCAATGTCTTGAAAAGGATAAGGCTCCTCCTCGTAGTCCAAACTAACATCCGAGATATGACCAGGGAAAGGACGTTCAGGATCATATTCAGAAACACGCTTGCCGTCAACCACTGGCAAGCAATCGGAACTACGAATCGCTCGTTGTTCAGCGACTCGTTCAACTGTAACCATCACAGAAAAGCGACCTGAAGGACGCTCACTAAAGTAATTGGCAGAGAGGGAAACTTCCTGAAGGATAGGACGTTTGGCAGCCTGTTTAAAAGGACGTTCGGTAGCCTGTTTGCAAGGACGTTCGGAAGTCTGAACCTGAGGATCGGCAGCCTGTTCAGGAGCCTGAGTCGAAGGGCGATCAAAAACCTGTTTAACAGGACGTCCGACATCCTTCTTAGAAGAACGCACAGGCACACAGTCTCGAACACGTTCAATAGAAGAACCGTGGACCGCGGACTTAGGAAAACGATCACGATCGCTTCCTAAAGGCTGTTCGAATCGGCTAGCAGGAAGCTTCGAACCCCGAGTACGAGGCCGCTCGGAAACATGACCTGGCTCACTTCTCCGATCACGATCGCTGATACAAGATTTGTCGTTACGCTGGTATGATTGCATAAAGGAAGAGAGCCTGCTTTGCATGTCTTGAAGAAAAACAAAGTCAGGATCCGAACGTTGCGAAATCGGAAATGAGGTCATAACGTTCTCCTCACCTCTAAACGGAATAGAGCCAGAAGGATCCTTGGAAACGTCCAGAGTCCTAAAAGGACGTTTGGTCGGGGGGCTTTCAAAAGGCTCTGGAGAATCCCAATGACTGCATCCAGGCTTAGAACTAACAGGACGTCGATAGGCTGTATCATAAGATCTCTTAAGAGGCCTGGAAGCGAGCTTCCAGCCTCTTTTAGGCAAGGGGTCATCCGAAGACGACGAAAAACACTTAACCTCACCTTTCCGATGGTGAGGGTGAACGTCCTGGGAGGCGCCCACAGGTACGTTCGAGGGGACGTCTGCTCGTTTGTTAAAGCCTCTCGACTCCTTTCGCCTTTCGACATTCCTTCTCCCAGGGGTTGGGGAACTTGGAAGAGGTCTAGGACTAGGAGGACGACAGACACGAGCAGGCGCACCCTCCACTGCACTTAACTTCACTGCACTTGCACTTGCACCTTCACCTTTCAAAAGACGCACATCGGACATCAACTGTGTCCTGTCCGCAGCCAAAGATTCAACTTTAGCGCCAAGAGCTTGAATGGCCACTAACATATCCTTAAGGGAAGGTTCATTAGCAATGGCAATAGTGGGATCAGGATCTACCACTACAGGTGAAGGAATAGGATCAATGACATGGGAGGAGGAAATATCTCTAGAAGAGCGAGAAGAACTAAGCCTCAATCTATCCCTTTTAAGTTTACGCCTGTATTTATCAAAATTAATCCATTCATGCTCTGACAACAAAACACATTCGTCACAGCGATCACCTAAATCACACTCTTTACCCCTACAAGCAACACAGAGAGAATGGGGGTCAAGAGAGGCTTTAGCCAAACGGGTCTTACACCCACTAGTCACACATAATCTAAAAGTAATAGGGGGGGTGGCAATTTTGAAAATTTAAAGAGAATTAAGACAAGCAAAGGTCAAAAATCATCTAATCCCAACAAAACCAAGAAATATCCAAAGCAAGATAAAAAACAAGCGGGAGTCAATAACCAAAGATTTGTACTTCACCAAAAAAACGATCAGTAATGACGGAGTAGAATTCACGTGTCACCGCTAGCGACGGCAGGGAATATATGAGGGTCACTGGAATGGTTCCCAGGTACCTCGCTAGGGTGCAGGGGTGGTACACCTGGCTATCCAACTGGCGGTTGGCGCGAGTTTCGAATTTTCTGCCGTTGACGTCAGGACGTAAGCTATATATATAACTACCGGGTAAGTCTTGTGTTTAAAATTTGCACTTTCAGGTAATTCAGATGATCGTCTTGAGCGCTTAGTAGGAGGGGGAGCCTCATTCTTCTTAGCAGGTGAACCACTTCTGCCGAGATGAATGTTTAATATCAGTGAATTATTTACCATAGATTAATTTAAATGTTTGTTCAACAGGTATAGTAAATATGGACAGCAGCGGACCTAGAAGGCTGAAGTCAGGCAATGGGGTTCACAACTCAAATAGCCCTCTTAGGTTAATTCAGTGCCATATTTAAGTGAATGATAAGTTTACAGTGAACCCTCGTTTATCGCGGTAGATAGGTTCCAGACGCGGGCGCGATAGGTGAAAATCCGCGAAGTAGTGACATCATATTTACCTATTTATTTAACATGTATATTCGGACTTTTAAAACCTTCCCTTGTACGTAGTACTGTTAACAAACCACCCTTTAATGTACAGAACACTTAATGCATGTACTACAGCACCCTAAACTAAAACAGGCACAAATATTAAAGGCGATTTTATATCATGCGTTTCCTAAACACCTAAAAAGCACGATAAAAAATGGCAACCAATGTTTTGTTTACGTTCATCTCTGATCATAATGAAGAAACAAACTCATTTAGTGTACAGTACACATATATGTATAGGTTAGTTTTTGCATCGATTATATTGATTATACAGTACTGTATGTTGATTTTTTTATTACCAATGTTTTAGTTTACGTATTTTTCTTAGGACTTCCAAATGAAATGTTTTTCTTTATGACGCCGCCTGAAACGACGGCGTGTACGCTCAGTAAACAACCACGCTCAGAACAAACAAGGCATTTAACGCGCATGATGATAGTGATAAATAATGATACAGTACATACAATATTTACAGTAAAAGCATTTACAAAATATGTTACCTTACAAATATAAATTATACAGTATTGTACGTAGCAAAGCAGGAAAACAATTTACGAGAGAGAGAGAGAGAGAGAGAGAGAGAGAGAGAGAGAGAGAGAGAGAGAGAGAGAGAGAGAGAGAGAGAGAGAGAGAGAGAGAGAGAGAGAGATTGTTTTACGTACGTAAATGTAAATTTTAAACAAAAAAAATATGATAGGTTACAACATGTAGACTTTTAAAACCTTCCCTTTAACTTAATGCATACAGTACGTACAGTACTAAACTATAAAACAGGCACAAATACAGTTTTAGAATGTACAGTAAGAATATTTAAGTAAAAAATAAAGATTGTTACTGTACTCACCACGAAAGAAGTTGAAGAAAAACTTGAATGGTGATGGCGATGAATTTGCTGCACAGTAGAAATGATGATGATGAAGCTGATGATGTGTTCTACTGTGCAGCCAATGATAGTATTTTACGTCTCTTCAGACGGAGGTGTCTTTTCCTGGGACACCTCTTCAACTTCTTCCTGGGAAACTTCTTCAATTTCTTCCGAAGGCGTACTAGCAGGAGGAACTGGCTCTTTTTTGCGAGGCTGGAAGAACATTGTGATCGGAAGTTGTTGCCGCTGCTTCTTTTTTCGATCCAAGAGCATTTTGTAGGGAGTCATGTCTTCATCGATCTTGTTGCAGAATTGCATCGAGCGAACCATATCCTCGTCCCACTCTTGCAACATTTCTTTCAACTCCTTCGCATGGTTGCAGGCCTTGGCAAGCCGTTCTAATGTTAAGCCCGTTTCTTCGACATTTTCTTGGGTCTCTTCCTGGGTATCACTCTCTTCCTAACTTGCCGATTTCGTCAGGTCTTCGAGGTCTGCGTCAGTTAGGGGCTGGGAATGGCAGTCCAACAACTCGTCGACGTCTTGTCGTCATGTCGCCAAACCCGTCACTTCCAATTATGGCAGCCAACTGCACAGATTTCCGTATTGCAGAGTGTTGGATTTCCGACGGAGTAAATCCCTTGTCGTCGTAAACAATATCGGGCCACAACTTCTTCCAGCTCGCATTCACGGTTGCAGGTTTCATCTCTTGAAGTGCCTTCTGAATATTCTGCAGGCACGTGGCTATGGTATACTGCCGCCAGTACGCCTTCAAGTTAAAATCTTCATCCTCGTCATCTTGGGCAGCATCCACACACGCAACGAGGTCCGCCAAGGTATTCTTCGTGTAGAGGGCCTTGAACGCCCTGATAACCCCCTGGTCCATCGGTTGAATTAATGACGTGGTGTTGGGTGGCAGGAACTCAACCTGAATGCCCTCATGCGACAGGTCAGTTGCGTGTCCACCAGCGTTATCCATAAGGAGAAGGATCTTGAATGGCAAGCCCTTCTCTAAGAGATATTTGCTGACTTGCGGGATAAAACACTGATGGAACCAGTTGGAGGTCAGCATCTTCGTAATCCATGCTTTTTGATTATGCATCCAGTACACGGGAAGGAGATTCTTATTTTTATTTTTCAAAGCGCGAGGATTTTTCGACTTATAAATAAGCCCCGGCTTTAACAAAAATCCAGCAGCATTGCCACACATCACGAGGGTAACGCGATCCTTGAATGCTTTAAAGCCAGAGGCTTTGGCTTCCTCTTTGAACAGGAAAGTTCGCGACGGCATTCTCTTCCAAAACAAGCCAGTCTCATCCATATTAAAGACTTGTTCCGGCTTGTATCCACCTTCGGCGATAATATTCTTGAACGTCTGGTTCACGTAAGTTTCAGCAGCGGCAGTGTCAGCGGAAGCAGACTCCCCATGCAGGGAAACGCTTTTCAGGGCGAAGCGTTTCTGAAACTTAGCGAACCATCCTTTGCTTGCGGAAAAACGTTTCTGAGGCTGGGAATCAGTGGATGTCCCTGGTTGAGGATCATCTGCATCATCATCATCTTCAGCATGGTTGCCGTCGTCGTCTTTAGGTTCCTTTGCAGCAAAATTCTCATATAAGCTCAAAGCCTTTGTTTGGATGGTGTTCGTATCCAACGCTATGTTCTTCTTCCGGCAGTCGGCAATCCACACAGCTAAAGCACCTTCCATGCGTACGATCGTTTTATTACGCGTTGTAACGACTCGCTTCGCTGATCTGCTAAAGGTGATTGCAGCCGTCTTTCTAATGTTCGCCTCGTCCTTCTTGATATAGCGAACAGTAGATTCGTTGATGCCAAAATGGCGGCCGGCGGCCGCGTAACTTCTACCATCTTTTAACATGTCGAGAAGCGTAACCTTCTCAGCTATCGTCATCATCCTTCGGTGGCGTTTAGGCTCACTACCAGCCTTAAGAGAAGCAGAACGATTGGGAGCCATTACAGTAGGATTTACAGTAACAAAAAGTTCAACTTAAAAAAGTCGCACACAGCACAGATTCACACACTTAAGAACGTCTACTCAGCGATACGCGGTAACAGAGAGTGGACGATCCAGCCCCGCGAGAACTTTGATGCTGCGGGTAGGAGATGCGGGCAAAACACCAATCACAGGCTAGATAACAAAACTTGAGTTCTGATTCGTCATCTATCAGCGCTTGAACCAATCACAACCCGTCTTACAGTACTATGATGCGTTGGTTACCTACTCATAGAAGATGCCCCGCGCATACCGAACGTACGTAGATTAAGTACAATACCGTAATAATAATAAATAATGATAATAATACTGTACAGTAATAATAATAATAATAATAATGATAATAATAATAACAATAATAATTTTATTAACAACAACAACAATAATAATAATAATAACAATAATAATAATACAGCTTTACGTACGCTATTTTACGCCTCTTCTCTCTCTCTCTCTCTCTCGTACGCTTATTCGAAATGTGATTTTTGCAACAAAGAATATTATTGGATGCAGTACTGTACTACGTACGTATACATACAAAAGATTCATGGAAAAAAAGCACATCCATTACAGTACACACACACCATTCTAATATGGTATGACTGCATCTGATTTGCGTTTCATGTTCGATTTAATTTTACTACGTACTGTATACAGTACTGAATTATCGTATGATCACATTCTCTTTTCGTGTTTTATTTCTTTCTGTGCTGAATTATATATCATATGTAATGCAATGAACAATCAGTAAGAACAGATATTACTAATTACAGTATTAATGGAATTACAGGTAACAAAATATCGTATTTGGTTGTCTTCAGATTTCGCGGTATTTTCGAATTTTCCGGAAAATCCGCGATATGTATATATATATGGGTTATGGGAAAACCCCGCGAAGTGGTGAATCCGCGATTGTCGAACCGCGAAGTAGCGAGGGTTCACTGTATATCTGTTATTATTAATAAACTAGACCTGCCTCATATGTAACCCTTATCAGATCGCCCCCCAGGGCCTAGGCTAGTGTCGATAGGTTTAAAGCGAGAAATGTAAACTCGAACTTACCTGTGGTCTAGCCTACTGCCTATTAATCTGCGTGCTTTTAATGTGTCAGGCAAGCAATTTGTTTTGTATACCTGATTATAATTTTGTTATATATATAAATTGGAGTACAGTATTTAGTTTATTTACTCCAATTATTCGTGTTGTAATCATGCACATGCTTTGCTTAAGCTACTTACGCTATGTTCGGAAATGCCTGCTCTAAGCATTCAAATCATAACAAACTTACATATGGGGGCCGCCATTTGCATTTGTGACGTCATTAGTCTAAATCAGCTGCTTTCCATATGACATTTTCGTTGTAAACAGAATTTAAAACCTTACCTTTTCTGAATGATTTTCATGAGTGTTTGATTCTGTTGTAGTAACATATTTATGATATCAGAATTAGAAGGCATATCACTTCCTGCAGTCGATTGTGTTCGTTTTTCGTTACTGATTACGTTCTCCTCTTCGCTGGAGTCTTCGCTAAGCCGATGCACCTCCACGGAAGTAAGAATTTGCCTAGCCATAATTAAGCCGTGGGCTGAGATATTACGCTGGTTGCTGAGTGCAGAATAATGAAAACCAGCAAATATGTTATTTTCCTTAGTAAAATAAATTTTTGAATATACTTACCCGGTGATCATGTAGCTGCAACTCTGTTGCCCGACAGAAAAAACCTACGGTCGGGATACGCCAGCGATCGCTATACAGGTGGGGGTGTACAACAACAGCGCCATCTGTCGAGTAGGTACTCAGGTACTTCTTGTCAACAAGAACCAATTTTCTCCTCGGTCCACTGGGTCTCTATGGGGAGGAAGGGAGGGTCCTTAAATTCATGATCACCGGGTAAGTATATTCAAAAATTTATTTTACTAAGGAAAATAACATTTTTCAATATTAATCTTACCCGGTGATCATGTAGCTGATTCACACCCAGGGGGGTGGGTGGAGACCAGCATACATGTTAACATTAGAAGCTAAGTATCCCGTATTTCATTTTAGCAGTTATTCAAAATAACAAACATAAAATTAATAAGTACCTGGTAAGGAAGTCGACTTGAACCATTACTCTGCCTTTTTAAGTACGTCTTCCTTACTGAGCCTCGCGATCCTCTTACGATGCTGAGCGACTCCTAGGTGCTGAAGTATGAAGGGCTGCAACCCATACTAAAGGACCTCATCACAACCTCTAATCTAGGCGCTTCTCAAGAAAGAATTTGACCAACCGCCAAATCAACCAGGATGCGAAAGGCTTCTTAGCCTTCCGTACAACCCAAAAACAACAATAAAAAGCATTTCAAGAGAAAGATTAAAAAAGGTTATGGGATTATGGGAATGTAGTGGTTGAGCCCTCACCTACTACTGCACTCGCTGCTACGAATGGTCCCAGGGTGTAGCAGTTCTCGTAAAGAGACTGGACATCTTTAAGGTAAAATGATGCGAACACTGACTTGCTTCTCCAATAGGTTGCATCCATTACACTCTGCAGAGAACGGTTCTGTTTGAAGGCCACTGAAGTAGCGACAGCTCTAACTTCATGTGTCCTTACCTTCAGCAAAGCATGGTCTTCATCATTCAGATGAGAATGGGCTTCTCTAATCAAAAGTCTGATGTAATAAGAAACTGCGTTCTTCGACATCGGTAAAGAAGGTTTCTTAATAGAACACCATAAAGCTTCTGATTGTCCTCGTAATGGCTTCGTACGTTTTAAATAGTACTTGAGAGCTCTTACTGGGCATAGTACTCTCTCTTGTTCGTTTCCAACCAAACTGGACAGACTTGGAATTTCGAACGATTTGGGCCAAGGACGAGAAGGGAGTTCGTTTTTAGCTAAAAAACCAAGCCGTAAGGAACATGTAGCCGTTTCAGATGTAAATCCTATGTTCCTGCTGAAGGCGTGTATCTCACTGACTCTTTTAGCTGTTGCCAAGCAAACGAGAAAAAGAGTCTTCAAAGTGAGATCTTTAAAAGAGGCTGATTGAAGCGGTTCGAACCTTGCTGACATCAGGAACCTTAAAACCACGTCTAAGTTCCAACCTGGTGTGGCTAACCGACGCTCCTTTGAGGTCTCAAAAGACTTCAGGAGGTCCTGTAGATCTTTGTTGTTGGAAAGATCTAAGCCTCTGTGGCGGAAGACTGCTGCCAACATGCTTCTGTAACCTTTGATCGTAGGAGCTGATAGGGATCTTACCCTCCTTAGGTGTAAAAGGAAGTCAGCTATCTGCGTTACAGAGGTACTGGTTGAGGATACTGAATTCGCCTTGCACCAGCTTCGGAAGACTTCCCATTTTGACTGGTAGACCTTGAGAGTGGATGTCCTCCTTGCTCTGGCAA
The DNA here is from genome assembly GCF_036898095.1 of Palaemon carinicauda. Lineage (NCBI taxonomy): Eukaryota > Metazoa > Arthropoda > Malacostraca > Decapoda > Palaemonidae > Palaemon > Palaemon carinicauda. The sequence goes on along the minus strand of NC_090725.1, from coordinate 134,498,036 downwards.
TCGCTCTGGCTGCCTCCTTCGAAAAGCCTCTAGCTCTTGAGAGTCTTTCGATAGTCTGAAGGCAGTCAGACGAAGAGCGTGGAGGCTTGGGTGTACCTTCTTTACGTGCGGCTGACGCAGAAGGTCCACTCTTAGAGGAAGAGTCCTGGGAACGTCTACTAGCCATTGCAGTACCTCGGTGAACCATTCTCTCGCGGGCCAGAGGGGAGCAACCAACGTCAACCTTGTCCCTTCGTGAGAGGCGAACTTCTGCAGTACCTTGTTGACAATCTTGAACGGGGGGAACGCATAAAGGTCTAGATGGGACCAATCCAGAAGAAAAGCATCTACGTGAACTGCTGCTGGGTCCGGAATCGGTGAGCAATAATTTGGGAGCCTCTTGGTCATCGAGGTAGCGAACAGATCTATGGTGGGCTGACCCCACAGGGCCCATTGTCTGTTGCAAACATTCTTGTGAAGGGTCCATTCTGTAGGGATGATCTGACCCTTCCGGCTGAGGCGGTCTGCCATGACATTCATATCGCCTTGAATGAACCTCGTTACAAGCGATATCTTTCGATCTCTTGACCAGGTGAGGAGGTCCCTTGCGATCTCGAACAACGTCATCGAATGAGTCCCTCCTTGCTTGGAGATGTACGCCAAGGCTGTAGTGTTGTCGGAGTTCACCTCCACTACCTTGCCTAGAAGGAGGGACTTGAAGCTTCTCAAGGCCAGATGAACTGCCAGTAGCTCCTTGCAGTTGATGTGTAGTGCTCTTTGATCCGGATTCCAGGTGCCCGAGCATTCCCGACCGTCCAGTGTCGCACCCCAGCCCGTGTCCGATGCGTCCGAGAAGAGAAGGTGGTCGGGGGTCTGAACAGCCAGTGGTAGACCTTCCTTGAGAAGAATGTTGTTCTTCCACCAAGTCAGTGCAGACTTCATCTCTTCGGATATAGGAACTGAGACCGCTTCTAGCGTCATGTCCTTTCTCCAGTGAGCAGCTAGGTGATACTGAAGGGGTCGGAGGTGGAGTCTCCCTAACGCGATGAACTGGTCCAGCGATGAAAGTGTCCCTATTAGACTCATCCACTGTCTGACTGAACATCGGTTCCTTCTCAGCATGCTCTGGATGCATTCTTGGGCTTGACTGATTCTGGGGGCCGACGGAAAAGCCCGAAAAGCTTGACTCTGAATCTCCATACCTAGATAGACTATAGTTAGGGATGGGACGAGTTGGGACTTTTCTATATTGACCAGGAGACCCAATTCCTTGGTCAGATCCATAGTCCATTTGAGATTCTCCAGACAGCGACGACTTGACGCAGCTCTTAAAAGCCAGTCGTCCAAATAGAGGGAGGCTCTGATGTCTGCCAAATGCAGGAATTTGGCAATATTCCTCATCAGTTTGGTAAACACTAGAGGTGCCGTGCTTAGGCCAAAGCACAGGGCTTGGAACTGGTAAACCACCTTCCCAAAGACGAACCTTAGGAAAGGTTGGGAGTCTGGGTGGATGGGGACGTGAAAGTACGCGTCCTTTAGGTCTAACGAGACCATCCAGTCTTCCTTCCTGACCGATGCTAGCACCGACTTCGTCGTCTCCATGGTGAACGTCTGCTTGGTGACAAAGACATTTAGAGCACTGACGTCCAGCACCGGTCTCCACCCTCCTGTCTTCTTCGCTACTAAGAAGAGACGGTTGTAAAAGCCCGGGGATTGATGGTCCCGGACTATGACTACCGCTCCCTTTTGTAGCAAGAGAGACACCTCTTGCTGTAAAGCTAGCCTCTTGTCCTCCTCTCTGTACCTGGGAGAGAGGTCGATGGGAGTAGTTGCTAGAGGGGGCTTGCGCAAGAATGGAATCCTGTACCCCTCTCTGAGCAACTTCACAGACTGTGCGTCTGCACCCCTGTTCTCCCAGGCCTGCCAGTAGTTCTTGAGCCTGGCTCCCACTGCTGTCTGGAGAAGAAGGCAGTCAGACTCTGCCTTTTGAGGACTTGGAACCCTTCTTCTTTTTGCCACGTTGACTATCGGCACGGGTACCTCCTCTGCTGGAGGTTCTGCCACGATAGGGCGGAATGAACCTAGACGCTGGTGTGTCCATCCTAGGTCTAGGCACGGAAGGTAAAGCTGTGACTTTACGTGCGGATGACGCCACCAGGTCATGGGTGTCTTTCTGGATCAACGAGGCAGCAATCCCCTTGATCAGCTCTTCAGGAAAGAGACACTTGGATAGCGGAGCAAACATCAGCTCTGACTTCTGACATGGTGTGATCCCCGCCGACAAGAAGGAGCAAAGGTGATCTCGCTTCTTAAGAACTCCAGACACGAAAGAAGCCGCAAGCTCGCCAGACCCATCCCGAATGGCTTTGTCCATGCATGACATGATGAGCATGGCAGAGTCCTTATCCGAAGGGGAGGTCTTTCTGCTTAACGCTCCCAAACACCAGTCCAGGAAGTTGAAGATCTCAAACGCACGAAAAACTCCCTTCAAAAGATGGTCCATGTCCGAAAAGGTCCAGCAAATCTTGGAGCGTCTCATAGCCAGTCTGCGGGGAGAGTCTACCAGACTTGAGAAGTCGCCCTGGGCAGAGGCAGGAACTCCCAAGCCGAGATCTTCTCCCGTGGCATACCAGACGCTAGATTTGGAAGCAAGCTTGGTCGGTGGAAAGATGAAGGATGTCTTCCCAAGTTGCTTCTTGGACTGCAACCACTCTCCCAGTACCCTTAAAGCTCTCTTGGATGAGCGCGCGAGTACGAGCTTCGTAAAGGCAGGAGCTGCTGACTGCATGCCTAAAGCGAACTCAGAGGGAGGTGAGCGCGGGGTTGCAGACACAAACTGGTCCGGATACAACTCCTTAAACAGGGCAAGGACTTTCCTAAAGTCTAAGGAGGGAGGCGTAGTCTTGGGTTCCTCTATGTCGGAGTGTTGATCGTCCAAATGCGCAGCTTCGTCGTCATCAGAGATTCCTTCATCCGAATGCTGAGGAGGAAGCGGCAAAGGAGGAGAAGAAAGCTGAACGGCTGAATCCGGCAGCACGGGTGCATGCGTAGCTGCACTGGATCCAACATCATGCCGCTGCTGGTCAGTCTGAGAGCTGGCAACAACAAAAGCGGAGTGATGGTGCGTGGTGGGGACTGCCGTGGGTTGCGGAGACTGCCGCATTGCGTCAAAACACGGCAGCTTGACAGCACCTTCCCACTGCTGATGCGGTAGCTCACGCATGTCAACGGAGGGTGCCGCACGTCGGCTAACGTCAACATGCGTCTGGCAGGGTCGACTGCGCATCGGTGGTGGAGCTCTCACAGCCGGAGTGTGGAAGCAGGCAGCCGCAGTGTCTGCTGAGCGCACAACCGTGGCAGGTTGTAGGTTAACGGGTGCAGTGTCAACCTTCTCAGCACGATACTCCTGCATGAAGGAAGCTAGCTGAGTCTGCATAGACTGCAGCATAGACCACTTAGGGTCTACAGCGGTTGGTGCGGCAACAGACGGAGTGATTGCCTGCTGCGGAACCACTCTACCTCTCTTGGGAGGTGTGCAGTTTTCGGAAGACTGCGGCGAGTTCGAACTGACCCAGTGGCTACACCTGGGCCGTTGGACTCGCTCGGAAGGGACCTTGCGCTTGAGAGGTCGTGAGACCTTGGTCCAGCGTTTCTGACGAGAAACTTCTTCCACAGACGAGGAATGAATGGGCTCACTCGTCTGTTTGTGGGTGGGACGATCTCTGCAAGATACGTCCGCAACCACTGAGGGTACATCTGTACGCTGATCAAGGCCTGTCGAACCCTTTGGTCCTTCGACATTGCTTCTCCCCTGGGCATGGGAGCTTGCAAGAGGTCCCGGACTGGGAGGACGACTGGCACGAACAGATGCACCCTCATGCGTAACACTGACACTGACACTTTTCACAGCACTCGCACTCACTACACTTCCCACTGCACTTTTCTCCTTCAACTCTTTGACATCGGCCAAGAGTTGATTGCGGTCATTCGCTAATGACTCCACTCTGTCACCAAGAGCCTGAATGGCATGCATCATGTCCACCATCGAGGGTTGCTGAGAGCTAGTAGAAGGGTCGGGAGTCACCACTACAGGGGAAGGAATAGGTTGTGGGGCATGGGGAGAGGAAAAATCAAAAGAGCGAGACGAACTCCTCCTGATCCTATCCTTCTCTAGCCTACGTGCATTCTTAAGGAATTCATTAAAATCGAATTCCGAAAGCCCAGCGCATTCCTCACATCGATCTTCCAATTGACAGGATTTACCCCTACAATTGGAACAAACGGTGTGAGGATCTATAGAGGCCTTCGGAAGACGCCTAGAACAGTCCCTAGCGCTACACTGCCTGTACTTGGGGACTTGAGTAGGGTCAGACATCTTGAATTAGTCAAAGGGGGAAATCCAAAATCTATCCAAGTCGTCAACAAATAATCCAAATCTAATCAAAAAAGCTTGATAAGGTAATGATAATAACTCCTGTACAGCGAAAGCTAATATCTAGAGAGAATACATCACCAAATAGCGTGAAAATCAACTCCAGAAACAACAGCGTATCAAGTAGGTCTTGCCGGTGGCACGACAGAGAGAAAATTGGTTCTTGTTGACAAGAAGTACCTGAGTACCTACTCGACAGATGGCGCTGTTGTTGTACACCCCCACCTGTATAGCGATCGCTGGCGTATCCCGACCGTAGGTTTTTTCTGTCGGGCAACAGAGTTGCAGCTACATGATCACCGGGTAAGATTAATATTGAAAAATATGTTGGGAGCAGCGGGAGGGAAAAGAGGAGAACGTTCTGTGCCGAAGTCAACTTCAGAAATGAGACTCCCATTGCCGAGTCAACCCGCTCGTCCCTGGTAACTCCGCCCAAGGGGTCGTGGTTTAGGGCTCGCGCCGCCGCTTGGGGGGGTTCAGGGGGGGGGGGGGGGGTATAAGCTACCACTGGTGAGTCCGGAAGGTTGAGACCTCCCTCTCCAGAAGTAGCTACACCCCGGACATGACAAATTCGGAGATAATTTGTATTTTTCCTAACCATACAAACCTTAGCTATTTACATGGGGTATTACTTTCAGCGTAGCTGAAATGACGAGCCATTAGAATTTTAATGAGGGTTAATTACCCCAGCACTAGTTAGCAAGGGGGTAAGGGTGTGGTAGCTAGCTACCCCTCCCCCACCTCACACACCGGTGAACTGCTTCACTTCACTTAGAGGTAGGACTTGCCTTGGGGGATAGGGCTGGCGGGCAAATACAGTGGTACCTCTACATACGAATTTAATTCGTTCCACAACCAACTTCGGATGTAGAAAATGTTCGGATGTAGAAACGAATTTTCCCATAAGAATACGTGGTAATTCATTTAATTCGTTCCTCAGCCTAAAAACCCATAATAAATCCTTAATAAATGGCTACACATAATTACACATAACAATAACATAACTGCATAATATGAAAGAAGCATGTAAAAAAGATAATTATAAAGAAATAATAAATAAAAAATGTGTTTTATTGCCACTTTACCTTAGAGACAGGCCAACGCAGGTGTAGGATTTGCTACGCCAGGAGGAGACGGACGATCGGCGAGAAGGTAGACAAGGTGTTAACATGTTCTTTAAATAAATGCTCTCTCTCTCTCTCTCTTGTTCTTCTTCACTGTTAGTGTTAGAGACATCTATTAATTTTTTCTGTGAGAGAGAGAGAGAGAGAGAGAGAGAGAGAGAGAGAGAGAGAGAGAGAGAGAGAGAGAGAGAGAGAGAGAGAGAGATTAAACAAAAATGAGTTTAAACAAAAATGAGTTTAAACAAAAATGTGTTGTGTACATATGATTTTTAACAGCGTTAACGAATTGAAAGACAGTTAAATGTAACTAAAAAAACAATATCAGCAAATCTGAATTCCTATATTAATTAAAACAAATATTGATACAAACACACTCGTGTGCGTATGCGCAAACACACACACACGCACGAGGAGACACGATCGGCGAGGAGGTAGAGATGGTGACTGCGATAACATACCGTAACTTACACTACGGAAATTTTAATCTAACTTAGCTTATTTGTTTTTTTTTATTTTTATATTTCATATTTTTTACATTTTTCTTCTTTTGATTTTTTATTTTCATCACTTTCAGTGACGAGTTACGGTATGTTACCGCAGTCACCATCTCTACCTCCTCCCCGACCGTCTCTCTTACTGCGTGGCAATTCCTGCACCTGTGTGTGCGTGTTTGTGCATACGCACACGAGTGTGTTTGTATCAATATTTTTTTTAGTTAATAAAGGAATTCAGATTAGCTGTTATTATTTTCTTAGTTATATTTAATTGTTTTTCAACTCGCTGACGCTGTTAAAAATCATATGTACTCTAAACACATTTTTGTTTAATCTCTCTCTCTCTCACTCTCTCTCTCGGAAAAAAAATAATAGACGTATCTAACACTATAACAGCGAAGAAGAACGAGAGAGAGAGAGAGAGAGCGAGAGAGAGAGAGAGAGAGAGAGAGAGAGAGAGAGAGAGAGAGAGAGAGAGAGAGAGAGAGAGAGAGAGAGAGAGAGAGAGAGATATTTTATTTAAAGAACATGTTAATGCTATGTTTAGAGAGAAACAGAAAAAGAGAGAAGTCTTATTTAAAAGAGCTTGTTAATGCTATCATGGTTTTCTTTGCTTCACTTTTTTCTTTCTTTCTGTTCATCACGCTGGCCCTTCTCACAAATGATTGTTGCCAACAATCTCTTTGTCCTTTATCCCTATCAACAAAAGGCGTTCTATCTCTTCCAGAGTATTGCTAAGATGTCTTGTAATAATGGTAATCCCCTTCGATGGTTATTTGTTTTAATGGCTGCCTTCAGCTTGATGATCCTCGAGATCATAGGCCTATTCCGGCCATATTGTTTAGTCATACAGTATCACTCACATGCACACTGCTCTCATGTTTTTCTATAATTTCTTGCTTCAATTCTAATGAAAGAATTGCCTTCTTCCTGTACTGAAACTTAACTTCTTAGGCACCATGATTATAGGTAAAATCAAAAAGGAAATGTGAGAAAAGGAAGAAAATAGACACTGTTAATAACAGACCAAACAGAGGACAACCACACGATACACACAAGAATAGAGAACTGAGCACTCGACGCTCAATGGCGTAATGTTTACTTCGTGTGTCGAAATAAAATTCGGGTGTAAAATCAATAATTTGCTCGAATTTTACTTCGGATGTTGGAAAATTCGGATGTAGATACGTTCATGTGTAGAGGTTCCACTGTATGTGTAAATAGCTAAGGTTTGTATGGTTAGGAAAAATACAAATTATCTCCGAATTTGTCATTTGTTCAGTAACCGAAATACAAACCACGCTATTTACATGGGGTGACTTACCCCTTAGGTAGGGTGGAAAGTCCCAGCCTTACTGGCTTTGGCTTTACCCGGGGACTCAGAACCCGAGTGAGCAGCACTCAAGAAAAAGTCCCTGCACCTCGCAAGTTCCTTGCTCCGCAAGGAACGTGCGGCCTACATAAGCTTGTGTGTGGAGGATTGAAGTGTGACTCGTCCTAGGAAGTTGACCTGAAGTCCTTTAGATAGAATTATAGGCTAGGACGTTCCCAATACCACCTCGTCAGAGTATGGGGAACGCGACAGTATTATCTTGATACTACGAACACAAGGAAGCATGGTTTACCTGCAGAGGTTCGAGGTCAGCTATGCAGAGAACCCAGGATGATGCTTTCCCCAAGAGAGGGGAGGATGAAGAAAGAAGTAAGGGCCAGACATACTCTTTCATTCATGCAGTCTAAAACCAGGTAACAATGCCCTCAACCTTCTGCTACCTGTCCATTAAGGAGCCCGAGATTAAACCAGCTGTTGTGCAGCCACCACAGGGCCAATCGATAATGTATCAAGGCTCCTGTGGGTCACGTCCTGCAGGTAGTGGGCTGTGAAGGTCGTTTGACGCTTCCAGACCCCAGCTTGTTGCACCTGCGTCACCGAGAAGTTTCTCTTAAAAGCTAGAGACGATGTGATGCCTCTGGCATCGTGTGCTCTGGGACGACGTGATGGAGGAGGATCTTGATTCAAGGCGTGGTGGATGACCCTTCGAATCCAAGCTGAGATGGTATTCTTGGTGATCCTCCTCTTCGTCCTTCCCGTGCTCACAAACAGGGCTTGCACGCGGGGACGGACTGCAGCCGTTCTCTTCAGATAACGCCTCAGACTTCTCACTGGACATAGTAGCAGATGGTCTGGGTCACTTGTTACAGAATGGAGACTCGAAACCCTGAAGGAGTCGAACCGTGGGTCCGGCACTCCAGGGTTCTGAGTCTTAGCTACAAACTCAGGGACGAACCTGAACGTTACCTCCCCCCATCCCCTTGAATGGGCGACGTCATATGAGAGACCATGAAGTTCACTGACCCGCTTGGCTGATGCCAAAGCGAGCAGGAACAACGTCTTCCAAGTCAGGTGTCGATCAGAGGCCTGGCGTAATGGTTCGAACGGAGGTCTCTTAAGAGCCCTGAGGACACGAACCACGTTCCATGGAGGAGGTCTCACTTCCGACTGAGGGCAGGTAAGTTCGTAGCTTCGTATGAGTAAAGAAAGTTCCAGCGAGGAAGAAATGTCTATTCCTTTCAGCCTGAAGGCTAAGCTTAAGGCTGAGCGATAGCCTTTCACCGCCGAGACTGAAAGGCGCATTTCCTCCCGCAAATACACGAGAAACTCCGCTATAGCTGGAATAGTGGCATCGAGGGGAGAGATACCCCTCCCACGACACCAACCACAGAAGACTCTCCACTTTGCCTGGTAGACCCCTGCGGATGACTTTCGCAGGTGTCGAGACATCCTCTCCGCAACTTGTTGCAAAAAGCCTCTCTCAGTGAGGAGACGCTGGATAGTCTCCAGGCGTGAAGCCAAAGCGAAGCTACGGCCTTGTGGTAGATGTTGCAGTGTGGTTGCTTGAGTAGCTTGTGTCGTGGGGGGAGTTCTCTCGGGAGTTCCGTCAGGAGCTGCAGAAGGTCCGGGAACCACTCTGCATGATGCCATAGCGGAGCTATTAAGGTCATTGACAGATTGACAGATAGTCTGGTCTTGTTGAGCACCCTTCTCATCAGACAGAACGGTGGAAAGGCGTAGACATCGATGTTGTCCCACCGATGTTGGAAGGCACCTTGCCAGAGTGCCTTGGGGTCCGGGACTGGGGAGCAGTATAGCGGCAGCTTGAAGTTCAAAGCTGTCGCGAACAGGTCCACTGTCGGGGAGCAGTACTGTATAGCGGCAGCTTGAAGTTCAAAGCTGTCGCGAACAGGTCCACTGTCGGGGAACCCCACAAAGTCAGGACTTTGTTGGCTACTTGACGATCCAAGACCACTCGGTACTCACTATCTGCGATCCCCGGAGAGGTCTAGGGTGGTAGCTGGCAGGACAGGAGAGCGGCGAGTCGTCTCCTCCGCAGAGGATTGTGGGGACGACGAGCCGAAGAGGCGCCTCCTAACTCCTTTAAAGGGAGAAGGAAGGCCTCTATGGCGAAGGGGAGGGCGAGCCTTCCGCCTTATATGCCCACGAGGGGCCGTAGGATCAGCAAGCTGACCATCATGGGGCCTCCGAAGAGGCGTCTCTACCAGAGAACTCCCCCGAGAGGGAATCTCAGTGGAAGGAGAGACCGTAGGACTCAGCTCCTCCCTCGAAGTGTGTTTGGAGGGAGAGACAGAGCCTTCAGCTACCTCAGCCACAGGAACAGGTGTTTGGACAGATCCATGGGATGTTTCCGAAACAACTACGTCAACCACAGACAGAGGATCTATCTCTGCTGTAGTTGACGATTGTTCGGCGGCCGCACCCCGTTTGACCATGTCAAACAGGGCTTCCTTGGAGGGCGAACCCTGTAGCCCCAAGAAAGCCAAAAGCTGAAAAAGATCTTTGTTAGACATAACTACCTCCTCCGAGGGGGGAGGGGCAGCCGCCTCGCTATGGTAGGCAGCGGCCTCTCCCTTACCACGGGATCAGTCAACAACATCAACATTACGGTCTACGCTACCGCTCGCCGGCCTCTCGGAAGAGGCCGCCCGAGCGGGAGCTTCGGAGGAGGAATGGGCGGTGGGAGAAGAAGACCTAGGATTTCCTCTCTCCCGAGAAACCTCGGAAAGAGACAATCACGTTTAGCCTTCTTCAGACGTCGCCGGGCAAACCTCTCCCACTGGGAGGTAGACCACTCCCTACACTCAATACACAAATTAGCACTATCACACCGTTGGCCCCTACACTGAGGGCATAAGGAGTGCGGATCTGTCTCCACGGCCGACATAAAGGTCCCACAAGGGCGGCCGGGAAGACCAGGGCAAGTGCGCATGATGATAATAGAGGCCAACTTCACACACAAACACTGCAAGAAAAAGCAAACAAAAATTATGGCAGTCAAAAGAGAGGAGAGCGCTGACAGGTCTGTCGTCTCTCCGAGCCAAAAGTAAAGTGGACGAATTACCGGTGTGTGTGTGAGGGTGGAGGGGTAGCAAGCTACCCCTCCCCCCCGCTAACTAGCGGTGGGGTAGGAAACCCTCGTTAAAACTTTATGGCTCGTCATCGGCTGCGCCGAAGTAATTACCCAATGTAAATAGCGTGGTTTGTATTCAGTTACGGAACAATTGTGGGTCACAGGAGGGTGAGATTGACGGATTAACTCGTAGACGACTATTCCCCAAAAATGTACCTTTATAGGAAGTAACGGTATAACCACAACGACGATTCTTCTTAGTTTTAGGTATGATGGATTCAGAATTACAATAAAACACGTGAATGACTTTCCTATAAGATAAAAGAGAACAGCACTTGGGGCACAGTAAACGCTGAGGAATTACATTGTGTGATTTCAGGAAATAATCAACATTGGCTGAAGAATCATAAAAATCACCATGGAATTTAGCCACTGCTTATAGGTACGGAATAGCGCAGCCGTTACAAGTTTCTATAACTTCCTCCATCGAAAAATACGACAAAATAAATCTCACTTGAAATGACGCACACCTTACTGGGTCAAAGGTTACAACGCAAAAGGGATTGGAGGAAAAGGCATGAACAGACAGCTCAAAGAGATAAAGGAAGGGGGGGTAGGGAAATATCTGTAGGCAACCCCCTTGTGCAAACTTTGAATAGGCATCGGTTGGTGATTGGTTAAGGGAAAAACAAAGGAGACTAGCGGGTAAACCTCGGAAAGAGACAATCACGTTTAGCCTTCTTCAGACGTCGCCGGGCAAACCTCTCCCACTGGGAGGTAGACCACTCCCTACACTCAATACACAAATTAGCACTATCACACCGTTGGCCCCTAAACTGAGGGCATAAGGAGTGCGGATCTGTCTCCACGGCCGACATAAAGGTCCCACAAGGGCGGCCGGGAAGACCAGGGCAAGTGCGCATGATGATAATAGAGGCCAACTTCACACACAAACACTGCAAGAAAAAGCAAACAAAAATTATGGCAGTCAAAAGAGAGGAGAGCGCTGACAGGTCTGTCGTCTCTCCGAGCCAAAAGTAAAGTGGACGAATTACCGGTGTGTGTGAGGGTGGAGGGGTAGCAAGCTACCCCTCCCCCCCGCTAACTAGCGGTGGGGTAGGAAACCCTCGTTAAAACTTTATGGCTCGTCATCGGCTGCGCCGAAGTAATTACCCAATGTAAATAGCGTGGTTTGTATTCAGTTACGGAACAATTGTGGGTCACAGGAGGGTGAGATTGACGGATTAACTCGTAGACGACTATTCCCCAAAAATGTACCTTTATAGGAAGTAACGGTATAACCACAACGACGATTCTTCTTAGTTTTAGGTATGATGGATTCAGAATTACAATAAAACACGTGAATGACTTTCCTATAAGATAAAAGAGAACAGCACTTGGGGCACAGTAAACGCTGAGGAATTACATTGTGTGATTTCAGGAAATAATCAACATTGGCTGAAGAATCATAAAAATCACCATGGAATTTAGACACTGCTTTTAGGTACGGAATAGCGCAGCCGTTACAAGTTTCTATAACTTCCTCCATCGAAAAATACGACAAAATAAATCTCACTTGAAATGACGCACACCTTACTGGGTCAAAGGTTACAACGCAAAAGGGATTGGAGGAAAAGGCATGAACAGACAGCTCAAAGAGATAAAGGAAGGGGGGGTAGGGAAATATCTGTAGGCAACCCCCTTGTGCAAACTTTGAATAGGCATCGGTTGGTGATTGGTTAAGGGAAAAACAAAGGAGACTAGCGGGTAAACATGAATGAACTAAATAGGGAAACTAGTCCAGAGAAAGTATTTATGTGAAACCGGGGAGTGAAAAGGAAATAACCAAAGAAATAAACCCAATATAGGAAGATAAAATGGAATGTATGATAAATAATATTGAATGGGAATATAATATGAGATGATAATACGATAATAAAAACAGTAATTGGGGGGGGGGGAAGCTTCTGCGCAGGGGGAGTGATACTTGCGCAGACCGAAAACTGGTATGCACGAACGAACGTACAAATGGGTGCTAATGTTAGCATGGAATGCTAACATTTGATCTACATCAGACGTTGGCAGCACTGGTTACTGTACTTTTTCATGAAATAATCTTTGCCACGGCTCCTCCAAAGTTTACCCAGTTATACTGTTTTGTATTTTCCTCCGGTTATAATACATACAAGAAGGTAATGTATAGAGAAGAAAAGGCTTGTTTTACGTTTATATATCGATTCCCCAGTATGTTTTCCCCACCCAAAACCCCGAGTTCCCACTGGGGGTCCCCCATTATCGTAGGATATAGATGTATATATATTTCTGAAACTATTCATTTGCGACGGGAACGAGTGTCATTTTCGGAGAGCGTAATTTTTTCTATAAGAAAAAGTAGTTGTTTTCCTAGGTTACATCGCCCTGTAATACACTACAAATGAAACCGAAAATATATGTTTTCCTGTAGGAAATAGCGTGATTTAACGGATTTTCACCTTCATTTCATCAGTAATAACAGCAACCAATTCGGCAACTTGAAGTTAGCCGAATTGGCTGATCTGTTTGTTTGCAGTTGAAATGAAGGTCAAATTCGGTTAATCACGTTATTTACTATAGGAAAACATATTTTCTGTTCGAAATCACACCCTGTAATACAATACAAATTTACCGATGTCCATTTTTTAATCAATACGTGAGGTACTGGCCACTGATATACAAAGGCTCCTCCTCATGAAATCTGGTTTTTAGTGTTTACCAATTGGATCTATCAAATTGTGCTATATATATGGGACATACATACGGCATCTTTAAACCAGCAATAAAGGCCTGAAATGTATAAATTACAATACAACTAGGCATAAATATACATGGGTCATGCATTCAACACGATATTGAAGTATCGTATAACTAACAATGATTCCACCCACTAACATAGAATGGGGTAACAAATAATGCAGAGTACTTTTGTTTACCTTTCGACCTATGATCACTTCCAAAACCTTTGTGGGGCAACGATTCCACAGCCAACTAACAGTGTCACCCAACATTACCAATGAAATATAACAAAATTCGTAGTCCTGAGAGAGGAGCCAAATGTTTCACGACTAGGCTCAAGTTAAACTATAGATTCCGTACCCAAATATCATTGCCCCTTGAGTCAGCGGCTAATCCCCTTTGCTTTCCTTTGAGTCTAAACTGTTTAAAGAGTTCTATTGTCTTTGAGACATTGGTGGCAAGATTTGTAAAGGATCATCGGAGGGTTAAATACAGTGATTAAAAAGACGTCTTCGATACTTTATATAACATCGAGGATTTTATTTTATCAAGAAAGAAAGAAAAGAAATGAATCCAATATCGATGTAAAAAGAAAAAAAAGGTATTTAAGGAAAGATATGATCAAAAGAAGAGAGAAGTGCAAGAAATGATAAAGAAGGAAATTACTAAATTTGAGAAAGGTAACGTTACAGAAGAAATAAAAATAGGTAAAAATAAAACTCTCGGAAGATAAGGAATAGACAGAAAGCCCATGGCAAATTTATACAACTTTATGGAAAACAAGGAACTATGTTAAATAAGGGAGTAACAAGAGAAGATTTAGTCAAATACTGGAAAACCATATATCGTAAGCATGAAAACAAAATAGACTTAGTTTGGAATGAAGACGGATAGAATATAAAAATAGGTAGTAGGTTGGCCAGGGCACCAGCCACCCGTTGAGATACTACTGTTAGAGAGTTATGAGGTCCTTTGACTGGCCAGACAGTACTACATTGGATCCTTCTCTCTGGTTACGGTTCGTTTTGCTTTTGCCTACACATACGCCGAATAGTCTGGCCTATTCTTTACATAATCTCCTCTGTCCTCATACACCTGACAACACAGATTACTTAACAATTTTTCGTCTCTCAAGGAGTTAACTTCTGCACTGTAGGCTAATCGGTCAGTGGTTACTTTCCTCTTGGTAAGGGTAGAAGGGACTCTTTAGCTATGGTAAGCAGCTCTTCTAGGAGAAGGACACTCTAAAATCAAACCATCGTTCTGTAGTCTTGGGTAGTGCCATAACCTCTGTACCATGGTCTTCCACTGCCTTGGGTTGGAGTTCTCTTGCTTGAGGGTACACTCGGGTACACTGTATTCTCTAGTTTCTCCTCCTCTTGTTGTATTAAAGTTTTTATAGTTTATATATGAAATATTTATTTTAATATTGTTGCTGTTTTTAAAACAATTTTTTTCCTTGTATCCTTTCCTCACTGGGCTGTTTTCCCTGTTGGAGCCCTTGGGCTTATAGCATCCTCATTTACCAACTAGTGTTGCAGCTTAGCAAATAATAATAATAATAATAATAATAATAATAATAATAATGATAATAATAATAATAATAATAATAATAATAATAATAATAATAATAATAATAATAATGAAACGGCGCACCAGGAAGACGTCACAAGAAAAGATGGATATAATATTCCGGACATACTTAGAGAACACGATGACCTTGTAATGGTAACAAAAGTGAAAACAAAACCAATGAAAAAAATCAAGAATCACAGTAGAAAAGGTAAATTGCCTGAGAAAACTAAAGGCAAAACAAGCAGCAGGACCTTAAACCTTACAGAAATGCTACCAAAATGAGTTGGACGAAAAAGAAAAACCAATTATGTTGAAGAAGTCAAGAACGACGATGGTTGAAAAGAAAAGATGACCAATGGCAAAAGACCTAAGACCCATAGCTCTATTAAATATTTCAAATAAAATATTCATGATGACGGTGAAAGAGGAAATAGAAAATCACATAAGAATGAATGAAGAAGATAAAGAATGGAAAACAGGTTTAACAGGTGGAAGCAGGACAGAGGACAATATCTTCATATTACAGTATTGTGCAGAAGAGAGCTATAAAAACAAGAAACCCCTGGTAGTTACTGTGATAGACTTTAGTAAAGCATTTGACTCTGTGAATATGGAAGTATTAATAAAAGTTTTTAAAGAATACAGAATTAACACCAAAATCTTAAAGTGCTATTGCAAATATATATCAAGGAGATATTACGGGCATTGACTTAGAAGGTACATAACAAGAAATGGAGGTTATGAGTGGAATAAAACAGGGTTGCACAGAATCAACTTTACCTTTTTGACTAATTACGTGTAGTCTATTGTCATGAAGAATATAAAAGACGAAGGGAACAGTTTCAGAAATCATTTAATAGCGATAGAATCGTTATTTGTTTTGCAGATGATGACCTAGTGATTGCATAGGATATACTATATATATAATGCAAAGCGAAACATTCAGCTATTAGTAGAAACTGGTAAAAAGTGTGTGTAAACAATTAATACAGAAAAGAGTAATATTATGCTTTACAACACGAAAGAAAAGACATCGCATAGACGGAATCAAAGTAGTAGAAAGTTTCTTGCTTGCTTATAGATTGCCTTGTCTTATACAACACACGGACTCTTGCGTTGGCACCCCGTAAGAGAAAGTTTAACATACTTAGGAATAAAGCTATTATTATTATTATTATTATTATTATTATTATTGTTGTTGTTGTTGTTGTTGTTGTTGTTGTTGTTGTTGTTGTTGTCGTTGTTATTATTATTATTATTATTATTATTATTATTATTATTAACATTATTATTATTATTATTATTATTATTGTTGTTGTTATTGTAAATTGCTAAGCTACAACCCTAGTTGGAAAAGCAGAATGCTATAAGCCCAAGTGCTCCAACAGGGAAAATAGCCTAGTGAGGAAAGAAAACAGGAAATATAAAATGTTTTAAGAACAGTAACATTAAAATAAACATTTCTTATTTAAACTATAAACACTTTAACAAAACACGAGTTAGAGAAATGAGCTAAAATACTGTGCCCGAGTGTACCCTCAAGCTAGACATTAATAGGAACATATTTAAAACTCAGAAAAGGGTAATGATAGAAAAAGCACAAAAATGAGCTAATTTGACATATTCAGTTAAAGAGAAAAGATGCAATAAAGTAATAATAGGAAAAACGTTCTGGAAAAGTATTGCTTTATCGCCTATTTTGTATGGAACAAGCATTATAAATCTAACAGAAACTTAAAAAGAGAAACTACAAAGGATAGAGAGTGGGGTATACAGGAAGATTTTAGGTGCCTCTAAAACACAGCTAATACTACTCTAATAACGGATATGAGTGCATCTTCTATGAAAGCAAGGGTGATGGATGGGAAGCTGCAGTACTTAAATCGTACCCTGAATGGGAAGAAGGATATAATGAAAACAGTTATCCTGAACATTCAAGAAAAAGAAGGGAGATGGTGGAAACAACCAGCAAAGTACTTAGAAGAATTAAGTATAGATGTAAGACAAATAAGAAGAATGAACAAGGCAGAAATAAAAACGGAAACCAGAAAGTGGGATACTGAAAAGTGGAAAGAATAAATAGAAAGTAAAGTGAGCTTAGACATATATAGAACGTGGAAGAAATTAATTAAAGAAGAAGAGTTTTACGACAACACATTTGCTTGGTATTTTTTACAGCAAGAACCAATACGTCAAAACTAAACATTGTAAATAGACATAATTGGGGGAATATAAACTAATTTTTGTGAAAATGAGGAGGAAGATTTGATACATTTTTTTTGTATTTTGCCGGGAATATAGAAAAGAGAGGAACGAAATAATTGAGCTTCAACAACCATACGAGGAAGATCTAAAGAAAATAGTAGGATTATTTTTATTTAGTGAAACAGATATAGAAAAGAAAAAAAAAGGAAGAATTAAACCTGATGTTGAGGGAAGGACAAAACAGTATAAGAAGATAAACTTCGGAGGCGCCATTGCAAAGGCTATTCCTCACACCTGAACCTGAACCTAAACCTGATCAAGCAGAGTTTACTGAACAAGATAAGTCATAGAAGAAATCTCTTGTAAATGTGGGATGAAAGTTGAATAAATAAAAAATTGGGAGAAAGGGACCTTGAAAAAAAAGAAACCAAGTAAAGAATTATGGAAAGAAATAGAAGAAACTATTGAAGAAATAAAAAAAAGTAATGAAAAAATTAAGATTTATTAAAGGAAATGACCCACAGCCTTATATCAGAGAGATGAATCTGGATAAGGCATCCCTTGTAATGAAGACAAGATTTAAATATGCTCAATTTAAAAGTGAATTTCAGGGGAAAATATGAAGATAATTCGTGTGACCTGTGCAAAGATAAAGAAGATACTACCGAACATTTATTTTTATGCCCAAAATTAGAACAGATAATGAATGCAGACATAAGTTTAGGTACGCTGAAAAAATCTAACAGGGATCTGGCTGCATTTATAGGTAGGGCAATGCATATAAAAGAAGGTCCAAACTGACCACAGTAGGGTACCAAAACTGACGATAGCCAGGTGTTATCCTATCTAATTTCACGGTAGAATGGAATAAAAGTAAAGATTGAGAATCTCATTACGGTATTAATTTATTTAAGGCACAGGTAATATAAGCTTAATAACAATAATAGGAATAAGCTTAGAAGCTTTGCACCTATCTATAAAGTGATAGAGTGCCCGCAAACTTATTTTGCGGAGAGAGCAACAAGGAACCAGGAACCAGGAAGTCTTGAAAATCGACTAACATAGGCACAAACTCACAAAGATGTCAAATGGAAGGTATGGTAAACACAGAGACGGGCATGACACAGAGTACAACACCGGGCCACGTAAATTTGATTGGAACAACAGCTGCAAGTGAATTTAAAAAAGAAAAAATAAGAAAGCGAGTAAGCCGTACCATTAGAAACAGAAGGAATTATAAAGAGTGCAAAATATATTATGTAAACGTAACGAGGTTTAAATTAAAGTTAAAATCAATAGAAGAAATAATGAAAACAAGCCCTCAGTAACTGAAACCCATTTAGGCAAAGACGAAAAAATAGAAATTGAATTATATAAAACTTATGAGAATAACAAATACAGAAGGGGGCGGGTAATGATAGGGATTAAAGAAGAACTGGGAAATGTAACAGTTTGTGAAGAATTTTTCTTCACTCTTCTTCTTTCATTCGCAATTTTGACTCTCTCCTAATAATACTGTAACTACCCCCTTAAACGCTCTCTCCTATCTCAAGTTTTCTTTAACGAAATATCGGGAGAACTATTTTAAATCTTACATATGTTGACAAAAGCGCACGCAATGCTCGTGACGTCACAGCGTAGATACGCACAGCGCAAAGGCGTTATCCTGGTGTATGTTGGTTCTTTCCTAAAACTACGTGGGTCGAGATTAAATTCTTAAACTGATTCAGATATAATTTTCAATACTGCTGAATCAATGCCTCTTTTATTTCTCAGTACCAATCAAGGTTTGTTAATTTTAGATGTATGCCCATTGCACCAGTCCATTGCTAATTGATCAATTTAATTATTAATTTTTAGCAAGCCAGAATAGGTAGGATTATTGTAAACTCCCTTAGAGCAGCAAGATTTCTCTAAGGGCTCGGCCAGACCAAGCGCGGCTAGCGGTGGCCAGATAGGAGGCGCGAGGCTTCCCGCGCCTCCTATCTGGCCACCTACATAAGATACCTAAGGTTTCAATTTGACACCATAACCTCTTGCCGCTAACCTCGCCCCTAGCCGCGCTTGGTCTGGCCGGGCCCTGAAGTATCTAGCACAAAATCCTGCCTCCTATGCACTCCTTGCAACAATATATTGCCCTGTCCTAAAGTCCCGATATGACACCTCAACTGGATTACCGTGCGCATCATGGCCATCACCTGTCTGGAATGGTGAAGCTAAGTGATCCCTCTCAAGTCTCAACTTTAACCTCAGCTATTCGTGCAGAAGCCGCTGTGACCGACTGCCCGGCCTGGTCAGTGAACCCGTGCACCTCTGGCTCACCCCCACCCCCTCTCCCAAAACTTGACTCACAGAGGAGTCCTGCCGGCTGGAGATTGAAGGAGTGGAATCTGGGAAACCTTACTACCACAAACGAGGATTCTTGGGGTGAGCCAGTCAAGAGTGCAAAGTGCCAACTTGTGCAACCAGGTCAACAGTCACCAAAGGGCAAAGGACAATCTTCAAAGGAGTGCAGGTACTACAAAAGTGGCCACTTAGTTATTCCCCCATTCTTAGTTTAGACTAATTTTAACTTGCTTAGAATACCTGGCAATTACATACTTCGGACTGTGTGCCGTGGGATTGTGTGTATATATTTTTTCAATATCATTTTTTGCTTTTGAGACTAGCACAGTCTCATGGGCCACGTGTCTGACCCAATTTTGATTATTAGTTATTGCAGACCGTGTCTAATCAACCATTTTTCATTATTGTGAATTGCTTTTCTTTTGATACTATTTTCATGTTTGTTAAGATGTCTGTTTTCTTTTGATGTAAATTTGTATAATAAATCAATATTAGGTTAATCAAACCTCCTTCGTATTTTTGCTCCCTCTTTTATTTCAATGTGCAAGTTATGAATATTTGATCACGGGACAGAAAACCCAATATTTAAAAGGAGTAAGCCTAAGGAAGTCCATAAGTGGTTTCAGCGAGGAACTTTGTATTAATATATCTGCTTCGAAGGTAAAGATCCATATCTTCAACTTTTCAACTTTACTTTACATCACTGCTCCCATTTTTGGTTTTGTCTCTAATTACATTAACACAAGATACCTGTCCAGCATCTCACTGGGATCACTGGGACGGAGTCGGAACAGAGCCTAAGAGTGAGATGACTATAGACCTGGCACAGCTAGAGTAGGCCATAGATTACTTTTATTTTCACGTGTGGAGTTCCCCAGCCTCTGGACAGTAAAATTTCCCCCTTTTGTATTTAAGAGTGACGGTTAGTAAACTGTGGCGGTAAAGCTATTAGCAGGGCGTTTGTGCTCTGAGAGTAAGTGCTCATTATCCTCCCCTGTTGATCTTTGTGTAACTGCCGTAGGGAGACTTTCCTGGACTAAGTTCCCACTCAAACATTTAATTAAATTAAAAAATCTCCACACAGTTAAAGTGAACAAAGAAAATAAGACACATGAAGCACTCTGGATAAAAATTGACAATGGTCGTACCAAGATTAGGTTAGGATTCGTGTATGCTCCACAAGAAGGCAAGAGTACCAAGAAAAAAGGAAAAAATGTATAAAGCAGTAAAAGAACGAGTCAAGATAGCAGATATGAACGGAGAAAAAAATAATAATAGTAGGAGAGAAAATAATTGGAAATAGACCTGAATCAACAGCAAGTGGCAGAATGCTAGCACAGCTAGTGGGTAATATAAATTTAAGTATAAACACTACACATGAAAAATGCAGTAGAAAATGGAATAGAAGTGAACATGGAAAAAGTATGATTATAGACCATGGAATAATCATAAAAGACGTTGAGGAAGTGGTAATAAAGGATCCACATAGACGAAGAAAAAGTAGTAACACCCTACAGAATAACAGATAGGATTACTTACACGGATCACAATGCCATGACAATTGAAATGAACTGGCAAACAGGTACTAACCTAGATAATAAGAAGAAAATAATCCTGGATTTAAAAAGAATTAAAGAAGAGTCTGAAGCTGCGGGACTATTGAAAATCATCAAAGGGAGGGGGATGATAAAAGAAAAGTATAAAATATGACAAGAAAATATTAATAGGATAAAGGAGAAGTGTAATAGGAAAGTCAGTAGAAAAGTTCAACATAAAACCAAAAGAATGAGAGGTTTAATGATGATGAAAAGGAAAATAAAGAGTATCAGATTGAAGGAAAAGAATATAGAAAATAGACAAGTTCATAGTAACAGAAAATGCCAGAGAAAATGCAAAGAAGGTAATGCAAATAGCAGATGGAGTTAAAAGAAAATGTGGGGTTAATGAAGCAGCTTTCTCGTATTAAAAAAAAGAAATTGATAGATGGACATAAGACAAGTTCTATGACTGCCATCAGAAACAAAGTTGGAGTAACAATAAAAAATGTTGAGGATATCAAAAGAGAATTTGGAATTTTATTATGCGGAGCTATTTAAGTTGCAAAAGAACAATACAGAAGTTGAGAAACAAGCCGACAAAGTTAATGAATTGGCTTTCAAGTTAGTAATGGGAAAAAGTAAAAGTGGAAAATGTACGATAATAAAGACAACCCAGCAAGAGGTAGATTCTGTAATATTATCCCTGAAAAATAAGAATACAAGAGACAGACAAGAAATGAGCAATAAAATGTTGAAAAACATGGACCAAGACATGAAGAATAGCTTGAAAGAAATTGTAAATGAAATTGAAGAGAATAGAAATACCTGATGAATGGGATGGACTATAAATATTATCATTGGGTAAGACTAAAGGTAGCAGATTAGATATAGACAATAGAAGAGGACTGTTTATTACGAATACGATTAGTAAAATGTTTGAAAAATTAAGGCTAATGAAAATTAAGAATAAAATTAATGACAAAATTGGCAGATTCCAGTGTGGTGGGATAGTGGGTAGATCTACAGCAGATCACCTTATCTCACTGAGTGCTGTAATAGACTATAATAATTACGAAGGAACCTTAACATATATATGGTTTGGGGATGCCGTAAAGTGTTTTGATAGACTATGTTTGAAAGATTGTATCAAAGAATTAAGTATGATGGTAGGGAAAAATGATGCGAAGATGATATATAAATTAAACGAGAAAGTTAATTATTAAGAGCCCCGTTGGATATACAGAGGAAATTGGGATAGAAGGAAACGTAGAATAGGGAACAGTATTTGGACCAAAGTTATGCTCAATAGTCACGGACAAAGTTAATTCAATAAGTGAGAAGACGATAACCCTGATTAGAAACATTAGAATAGAAGCCTTAATTTATGCAGATGATATAATGTTCCCTAGCAACAATCGATACAGAGCAGAAAGAGCCAGTAGCAACTCTTGGAGTTTGGAAGAACTTAAGATTTACGTTTAGCACAAATAAAGAAAGAGAGAGAGAGAGAGAGAGAGAGAGAGAGAGAGAGAGAGAGAGAGAGAGAGAGAGAGAGAGAGAGAGAGAGAGAGAGAGAGAGTGTATGGAGTGGTTAGAAATGGAAGGATAGAAACAGTTAAGGAATATGAATACTTAGGAGAAAGATAGGAGATTTGGTATTGCTAGTGAGAATAAAGCTCGATGAAACAGTAGTAGTATCTACAATGTATGCAATTATTGAGACATATGGTGTAATAAAAGTAAAAGAATTGAAAGAACTACTGAGTATACAGTACAAAATTATGAAAGGAATGTTTGAACAGCTAGCTACCACACCATACTAGGGGCAAATAGCTGAAATAGGAATATGGTCAGTTGAAAATAGAATAGTGTATAAAAAGGTGATGCTATTTCATAACATCAGATGACAAACAGCTTGTTAAGGAGGTAGTGGAAGATCAAATATGAAAACCATACGATGAATGTTGGGGGAAAAGTATCATAGAAATGTGCAATAAATATGATATTAAAATAGAAGTAAGAAAGTATAAAAAGCAAGAAATCAAAAAGGAAATAAAAAGTAAAGTGGCAAATTAAATTAAAAGAAAAATAGAAGAAAGGAAAGCAGAGATGACCAAATTGAGGTTTGTGAATAGTAATGGTAGAAGAGATTACTTAGGAGAACTTGTACAACGCTTGCAGCAATATTATCATCTTTGTATATATCTTTCTGTACATATTATTCAACCGGGCGCAGAATCATCTGCCCTTCATTTCTATATGCATTTCATTATTATATGTCAAGCGTGGGCTTTCATAATTATTGTAATGTTAACTGTAGAAAACACAAATGCCTGCATTTTTTCACCTGTTCGCGGTCAGTCAGTCACCTTGCTACTTTGCCGTCCGCACAGGTCAATGTACTTTGCCCTTGTCGGAAATAAATCATCACTCGTCCATGGTCTGTCATCTCGAGCCCTCACAACACTAATGAGGCTGTAATAGTTATAAAAAACAATGTTAAATATGCTAGAATTAAAAGAAACTTATAGAAATAGGAATAATAATGATAGGCTTGGTGTGTTGTGTAGGGAGGCAGAGGATACTACTGAGCATATTTTTAACTGTAATGAGTTAGGGAAATTTATAAATAATAACATAGAAATAGGGAATTTAGAAACCCCTACTAAAGAGGTTGTCCTGTTTATTGGAAAGGTCCTAGAAGTTGGAAGTAAAAGTATGGAAGCTGTGCTGTCTGTGTAAGAGGTAATTAATGATAATGAATTTGCTGAAGATTGCAGCGCTTTGCACCTACTACGCTTCTTCTAGTAGTGTGCCCACAATCACAGTGTTGTGGAGAGAGCAACGAGGGACCTGGAACCTGGAAGATCGCTGATATGACTCCCCCCCCCCCCCCCACACACACTTTCATACTCCGAAATAGGACAGGTCTGGTGGGGGTCGGGCTCCTCATTCATAAGGATTACTCTAATCTCAAGATGGTGGAAATAACTCTTGTAATGACCTTTGAATATGTAGAAATGAATTCTATGCACAATATCAAGAAAAATATCCATTGTAACAGTTCACAACCCCCGAGAACAAATACTCGTATCCATAAAGAATTTAGTGTACTCATTGAGATGATTATCATGGAGAAAAATTAATTAGTTATTTGTGAAGACTTTAATCTTTGGATAGATGACGCTTCAAATCTTGATGCTTCAGGATTTAGTGAGTTATTGGAATCATATTAATTGGTGAATAATGTTGTCTGTGCAACTACTTCGACTGGGCATACATTGGATCTAGTTCTAAGTGATGGAATGGATAACATTGTATCTGATTTAAATGTTGAAGAGAAGTGCACCGTCTCTCCAGTGCGCAATCTTTTTTCGTTTAGGCTACTTCTACAGAAGCATGCAGTGGTGAAGGAAATACTTTTTAGACACAAATCAAACTTCTCTCCCTCTCTATTTATTGAAGAAGTTACAAAGAAAATAAATGATGACATCAGCATTCCCTGCGTTCGTGATAACCAACGTTTGTTGGGCCCTATGTGTGTTGACTGTCTTATGACAATATATAATAGGCTGAGTAAAGGTGAATATGATACCATGCATCCACTGGTGGAAAAGATACTTGCTAAAGACCGATTGCCTTGGTTTGATTGAGAGACTTTAGAGAAAAAGAGGGAAAAATCGTAAAGAACGAAAGTGGAATCTGTTTAAAACAAAGTACATGGGTAGAACGCATGATATAATATGCAAGAGGTTGCAGTGATTAAAAGACAGGTCTTGATGGCTTGGGTGCTAGGTAGAGACTGCCCTTTATTCATAGCTACATGGGACTACATGATACCACATCCCCCTTATCACATACAAAGAATTGATTACACATAATAACTAATCTGGCATATAAGTACAAAGAAATAAACGATGAAAGTTCCATATTCAAACGTATTCCATTGTTTTCATCCCTTCATAATAAACATGCATAGTACAATTTGTGATTGTGGATAATAATATAAACATAACAGCTATTATCTTTGCAGACTGGTCAGAATAGTGTTGGTTACAGCAGGGCAGTCATAAATATGAAAATAAATGGCAAATTATAATTTTTTTCTTTTTTTTTGATGCAAAGAACAACAACACCCAAAATATATTCAAACAAAATGGAAACCTGATACACATGTAACGAGTGTTCGAAATGGAGCCTATTCTCCAGTCCGAGACTCGTAAATTTTCAAATAAAATTCATTATTCTGAATCACTTATCAGTCCTGAGACTGATAACTTTTCTTGAGTTTCAAACTCTGGTAACGACCTCTAAGAATTTTCGGTCATGAAACGCGGGGGGGGGGGAGTTGTATATTATTATTTAACTTAACACTTTATGGGAATTTACGGTATGTGACCGCGTTACTTTCAATATATCTGGATGGGGTTTTCACCAGCCGGCCTGACTTGGTATACACCGCTGTCGGGTCTGTAGTGTTATCACTAGTTGCGGGTCTTTGGTGGGTTATTTCGGTCTCACTAGGTGGCGGCAGCGAAATATCGGCGGGTCGTGGTGGAGGCTGTGCTGATGGTGTTGGAGCCTGCTGCCGGGCGTTGGGCGGTTCTGTGTTTGTCGCGAGCGGTGTCGGACGGATGTGGGACCGGTTCCTCCTGAGGCACGCTCCGTTTTGGGCTTCCACAATGTATGATTGGGGTTCTTCTGACTTACGTACCACTCTGCCTGGCACCCATGTGTGGCAGGCCTTGTCGAATATTCGGACTGGTTGTTCGGGTTGGAGGTCTGTGAAGTGCCGTTGTGTCCGATTTGGTCCTAGGCGGTCCTGGAGGTGGTTGCGGGTCGTGATGTGTGCGAGATGTGGTTCGTATCTGCCTGGTAGGTCAGTGGTCACATTGCGACCAAACATGAGCTCTGCGGGGCTGGTTGTCTTATTGTCGATCGGGGTGGCCCGTAAGTGGAGTAATGCAGTATGCATATCACCGCCTGTCTCAAGGCATTTTTTGATAATCGCCTTGCATGTTCCAACTGCGCGCTCCACGAGGCCATTGGACTGAGGGTAATGTGGGCTTGATGTGATGTGCTCAATACCCCAGGCTTTTGTGAAGTCCCTCATGGCTGCTCCCGTGTATTGAGGTCCGTTGTCTGAGACCAGGGTTTTGGGGCATCCGAACAGCGAACACAGGAATTTGAGGTGGTTGGCCACACTTTCAGATGACAGGTTTTTTAGTTCGGTGACTATCGGGAATTTTGTGAAATAATCAGTTGTGATCAGATATGTCTTGTGGCCAATTTGGAAGATGTCCGAAGCGACTTTGAACCAGGGCATTGGGGGAATGTCATGATGCGTGGTTTCACTAGGACTTTGCTGGGGCTGATACTTCTGGCATATGTCACATGCCCTGACCTTGTCCTCTATATCCTTTGCAATGTTGGGCCAGAATACACACTCCCGTGCCAGGGCTTGTGTTTTTGTGATCCCTTGGTGGGACCGGTGGAGCTGGTCCAATATCCGGCCTCTGACCTCTTTGGGGATGATAACTTGTCGCCCTTTGAATATGACTCCGTCTTCCACGGCAAGGCATTCTCTGTATGAGAAAAACTGGCGGATATCGGGGTGACAGCCTTTTACTGAGGTAGGCCAACCCTCGATGATAGTATGCTTGAGAGTGCGCAGCACTGGGTCGGTGTCAGACCTATGGCGGACCTCTTCCAAAATCGGGGGACCAAATTTTATGAGTGCAACTGATATCACGTCGATGTCATCTAGTTCCAGACCGTCCACTCGTGTATCCAAAGGGATTTCCTTGTCATTTTGTGGGTTAGGAAGGCGTGATAGGGCGTCGGAGAGTACAAGGGTTCGTCCTTCCTTGTACTTGACCCTCATGTCATACCCCTGCAGTTTCAAGAAGAGACGTTGTAGTCTAGGTGGGGCACTGATAAGTGGCTTCTCCCAGATATTAACGAGGGGTTTGTGGTCAGTGACAGCTTCGAAGTCTCTTCCGTATAGGTAGGTATGAAATCGTTGCACACCGTGTACTAGTCCAAGGGCCTCTCGCTCGATATTGCTGTAATTTGCCTGCGTTGGTGTCAGGGCTTTGCTGGCGAAGGCTATTACCTTCCCGTCTTGGATGAGGGCCGCCCCGAGGCCTTTTTGCGATGCATCGACTTCAAGAGTCACGGGTCGAGTTGGGTCATAGTAAGACAGCGTGCTTGATGGTGCTATTTGGCGTTTCAGGTGTTGATAGGTGGATTCATGGTCTTCTTCCCATTGGAAGGGCACATCTTCCTTGATCAGATCTCGAAGTCTTTGTGACTAAGCTGAGTAATGTGGTACATAGGGGCTGAGGTAAGTCATTACTCCCAGAAATCTCTGTAGTTCCTCTTTATTGGAGGGTGACGGCATACTATGCAGGTCGTGTACCTTTGACGGGTCTGGCATCATGCCCTTGCTGGTATAGCGTGTTCCGAAAAACTCGATTTCTGGTTTTGAAATGGAGCATTTCTTCGAGTTTAGGCTGAGTCCGTGTTGGGCTGCACGCTGCATGAACCCCATCAGGTTTTTATCGTGTTCCGACTGGTCTTTCCCACATATTGCCACGTCATCAGCGATGCCAACAACACCTGGGAGATTCTCGATGATGGAGTCCATCCTGGCTTGAAATATGTCCTGGCTTACATTCAGCCCGAATGGTAGCCTTGTCCAACAATACCGGCCGTGTGGTGTTCGGAACGTTGTCAGTAGTTGTGAGTCCTCGTGTAGCGGTATACTCCAGTAGCCTGCTTTGGCGTCTAGCTTGGAGAACACTTTCGCTTTGGAGAATACCGGGTTGATCTCTTCTAGAGTGGGAATCTTGTGGGGACATCTTTTGAGGTTTTGGTTGAGCCGCTTGGGGTCCAGGCAGATCCGTAGGCTTCCATCGGGTTTTGTGACATACACAAGGCTGCTACACCAGTCTGTGTGTGCCGTTACGCGTCTGATAACCCCCTCTTTCTCCATAGTGTCAAGCTCGGACTTGATGCGGGGCTTCAGGTGGATACTCACCTTACGGGGCGGATCACAGAAAGGTATCGCGTCATCCTTGAGGTGGAGCATCGCGGGCTCTTTTAGTTTGCCGATACAGTCAAACTGTGCTGGGAATTGTGCTTTTAGTTGTTCGACTGACCTAATAGGGCCTTGTTGGCTTGGTTGCTCAGGTATTCCAGTAACGTCGTTGACATTGATATCCACAATACCGAGTTTTTGGCATGAGGGAAGGCCAAGTATGGCTGGACCAGACACATCAACCACGAAGAACTTTTCTTGCGAGAATGCTGGGTTGCTGAGTTTGCGGACGCTGAGCACTAGTGACCCTAGGCAGGGAATATTGTCGCCACTGTATGATGTTAGTCTTACTGATGGTTCTGGGGATAGTACGAGGCTGGTGGGTGCATCACCAAACATTTGCTTGTATGTCCGCAAGGGCAGCGTATTGCCACCGGAACCTGTGTCGATTTTGAGTTTCAGGGGCCCATAGGCTGGGGGGTTTTCATGCTTGACCATGAGCTTTGAGAATGCTTCTCGTTTCAGTGCCACTCCTATGTCGGATATCGTTATCATGTCGAAGTTTGGCATATAATCTGTTTCTTCATCAAGATTAGGGTTTCCATTAACCATGACTTCGTGTTGCCTGTGGTTAGGAGCCCGATTCGGCCGTCGGTAGGAGCGCCCTCTTGTCTTGCTCTGACGTTGTGTCTGCTGCATGTTGTCTCCTGGCATTGTTCTGCCTCCATCAGTTTTGCGGCACATCTTTTTCCAGTGCCCCTTGATGCCACAACCACTGCATCTGTCATTGTAAGCGGGGCATGACCTTATGGGATGGCTAAGCCCACAGTTCCAGCAGGGGTTGTCCGTGGTTTGTAGTTTGTTCCGTGGCTCGTTGCTTTCCCTTCGAATTGCATCCACGTTGGTATGGCTTGTACTTGTGTTCTCAGAGCTCATCTGTATGGAGCGTAATGATGCCGTGGAGGCCGCAATGGCCTCGTATTCCCGACCTCTCTCTAGAACGTTGCTCACAGCATAGCCCTTCGGTTTAGTTAGGAGTTCTTTCCGAAATTCTTCGAATTGTGTTCGTAGTATGGTCATTTCGATAAGTCGTTCGTTGAGTTCTCTGTCTTCAAACTCGCACTTTGTCGCTTTTTCACGGAGTCTGGCCAGGAATTGACTGATTGTTTCAGCAGGTTTCTGTTTGGTATTTGCAAATTCGAGGCGGTGAACTCGGAAATTTATTTTGACCGTTGCATCAACCTCACTTTCAATAAGCCTCCATATGTTCTGCGGCACACGTTGCTCCTGTTCAGTGAGGCCGCTCGCCAAGATACGCCTCATGCCCTCATCGCTGAGGGCAATTTTAATTTTAGTTGCTTGCTTGCCCGGGTCTGTGACTTCCTGGTCTTCGAGGTATAAGTTCATGCGCGCCTTGAATGCACGAAATGACTCGGCCAGGGGCTGGTGAGCCCAGTCCATACTTGGGCATTTAGGCTGGGCCATGATTGGATTTGGTTTCGAGTGTTACACAATAGATAGATAGTGATTGGATTAATAACACAGTTTACGGTTCACAAAAAGAGACATATAATAAGAGTATGGAAATCACTACAAAAATTTGTCACTGGTAGTCGGCACGGTTTTCAGTTTTGTTTACACTGCTGAATGTACGTCGTTGTTTGGCTCATTTTGTGAAGTAGTGCGCGGATAACAATGGCCAAAATACTTGTAAGTAATCTATTCACAACTTTCTTCACTATTCTCACTGTAATCACGGTGCACTAATGTCCATTCTATGCCATATTCTGACGATATAAGTTATGTACGGTTGTTATCTGGGCCGGTATGACAGTCTTTGTTCAGTTGCCGTTGGGTGAAAATGGCGTCATCTGCGGCCGCTGGTAATAAACTTGGGCTGATTATGAGTCCTCTTCTCAGTTATTACGGACAGGAGAGGTATGTAAAGTGTCTCTATGGTCCGGGTTTGTTGATGGAATGGCGTGGGTTGCGTTACCACGCTGCCACCATGATATAATATGCAAGAGGTTGCAGTGATTAAAAGACAGGTCTTGATGGCTTGGGTGCTAGGTAGAGACTGCCCTTTATTCATAGCTACATGGGACTACATGATACCACAACGCAATGTGCCAATATAACTACATATCGAGATGGAAAAATGAATACTGTAAGAGAAAGATCCGCTAAGCAGCAACAGACATAAATAAGTTATATAGTCTCCTTAATGGTATAATGGAAAATGTTAATGAAAAAAGGCTACCAAAGGGGTGCAGTGACCAGGAACCAGCAAATAATTTTTTTTAGTATTCTTTACAAACAAAATAGAAAATATAGCTCGGTCATTTACATTTACAAATATTCAACATCAGATTAATGCTACACTAGATACACAGATAAAATTAACGAGATTCAATTATATAACACAAGACGATGTCACTAGAATTATCAAGAGAGCAAATAAAACATGTGCAATCGATCTAATGCCAATATCTGAAGTAACTGGTGAAAGAAATTTTTCTAGTTTATTTAGTATTACGAGAATAGTAAATACAATTATCGGTAAGTGTAAGTTTCCCCAATCTGAGAAAAAGGCACTAGTTACACCGGTTCTGAAAAGTGCCTGATTACCAGAAATTAATCCCGTATAGACCTATTTCGAATCTATCCTTTACTTCAAAAGTGTTAAAATGTGTAATTCTTGAACGAGTACTTAGTCACGTAGAACAAATCTAAGCTTTGTCAGGCAATTAGTCTGCTTACCGAAAATCATACTCTACGAAAACAGTTATATGTTCTGTTATAAATGGTATGCTGGAAATGATGGATGAAAACAAATGTGGTATTCTAATATTACTTGATCTTAGTGCTGCTTTTGATACAGCAGTGCATGAACTGCTACTAAATGATCTACGGTCCATTGGTATTGAAGATCAAGCTTTCGAATACCTGAAAGACTACTTGGTTGACAGATATTACTATGTGGAAATTGGAAACTCTTATTCATCATTTGAACCTTTAAACAGAAGGGTGCCCCCGGGGTGGACGGGCCCCAATGTTATTCTGCATCTATACTATTGGTCTGTCAAAATACTACAAAGACGTGGTGTGAAGTCCAAACTATTCGCAGATGACACACAATTTCAATTCTCCATAAAAGATATAGACGACACTACCGAATCTATAAACAGAATTCTTGCTAATGTTAGATAATGTATGACAATCAAACCATTGAAATGAAGTGAAATAAAACAGTTTATGTTGGTTGAAAAGAAAAACAGCGTAATAAACTTAAATGGTATTCAAATAAACATAGATAACAACTCTGCCCCGATATCCAGTAAAGATCGTGATCTAGGCGTATCTCTTAACTGTAACTTGTCTTTGGATTACTATTACTTGCTAAGCTACAAACCTAGCTGAAAAAGCAGGATGCTATAAGCTCAGAGACTCCAACGAGGAAAATAGCCTAGTGAGGAAAGGAAACAAAAAAAAAATAAAACATTTCAAGAACAGTAACAACATTAAAATAAATATTTCCTATATAAACTATACAAACTTTAACAGAAGAAGAGGATGAGAAATTATATAGAATAGGGTGCCCGAGTGCACCCTCAAGCTGCTCAAGCAAGACAACTCACTAGACAGTGGAAGACCATGGTACAGAGGTAATGGCACTACCCAAGACTAGAGAACAATGGTTTGATTTTGGAGTGTCCTTCTCCTAGAAGAGCTGCTTACCATAGCTGAAGAGTCTCTTCTACCCTTACAAAGAAGAAAGTACCCACTGAACAAGTAGTGTAGTAGTTAACCCCTTAGGTGAAGAAGAATTGTTAGGCAATCTCGGTGTCAGGTGTATGAGGACAGAGGAGAATCTGAAAATAGGCCAGACTATTCGGTGAACGTGTAGGCAAAGGGGAAGTGAACCGTAACCAGAGAGAAGGATCAAATGTACTGCTGTTTGGCCAGTCAGCGGACCCGATAAGCTGTAGTATCTCAACGGGTGGCTGGTGCCCTAGCCAACCTACTATATTACTACATAATATAGTAAAGGTGCTGGTTATCATCTTAGAAACATTGCTTTTATAAAGAAACACCTGGATGAACATTCTGTAAAGAAACTTTTTATAAACTGTTATTACCAGTATTGACTGCTGTAGCTCCAACTACCACAATCTACCAAAAATACAACTTAAGAAATTACAAAACATAGTAAACAGGAGAGCAAAATTGATAAAAGGTGTCCCACCACGAGAATGGATCACTCCTACACTAATCAATTTACAATGGCTACCTATTAAAGCGAGAATTGAGTTTAAGATATGTACAATAACCCATCAAAATATCAGAACCGGACGTCCAAAATATCTAAGAGATTTACTACATATTGTGCAGCTAACAAATCGTCTTGGTACGAGAATAGTTACGGATGGTTTCATATTATTAGAATCTCGCTGTTCGTCTAATGTAGGTTCTAGAGTCTTTAAATGTGCAGCCCCAAAACTATACAACAAACTCCCACTAGACATTCGAAAGACTGAAGACATTAAGGCTTTCAAGAATAAACCTAAAACTTTCTTGTTCTCTAAGTACTTTTGTAGTGTGGATTTGACAATAAACAAGCAATATGTGGTGTGGAATGAGGAATGCTTTCAAACGAACATGATAAAATTACTGTGGATATACTACAGAGAGTAGGGTTCCCCTGCTGTATAGGACCAGGAAAGCAGCCTGTAAAGTACAGAATATCTAGTATTTTGGTGTGTACTAAATATTGAGCAAGATTTTTGCTCTCTATTAGATTATAGTGATATTTATTACTGTATTGCACAACTTTGATCTTCTAGGATGTACTTTAAAGTCTTCTTTCGACCTTATTAGTCTTGGTGTATAGCAGGGTCTGTCAAGCAAATCAACTTTCTTCATCTATTTATATTCCTTGCATCTTCTACCACAATCCCACACCACCCTAATCACCCCTCGCCACATCCATTCATCTGATTTGCTAATACCCCCCACACTCCTCCCCCCCAGCATTAGCATTTTCATAGCTTTCTCGATTGCTTCCAACTCCCTTATTATATTGCCACAGTATCTCACATAAGGTTCCTCAGCCTTATCTTTTACAATACATTTGCCACACATTCTTCTTTATCTTGACTCCCTCCTTTCCAGTTGTGATATTCCAGCAATTCCTCAGTTATTTTTCTAGAAAAAATCCCTTCTCTTTCCTCTTAAGAGGCCAAATTTCTGTCTTATATAGTGCAGGCTAATGATTGTCTTATAAATATTAATTTTGAGTCTTTAAAGTCTCCTTACAAACTGTTGATATGGCAAAATACTGCCACATAAGATATTTTTGAAGCTTTACCTCCCATAGTAGAACCAAATTAGCAGTCTTCAAATTAATTAAGTATAACTCCCAGAGTTTATACTAACGGATCCTTAAACATTACTGTTATGATGAAACATTGTCATGAAAATATTGCTTGAAATATCTTTAAGACTTTTCGAAGCCCAGAAAATGCGGCTTATAAAATATTATCTACAGTCTAGTATGGTAAAGTTACCATACACAGTCAAATTAATATGTTGGTCTAATTTCCATTTCCATTATTTGAAGAATTGACTTCGAGCCTCAGATTGGAATTGAAGAAATAAGAAATTGGGGGGAATAGGACCCTGAAAGAAACTAAGAAACGAATTATGGAAAAAGATAGAGGAAACTATTGAAGAGAAGAAGAAAGGGGAGACAAAAATAAGGTTCATAGAAGGAAATGACCCACAGCCTTGTATCAGAGAAATGGACCTGGATAAGACAATCCTTGCAATGAAGGCAAGATTAATTATGCACAATCTAAAACCAAATTTCAAGGGAAGATACACAGATGGTGTGTGGCCTATGCAAAGATGAAGATACCAAAGTACACTTATTTTCATGGCCAAAATTAGGACAGTTGATAAAACTAGATATAAGCGTAGATATGTTGCGAAATCCGAGCAGGGATCTGGTTGCATACATAAGAAGGGCAATGCGTATGAAAGGAGAGTTTAAAAAGTCCAAACTGACCACAATAGGTTGCCAAAACTGATGATAGCAAAGGTTTTATCCTAGCTGATTTCAAGGTAGAATGAGATAAACGTAAAGATTAAGAATTTAATTTCTAATCTAATTATATTACAGGTAAATTAAGTATGTACAGCCTAATCACAATAATAAATATAAACTTAGAAGCTTTGCACCTGGTATCTATAATGCGATAAAATGCCCACAAACTTATTTTGTGGAGGGAGCAATTATTAGGAACCAGAAACCAGAAACAATTGATATCAGAATCTTTAAAATCCGAAGAGTAAACTCAGAGAAGAATGAATGACGTCACAATACGTCATCTGTCACTTTTCAAGGCTCAGTTCAATTGGTTGAATGTAAAGGAAAATCTGTCGAAAATTGTTTAGCACCTTAAATGGAGTAGAATTAGGTTGTTACTCTTCGGCATTGCATTACTCCTTTGGATGTAACAATGATTAAGTAAGTATGTTGAGTTGATAAATGCAATACTCATTACTATTAAGTCTTACTTGTTATAGTCCAAAACCTCATATCTTTAAGAATTACTGTCACTATTTGGTAAATATAGATTCCTGCACCGTTTCTTATAACTACTGTGAAATATGGTTATTTAGACGCTTTTTTATGATTTTTTAACATTTATAAGATCCATTGGTGTCGGATTTTAATAGTTTTTTGGGAGTTGGGGTGTTAATGCCATATGAATGTTGATAATGATTTTTTGGGGAAATTCATAGTTTTTGAGTTATGGTGGTAGACTACCATAACTGGAAAGCCATG
Source organism: Palaemon carinicauda (assembly GCF_036898095.1). Taxonomy (NCBI): domain Eukaryota; kingdom Metazoa; phylum Arthropoda; class Malacostraca; order Decapoda; family Palaemonidae; genus Palaemon; species Palaemon carinicauda. The sequence goes on along the minus strand of NC_090725.1, from coordinate 134,463,252 downwards.
ACTTTGCCATAGGTATTGTCATCAATTACATTCGAAACACCTTAGAATATAGTGAACTTGTCTAATTGTGTTAATATATAGATGAACTTTTTAAAACTGTTTCCACCAATCATCGTAATAAATAAGGTTTCAATAATTAAAACCGAGTTACAGCAAGGAAACACTGTCCTTTAACCTCCTTAGTCAAAACACTGGAGCTTTGTTTGCCATGACTTCCGGATGCAGAGAAAATGGGGTTTTCATCCTATTTTTATTGGAGGAGTCGTGTTGTGTTCATTGTATTACAAATAACTCATTATTTAAGTGAGCGGGGTGAATGTAGTTTGTTGGGACAGGGTAAGATAAGAGTACGGCAGTCTAAGGATACGGCTCCTAGGTTAGGTTAGGTGGAGAACATTAGGTTAGGTAAAGTAAGGTAAGGTTAGGTTAGGTAGGAAACATTCAGTTAAGTGATGTTCTTGTGTCTGTTAAATGTGGTTTTTCACTCTGTCCCAACAAACTACAAAGGCTCCCTCATATGTTCTGGCAAGCAGACTTTGTTTCGCTACGAGCGGCATCCCCGTGGACAAGTATTTTGGTGTTAATTATCATTTATAGTACAAACTTGAAGGGGCGAGTTCTAGCTTTACGATCCAGCTTCTGTTTGAACAAGGATTTGGCTTCCATTTCCAATGAACAGACTAAATATATCAAACACAGTTTCTACCCTAACCTTTTATTATTTACATGATCAATAAAATAAGAGCTATGATTATATCTCATATTCCAATATTGCAAATAAATAACAAAGAAGTTTGAAAAAAAAGAATTTTCAATATTAAACTTACCCGATAATCATGTAGCTGTCAACTCCGTTGCCCGACAGAATTCTATGGAGGGATACGCCAGCTATCACAATACTAGAAGGGGGTGTACTTACCAGCGCCACCTGTGGCCAGGTACTCAATCATTTGTTGTTGACACCTCCTCAATTATTCCTCTGTCGTGCTTCCGGCTAGACGTTCTGGGATACGCTTATGGTCTTCGAGTTTATTCATGGATATTTGGTGAAGTATTCTCTTAGATTAACGGCTGTCGCTTTACTGGAATCCTTTTTATATTAGCTAGATAGCTTTTATATAATACTGGTTAACGGTTAATGAATTTTTGCTTGTTTTTGGATCACCCTTTGGCTAACTCTTTGAAACAAGATGTCTGACGTTTCGCAAGCCCCCTCCCATAGACGATGTAGGTCTTGCAATAGGCGTATTCCGAAGGCCTCGGTAGATCCTCACACCGCTTGTTCTGACTGTAGGGACAGGCCCTGTCTATTAGAAAATCGATGTGAGGAGTGCGCCGGACTTTCGGAATTGGAATTTGTCCGTCTTTTAAAATATTCATCTAAGTTAGAGAGAGGTAGAGTTAGGAGAAGTTCTTCTCACTCTTCTATGTTTTCCTCACCTCATGATCCCCTACCTTTTCCTACCCCTGTAGTGGCTACCCCCGAACCTACTGTGTGCCCTCCGCCTGATATGTCAGTTGTTTTGCGTGCTATTCAGGCTTTAGGAGATAAAGTAGAATCAGTGGTAAGTGACCATAAGTCTCTGATGGCCGAGGTTAAAGAACTGAAGGTCAAGAGTGCAGTGGGTGGATATAGTGCCAGTGCTGTGACGAGTGCTAGTGTCGGTGCAGTGCCAAGTGCTAGTGGTGCCAGTGTGGTGCGTGAGGATTTTTCTGTGCGAGCCAGTCGTCCTCCCAGTCCGGGACCTCTTGCAAGCTCCCATGCCCAGGGGAGAAGCAATGTCGAAGGGCTTAAGGGTTCGACAGGCCTTGTTAGGCGCACAGAATTATCCTCGGTGGTTGCGGGCGTGTCTTCCTTAGACCGTCACTCCCACCTGCAGACGATTGAGCCCGTCTTCTCGTCCGCTGATCAACATGCAGGGAAGAAACGTTGGTCTCAGGTCTCGAGACCGCTTAAACGTAGAGTTCAGTCAGCGAGTGCTCAGCCAGGTTGCAGTCATTGGCTCAGCTCTGACTCGCCTCAGTCATCGGTCGACTGTACTCCGCCCAAGAGGAGTAAGGTTCTGCCTATACAGAGCCCGACTGTGACTTTACCTCAGTCTGTTATCGTTTCTGCCGACCCCAAGTGGACCCTGCTTCAGTCCATGCAAGCTCAGCTTTCGGACTTGATGCGTGAGTGTCGGGCTGAGAGTGTTGCACCTCCTCCTCCGCCTACACTCCCTCCACCTGTTCTCGCTCCGCCTGTGCTCGCCCAGCCTGCACCTGCTCCGCCTGGTCGCAGCACCATCTGCCAGGCGTACGATGTTGAGCCACTTTCGGAGTTTGCTGTTCCCAGTGTTGTTCAGCCTCAGCCTTCTTTAAGGCAACCCTTGCTTTGGGATCAGGAGAGTTATTCCACTCTTCCTCCGCCTCCCCTTGCTGCTCCACCAGTGGTGCAACTCTCGGTTGGGGTACAACAACCTCTCCCCCCCGTGAGTCTGTCTGCTCAACCATCGCTGCAGCGAGCTCAACCCTCCTCTAGGCAAGCTCCTCTACACCCTGGACTTGCGCCTCAGGAGCCTCAGCTTGCGAGAACTTTACCTTGTTCTGCGCAGCCTCAACCTCTTCATGCTCCACTCATCTCACAGGAACAGGAACGGACTACTCCGCCTCCGTCCTCCGCTCAGCTTGTGCAATCCTTGGGTTCAACTCTTGCTAGGAGTCAACCTCCTTCACCCATGCGCCTGCCTTCTGCTTCGTCTGTTGTTCAGCCTATGCAGTCTGAGCCTCAAGTTTTCCCTCAGGATGAGGAAACCTCTGTTATTGTTCCTACCCGTTCTGACTCTGCGGTTCAGCATTCTGGTCCTATTGCTTCGCTACCCTCTGCTGATGAAGTGTCGGATGATGAGGAGGCACACCTTGATCCCTCATCAGACGTGGAAGAGTCTAAGCTTTCTCCATTGTCTATTGATTTTCGAAAGGTCTTGGCTCTACTCAGGGAGATTTACCCAGACCACTTCGTCTCTGCTATTCCCCGCTCTCCTCCATCTGAGTTTTCGCTGGGCGTACAACAAGCTAAGTCCAACTATACTAAGCTTGTCCTAGCTAGATCCTCCAAGAGGGCTTTAAGGATCTTAGGGGAGTGGCTTCAGTCTAAACAACACCTTGGCAAGACTTCCTTCATATTCCCTCCAACGAAGCTCGCTTCGAAAGGTTGCGTTTGGTATGCCACAGGGGAAGCACCAGGCTTGGGAGTACCTGCCTCTGCCCAGGCTGACTTCTCAAGTCTGGTGGACTCGCCTCGGAGGACTGCGATGAGACGCTCGAAGGTTTGTTGGACCTTCTCAGACCTGGATCATCTTCTGAAAGGGTTGTTCAGAGCTTTCGAAATGTTCAACTTTCTCGACTGGTGCCTGGGAGCCCTCAGCAAGAAAACCTCTCCTGCGGACAAAGATTCTGCCATGCTAATTATGTCCTGCATGGATAAGGCCATCAGAGATGGATCGGGTGAGCTAGCGTCGTTATTTGTATCAGGGGTGTTGAAGAAAAGGGAACAACTGTGTACCTTTCTCTCCGCCAGCATTACACCGTGCCAACGGTCACAACTCCTTTTTGCTCCACTCTCAAAGTTCCTCTTTCCCGAGGAGCTAGTTAAGGACTTGTCGGCTGCCCTGATACAGAAGGACACGCACGATCTTGTAGCCTCATCGGCTCGTAAGTCTAAGGTTACCACCTCTGTCCCCAAGACTTATCGCTCCCCAGTGGCTGATACCCCGGCTACGAGGTTCATACCGCCCTTTCGTGGTAGAGCCCCCAGCCGAGGAAGCTCCCGTCCAGACTCTCACAGGAGCAAGTCTAGGAAAGGACCCAGGACATCTAAGGGAAAGAACTGACTCTCAGATTCTCCAGACAACAGTAGGAGCCAGACTCAAAATCTTCTGGCGAGCCTGGGAGAAGAGAGGTGCAGACGCACAGTCTGTCAGTTGGCTGAGGTACGGTTACAGGATTCCATTCTGCCTCAAACCACCTCTGACCACATCGCCCATCAACCTCTCTCCCAACTACAAAGAAGAGGACAAGAGGCTAGCATTGCAACAGGAGGTGTCGCTACTTGTGCAGAAGAAGGCAGTGGTTATAGTCCGGGACCATCAATCCCCGGGCTTCTACAACCGTCTCTTTCTTGTGGCCAAGAAGACAGGAGGTTGGAGACCGGTGCTGGACGTCAGCTCTCTCAACGAGTATGTCACCAAGCAGACGTTCACAATGGAGACGACCAAGTCGGTCTTAGCAGCGGTCAGACAGGAGGACTGGATGGTCTCGTTGGACTTGAAAGATGCATACTTTCACGTTCCCATTCATCCAGACTCCCAACCTTTCCTGAGATTCGTTTTCGGAAAGGTTGTCTATCAGTTCCAAGCCCTGTGTTTTGGCCTAAGCACAGCTCCTATGGTCTTTACTCATCTGATGAGGAATGTAGCGAAATTCCTGCACTTATCGAACATCAGAGCCTCCCTCTACCTAGACGACTGGCTGTTGAGAGCCTCCACGAGTCGTCGTTGTCTGGAGAACCTCTCTTGGACTTTAGATCTAATCAGAGACCTAGGTCTATTAGTCAATATAGAGAAATCTCAACTCATTCCCTCCCAATCCATTGTGTACCTGGGAATGGAGATTCAGAGTCGGGATTTTCGGGCTTTTCCATCGGCCCCCAGGATAAACCAAGCCCTAGAGTGCATCATGAGCATGCTGAAGAGGAGCAATTGCTCAGTGAGACAGTGGATGAGTCTCACAGGGACCCTCTCATCACTGGCCCTGTTTGTCGAGCTAGGGAGACTCCACCTCCGCCCTCTTCAATTCCATCTTGCGGCTCATTGGGACAAGGGCTCGACTCTAGAAGCAGTCTCTATCCCTATCAACCAAGAGATGAAGACCACTCTCCTGTGGTGGAAGCACAATCTCCTTCTCAAGGAGGGTCTATCATTGGCCATCCAGACCCCCCATCTTCATCTCTTCTCGGATGCATCGGACTCGGGCTGGGGTGCGACCTTGGACGGACGGGAATGCTCAGGAGTATGGAACAAGGAACAAGGATTACTCCACATCAACTGCAAGGAACTGTTAGCAGTTCATCTTGCCCTGTTGAACTTCAAGTCCCTCCTGCTAGGCAAAGTGGTGGAGGTGAATTCAGACAACACCACAGCCTTGGCTTACATCTCCAAGCAAGGAGGGACCCATTCGAGGAGCCTTTACGAGATCGCAAGGGACCTCCTCATTTGGTCAAGAGGTCTAAACCTCACACTGGTCACGAGGTTCATCCAAGGCGATATGAATGTTTCAGCGGATCGCCTCAGCAGAAGGAATCAGGTCATTCCCACGGAATGGACCCTCCACAAGAGTGTGTGCAACAGACTTTGGACCTTGTGGGGTCAACCTACCATAGATCTGTTTGCCACCTCCATCACCAAGAGACTTCCGCTTTATTGTTCCCCTGTTCCAGACCCTGCAGCGGTTCATGTGGATGCTTTTCTTCTGAACTGGTCCCATCTCGACCTGTACGCATTCCCTCCGTTCAAGATTATAAACAAAGTTCTGCAGAAATTCGTCTCGCACGAAGGGACACGGCTGACGCTGGTTGCTCCCCTTTGGCCTGCAAGAGAATGGTACACAGAGGTACTTCAATGGCTAGTCGACTTCCCCAGGACTCTACCTCTAAGAGTGGACCTTCTACGTCAACCACACGTAGACAGGTTGCACCCAAACCTCCACGCTCTTCGACTGACTGCCTTCAGACTGTCGAAAGATTCGCTAGAGCTAGAGGCTTTTCGAAGGAGGCAGCCAGTGCGATTGCCAGAGCTAGAAGAATTTCCACTCGTAGAGTCTACCAGTCTAAGTGGGAGGTCTTCCGAAGCTGGTGTAGAGCCAATTCAATATCCTCTACCAATACCTCTGTGATCCAAATAGCTGACTTCCTTCTTCATCTTAGGAATGAGAGATCCCTTTCAACACCTACGATTAAGGGATATAGGAGCATGTTGGCCTCAGTTCTCCGCCACAGGGGTTTGGACCTGTCTTCCAACAAGGACCTTCAAGACATTCTCAGGTCTTTTGAGACGTCTAAAGAACGTCGTCTTTCCACTCCAGGCTGGAATCTAGACGTGGTCTTAAGGTTCCTTATGACATCTAGGTTCGAACCTCTCCAGTCAGCTTCCTTCAAGGATCTTACCCTCAAGACTGCTTTTCTCGTTTGCCTTGCAACAGCTAAGAGAGTCAGTGAGGTTCATGCCTTCAGCAAGAACATTGGTTTCACAACCGAATCTGCTACATGTTCTTTTCAGCTTGGATTCCTAGCAAAGAACGAGCTTCCTTCACGTCCTTGGCCTAGATCGTTCGAAATACCTAGCCTCTCCAACATGGTAGGTAACGAACTAGAGAGAGTTCTTTGCCCTGTCAGAGCTCTCAAATATTATCTGAAGAGGTCTAAACCTATTCGAGGACAGTCAGAAGCCTTATGGTGTGCCATCAAGAAACCCTCGAGACCCATGTCCAAGAATGGGCTTTCGTACTATATAAGGCTTCTGATCAGAGAAGCACATTCTCACTTAAAGGAGGAAGACCTTGCATTGCTGAAGGTAAGGACCCACGAAGTAAGAGCTGTAGCTACTTCGTTGGCCTTTAATAAAAACCGTTCTCTGCAGAGCATTATGGATGCAACCTATTGGAGGAGCAAGTCAGTGTTTGCATCATTTTATCTGAAAGATGTCCAGTCTCTTTACGAGAACTGCTACACCCTGGGACCATTCGTAGCAGCGAGTGCAGTAGTAGGTGAGGGCTCAGCCACTACATTCCCTTAATCCCATAACCTTTTTAACCTTTCTCTTGAATACTTTTATTGTTGTTTTTATGGTTGTTACGGTAGGCTAAGAAGCCTTCCGCATCCTTGGATTTGGCGGGTGGTCTATTCATTCTTGAGAAGCGCCTGGGTTAAAGGTTTGGTAGAGGTCCTTTAGTAGGGTTGCAACCCCTTGTACTTTGGCACCTTTGGGTTGATTCAGCCTCCAAGAGGAACGCTGCGCTCAGTAAGGAAGACGAACTTTAAATAAAAGGCAGAGTAACGGTTCTATTCGACTTCCTTACCAGGTACTTATTATTTCATTGTTATTTGAGATAACTGTTATATGAAATATGGGATACTTAGCTATCCTTTAATCATGTACACTGGTTTTCACCCACCTCCCTGGGTGTGAATCAGCTACATGATTATCGGGTAAGTTTAATATTGAAAAATGTTATTTTTATTAATAAAATAAATTTTTGAATATACTTACCCGATAATCATGATTTAATCGACCCTCCCTTTCCTCCCCAGAGAGAACCAGTGGACCGAGGAATAATTGAGGAGGTGTCAACAACAAATGATTGAGTACCTGGCCACAGGTGGCGCTGGTAAGTACACCCCCTTCTAGTATTGTGATAGCTGGCGTATCCCTCCATAGAATTCTGTCGGGCAACGGAGTTGACAGCTACATGATTATCGGGTAAGTATATTCAAAAATTTATTTTATTAATAAAAATAACATGTTTGAAAAATAAAACGCTTGGCCCTTTATTCTGTTCAAACAGGTAACTTAAGGCAGAAGCACCACCTATCAGTGGTTTTCTGAACTACCGGGTGGAAAAAGACTCCTATATGTGCTATGACGACAAAAGAAGCAAAACTGGTATATTTTATTAAAATCTGTTACTTCATTAATAGATATTTCCACCAGTAGTATATGGGATTCAAAATAGTGTATGTGCAAAGATCTATTCAATTATGCATGTTGCAATGTCCAGCTGATATTGCACCATTTTATAATTGAACCGAAATAAATAGTGTAAAGTTACGTAAAGGGATATAAAATTAGGATATTACTAGTCAATAATCGTCAGAAAGTGATGGGTAGTACACGTGCGATGGACATAGGCGATTTACAGCATGGGTAATAATGTGAGTTGACAATACCGAACGTTATTGGTCCTTGATCTTGGCTACAGTTCTGATGGGTTTTGCTCTACTGTGGCTCATTGCACATGCAAAATTAATATTTCATCACTGTTCCTATGTTCTGGCAAGTGGTATATGTTGAGCTGCGCTCGAAAGCTTTGTGTGTAGTTATTCCAGGAATCTTTTTTTCTTTCACATGAGCAACAATAGCTATATGGGTACTGCCTGGAAAACTTCTTAATAAGAAAACTACATACATTGACCTCCTTTACTTTCTCTCACACTTTCTGTGCCCCTTTATGCTATTCAGCTGAACTGCTTTAAAAGATGCCTGAAAAAACACAATGCATGCATGTTTGGACCAAAGTTATATAAAGACCCAACTATTTACATACCAGGATTAAGTGTTGATGCTTGGGACGCATCCAAATGTACAATTATTACTAATTTTATATTTATAATTAAGGCTAGGTGAGGAACCTGTCATTATAATATTTGTGTTGATAAAGCCTGGGCCACCTTATAGATCCGAAAAATTACCTCGGGGCACAAATTCCTGTTTGCTCATAAAAAATTTCGAATAGTAGTACTTTGTTCGCTTTCCATCATGTTGGGTCAGTATGGAGCTGCATTTGTGTATTTTAAAGCAATTACCTTCAAGTTTTTCTTTTGGTATAAGAAAGGTTTTTTTTCTTTTCTCTACCCAAATACAAACCAGCATCCTTTAATAGGAGTATGATTTTTATGGAAGCTGGAAAAATGGCTGTTAAAACTATTAACAAGGTGGTAGTACAGTAGTTGCTGGCATGTGGCAATTAAGTCCTGCTCACCCGACAGGCCACTAAACACTCATTTGGATTTTGGCTGCAGCACAGTACAGATTTACTTCTCTGTTATCTCAATAACTGCTGTACATGAACTGTATTAGCAATCTTTCCTGCTTTTACTTAAATGATTGTTTGCTCTTACGTGAAATATAAACCATCATCATTTAAAAGGATTTTCTCCATTGCTATTTGGGTACGACCAGAATTAAGGAAGTTGCGGGATTCTGGTAACATTGTATTGTTGCTGGCATGCCACCCACATAGATTATGAGCGGGTGGGTCAGCGTGACTTGCACCACCTTACTCCTGATTGCTGTTCCAATCAGATGTTACTTCAACTGCTGTCTATGTTGCACTTTGCTTTGTGCTTTTTCTTTACTCTGTTTATTTGTGATTATAAGTGTTTCTCAAGGGAATATGAGAACCTGTCCTGGTCTTCAAGGTAGTCTTTGTGGCATCTTCATGAGCCGAATGGAGGTAGATTCCCATCCTTTGTCTCCCGTGTTTTATGGTAAGGGATGTTCCTTTACCTCTACATGTGAATTTTGTAGGGATTGGCTACCCTCTCAGTGGGAGAAATACTATAGTTATTGGAAGAAGGCGGCTAAGAGGGATCACTCCCCTTCTCTGCTGAAAGCAAGAAACGGAAGCCATCCATCCTGACCTTTCTCTTTCAGATCTATCCTTATTGGAGTTTCCAGTAAATCCAATACCCCAGGGAGAAGGCCATTTTGTGTATGATTTTGTTGTTGTGTTATCATCTGTTATGATTAATGAACCAGATGTCTTACATAGGGATTTAGATCCTTTGTTAAAGCTCTTTTACAACCAGAGCAAGAGACATTACAAATTATGTTGGTCTCTCCATCTAATATGAAACTTAACAGATCATTTCCCCCCACAAAAATTATTAACTTTGGAGATTGTATTTTTGTTTCAAATTTTACAATATAGGGAGTTTTTTCCTCCACGATGGAAGAACACTTCCTGCAAAAATTTTAAAAGCATCACCTAAATTTACTAAGCAAACACCACACTGAAAGGTGGACAGATCAGCCTATTTCAGCAGGTACAAAAGCAGCTTTGTTAGGAGCTTACTATTCTATTCGCACTCACAATGATTCTGACCTTCCTTTAACTCTTAGAGGTCCAAAAGGTAAGTCTTTCCCTCAAAAGAAAGCAACCAGCTTCTCTGCAAGTAAGACCACTTTTTCAGATTTTTCAGGTAAAGTTCACCAGGATATACAGACCTGGACTTTTATCATCATAGTGCAGGTGTTTTGTTACCTCTGCACCCACAGGCTCACAGACGAGTCCCATGTTCGGGTTTAGGTACAGGCAAGCATATTCTTTATATGCATCAGTTAGGGAATGTGCAAACATATTTGCACACCTACTGACGCTCTGCTCCGCCATCCCACCTCGCTTCTAAGCGAGATACAAGGTTTTCCATCCTTTATGAAGCTAACCTATACCCTTTGAGATCCATCTAGAAAGGGAAATACCATGTTAAATACTGCTGTTTGTTGTCTCTATATCAGATAAAGTAGCTATGGGCAATTGTAAGCCAAAGCCCAGATAAGCACAGAGTTTTGAGAGGAAACGATCAGTGGAATCATACCTGCCATATCCTTGTGTCACACCGACCATGGATTTTCAAGATGGTTCTTTACATAAGAGACATAGGTAAGACTCCCCACCTTATTATATGACAGAGAGGAGGAGGTCAGACTCCCTGCCATATTATTCGTCAAAGAGATACAGCATAGACGTTCTCGGTGGGATTCATCAGATCGATCCTTTTTTTCCCTACAGGTCATTAGCTCAGAGAATTACAGGAAACCGTCTCTCCCTTCTAGCTCACAATATGCCCATAACTCTCTCCTTCAATTTGATCAGAATTCTCCTTGTTCCGGGCCGGTTGCTTCATCTCGTTCTTCAGGAACTAGATGAGAAAGGAAAGATATTTCAGGTAGAGTGAAGAATTCAAGACCTATCCAAATACAAGAACCAAGTACTCCTGTAGTACATGAGAGTGCTAGAGATCCCGATCAGACTACGATTATGATTAAGGACTCCTGAGTAAATTACAGAGACAGCAGTGGATGTTTCTGGGGGTTCTCCCCCCCTCAGAAGTCCAACAACAGGTCCTGGAGAGGCCTTCCACTTTTTGTAAAATTATGGACTTGATTTGGCGTATATGTGCGCTTGGTTAACCGCCAAGTTTTTAACTTTCAAGTAGGCATTGTACTATGAACAAGATTTTCCAGATCGTTTGAGTATGTGCTCCAACTTTGATGTACCATCGTCAAATCAGGTAAAAGACACTAGAATTGCTGAATAAAGTGTCTAATTCAGAGAATTCACTGAGGTCGAGTCAATCCTCAAAAATGCCTCCCCCTACTTTATCAAGGCAAAGAAAATTTGTGAACTCAGGGGCATACCCTACTTGGACTCCAAGAACATGGGGTGAAAAACTTCCACATTTTCCATCCTTATTTTCAGCTCCTGAGCTGTGGAATGCAGAATTTGTAGTCGCGGCAGCCTTCCAAGTATACCCCTGGCTAAACCACTGATCAGGAGCCGTATCATTTTTAACCATTTTAGAGGCCCTTAGTGATGCTGAGGTTAGAAAACAGTATGAAGCATTGTTACTTACGTTCTTCTCCAGATAGCTTCCATTTGTGGTACCTGCATCCATAAGAGAAGAGATGCAGTACTTGCCAAATGTACTTAACAAATGACACAGAGGGATGCTCTTTACATAAGAAACTCCAACATTATAGACCTTCCTACACTTCCTCTGCGGAAGTAACAGTAGTGGTGGAAAAGTGAGAGAAAACCAGCCAGTCTTCTTTCTTAATAAGGGCTGCAGTTTCACGTTTTCAAACTCCTCGCCAAGCCCCCAGACCATCTCCTCTCTAACAGGTACCACAGCCCAATAATAATTCCTCCTTTAAGAGATAGCTCCCTTTTATTGCAGAGGATATCCTTTTAACTGTTAGGCAAGGCCTGTCCCCTAACTTAGCTATGGTGGAGGGACGCCTGCAAAGATGTTGGACGAAGTGGCAGTTCGTCGAGGTGGATGCCTGATCAGTAGAAGTACTTTATCCCATTATGAGCTAGTGCCCTCCACTAACTCAGACTCTGATTCTGTTGCTTTATATGAAGGGATCCCAGAAAGACCTCTTACTGGAGAAAGAGGTGTTTAAAATGCTATAGAGGATATCTTAGACCAGTAGTTCCCAAACTTTTCACTACCAAGGACCCCTTTTATTTCAATTATTTTTTCCCCGGACCCCAGGGATTGACAGGTCTGTCAACTTATTAACATGATCCTTTAATAAACTAGCAACAAACTGCTCTAATTAGAAAACTAGAATAATTTCTGCAGAAAGACATATATACCGTAAATGAAAACAATGGGAAAATATATGAAAAAATACAGAACAACAGAGATACTACCGCTAGAGAATTATGGGGTCCTTTGACTAGCCAGAGAGTACTACATTTGATCCTTCTCTCTGGTTACGGTTAATTTTCCTATTGCCTACACGTAGACCGAATAGTCTGGCCTATTCTTTATACAGGTTCTCCTTTGTCCTCATACACCTGAGTTGGGTAGTGCCATAGCCTCTACCATGGTCTTCCACTATCTTGGGTTAGTTCTCTTGCTTGAGGGGACGCTCAGGCGCACTATTCTAACTAATTTCTCTGTTCCAACACGGAGTACTTACCTCGAACTACTTTCTTAGGAGGATCTGGGATCTCCTTAATCACCGACCAAGAATTTTGCGTAGTTCCCCCTCTCTCCGTTACCTTGTCGGGGCGCTCCGGGGCGAAAGGATACTCACCCCGGGCGACCCCGGGTCAGCGCGTGAGGCTGCGCTTGTTAGCTTGTCCCTTTTGTTCTTGTGTCGCTTGTGTGGTCGCTTTTCACCATGGAATCCCAGCGTCGCTGTCCCAGGCCCCAAGCTGGTAAGTCTTGCGGAGCATGGCTCTCGGGGCCCGAGGTCGACCCGCACACCTTGTGCTCCTCATGTTGGGGGAATAAGTGTTCCTCGACCTCCACGTGCCCTGAGTGCGAGTTTTGGCCGGAGCTGCAATGGACCTTGTTCGCTAAAAAGAAAAAGAAGGCATCCAAGAGATCTCTGAAGAAGACGGGCCTTGCTTCGCCACTAACGTCGGCCTCAGCCCAGTCAGAGAGAGGTTCTCCTTCACCTTCCCCTACCCAGAGTAGGGGACGAGGTAAGTCCGTTTCGGGGAAACGGCCCATTGCCGTTCCCCGTGAGTCTGATGTCGGGGAATCTGTTGATAAGAGGCCTTTGCAGACGAGTGGGGGGTCTGCTAGTGTAGCGGAAGTGTGTTTAGTGGACGAAGGCCTGGTGCCCGCAGGACCCGTCTTAGGTGAAGACCCGGTGTGGGGGAAGCCCGAATCAGTGCCTACCCCCATGCCCGAGCAGTGTTTTTCAGGTTCAGCGGGTTCCGGGGGTGGTCAGAACAAAGAAAGGTGACCCACGTGCGCGTCGGACCCCGACTCCATCGTGTGGACAACACCTAGGACTCCCTTCAGGTCCCCCATGAGGCAGGAGGAGGAATTCGACGGGTGGTTCGCCTCTCGACCCGTCATCCGCTCACCCCCGGCGCCATCAGCTACGCTTCCGCCGGACTTCATGGAGCCCTCGACCCCAATTTCCAGACCAAGGACCCCCTAGAAGCTTGTAATCAAAACGGACGACTCGGCAAGCTCGTATTCTTCGGACAACTACTCTTCCTACAGTTCCTAGCCATCAGACAGTTCCAGTGGACGGGACTCCAGGAGGAAGAGGAAGCGTTCCAGGAGGAGGAGACCAAGCTCCCACGTCAGCCTGGCCAAGAAGAGGTCGAAGTCCTCGAGGAGGAGGTACAGGAAGAAGTCTTCATCGAGGAAGAGGTTTATCACCGTATTCCGACACCATTGGGAATCTAGCAAGAAGGTTGCCGCTCCAGTGCCTGCCTCGGTGGCTGCTGGAGCCAATTCCGTACCCTTGCACAGTGTCTCTTTGGCTCCGCCCGCTCGTCGGGTGCAGCCGTTGGCACACTTTCAGTTGCCCCGACCTAGTAAGTCAGCGGCTCCACCCGTGTGTCGGGAACTCCCGCTGGTTAGACCCATGACGGCTACCTCCGCTCCGGCGGCTCTAGCCGTGACGGAGGCAATTGCTCCATCACCCAACGAGGAGGGGAGGGATCCTCCGCGCCCACAGATCCCTCCGTGTTTGATGAAACCTCCGACGCGGAGGTGCAGATCGTGGACAAGCTTGTGGGCTCAGGCGAGTGCTCTCCGGACGAGGTCTCGTGTTATTGTAAGGTGTTAGCGCTCATCCGACGGCACCATAGGTTAAACGAGCCTCGGCTAGCAGCGGAACAAGCTTGGCTCTCAGGTCTGGGCAGGATGGTTGTCAATCCCGTCGAGCAGAAACCATCCCTGACCCTACCGTTAGCACCCGATGTTGCCCTGGGAATGGAGCATGTGAACCGTTTCGTGTCAGGCCCGAAGAATTCGTTTAGGACACAGCATTCCTTCAAGCTCCTACCGAGTCTCAAGACCCAGAAGAAATTCTATGTGCCTGACATTGGAGGAAGCGGTCACTACCCTGAACCAGGGCAACGCGGACGAGCGCAGTCTAAACGCACCGGTGGTCTTCTCCTCCAAGCGGAGGCCGCCATGATGGAGGACACCTCACAAGACACAGTTAATGCCACCTCTTGGCTGGACTGGTGGGCCTGTATGTTGGCAGGCTTTCAGCTTTTGCACGACCTGTCAGTCCCTGACAACCAGGCTCTTCTGCAAGAATTAATCTGCTCGGGGGCTAAGGCTATGAAATTTCTTACTTTTCAGTCCCTTACTCAGACGGCTAACTGGGTCCTGAGTATGAAGGGACACTGTACTGAAGAGGTTATCCCGTAGGCTTCCCGAGCGAGAAGCAGAGTTCCTGAGGAATTCTCCCGTCTGGTGTGAAACGGTGTTTCCTCTTCAAGAAGTGGTCGAGACGGTGGAGAGGGTCAGCAAAATGAAGGGTACGGCCGAGCCCAGACAGCAGTTACCAAGACAACCCCCTGTGAGAAGACCTTCTGCAGACGGGGCCTACCCACCTACGCCTCCGGCTAGGCAGGAGGCTTCCGCCTCTTCCTGGCACCAATCTCCTTGGCCCTCCAGGAGGAGTGGGGCCCAACCTCAAGCCGCCTTTAGGCCCAAATTCTCAGGGTCAAGGAGAGGCCGTTCCAACTGTCTCCCTAGAAGGAGATAGGGAGAGAGGCCTCCTACACATTCCCACCCCTCAGGTGGGGGGATGCCTCAAACATTATTAGCAAGCATAGCGGGACAACGGAGCGGACCCGTGGACGGTGACAGTTCTCAGGGAGGGATGCAGGATTCCCCTCCTGTCAGAGCCGCCCCCGTTGATCCCCGAACATCGGGCGGAGTGGCTGGCGCCCAAGGACTCGGAGAGGAAAGCAGCGCTACAAGCAGAAGTGGATGCTATGCTGATCAAAGGAGCCCTATAACCCGTGCACGAGCCGTCACCGGGCTTCTACAGCAGACTCTTTCTGGTGGAGAAGGCAACAGGAGGTTGGAGGCCAGTCATCGACCTCTCGGCATTGAACAAGTTCATCAAGAAAACCCCCTTCCACCCGACAGACCTGCCGTCGCCATTCCTGCATGGGCCTAACAAGGCTCCACCTGAACGTGCTATTGCGCGCCAACAATCTACGTGCTACGCGCCCACCAAACCTGACAAGCGCTCATCAGTAGCTCGTCAGGCCCCATCACTACAGCGCGCTGATCTTCCTTCTCACCCTAACACAGGGCATCGTCAAGAGCGTACGTGCCAACATGCGCATACGCTCCAACAAGAGCATAGCTCCATCACGTGCCATACGAGCCCTCATGCGCCAACGATCTCTTGCGCCAACGATCTCCTGCGCACCAGGGCTCGCCTGCACGCCCTGCGCACGCTGCGCCTACGTGCCCTGCGCTTACGCGCCAACGATCTCCTACGGGCCAACATTCTCCTGAGCGCAAATTATCTGCGTGCCATCGTTCTCCTGCGCAGCAGCGCTCTCCCGCGCCAACATTCTCCTGCACGTGCGCATACGCGCCCTACAATATACTCTCCTGCGCGCCATGCTGCGCACCATCCTACGCTCCAGGTAAAACCTGCGCGCTAACTTTCTCCTGATAGCATGCCTACAGACAAATCAGCCATGCTGCCTTCACCCGCGCACCATCCCTTACCAACGCTCCAGCGCTCACCTGCGCACCAGCCTTCTCCGGCACGCATCCACAAGGATATACACGTGGGCCATGCGCACGCTCGCCAACCCTCTCCTAGGGATGCCCGCCAACATTCTCCCACGCGCCCAGCATGAATCTACTGCGCGCTATGGGACATTCTCCTGCGTGCGCATGCCCTACGGCTGTTACTGATGCGCGCGAACACTCCCGTGCGCACATCGTGATTCTTCTGCGCGCCCGCCTGCGCTCGCGAATATTCTCCCGCGAGTGCACGCCACCAGTCTCCCACGCGTGAGCCTCGATATTCTCCCTCGTGCGAGCGCCATTATTCTCCCTCCGGCGAGCGTCAATATCCTCCCTCACGCGAGCCTACGCATCACAAAGAACAACATCCAGCAAGATCGCCATCGCCTCATTCCCCTCCTCGCAAGCGCATACCACCGCGCATTGTGGGAGAAGGGAAACTTCCAGAGGGGTTCAGGATCCCAAAGCTACCACAGGCGAACCCACCTATTCCAGTGACTCCTCCCAGGGATCCTTCAGTCCCTTTCCCTTCAAGGGGTGTCTGATAGTGCATCTGTCAGCTAACAGCCCTGGTTCGGTGTCCTGATCAGAGACGTAACTCAGGCTTTCAAGCCTGTCCTCTCTGAATTAGGACACGGAACCATGGCTTCCTCTACCCCACTGAAGAGAAAAAGAGGAGTTCTAGACACGGTCACTTCCCCGAGGGTGAAGCTGACTCCACGCAGACCTTCGAGGCAAATTTCTTCTAGTGTATTCCTCGGACTGCCTCTCCTTCCCTTTCAGACGAAGATTTCCCGTCTCCAAGGGAATCACGCGAGGAGAGACTTTCCCCCATCACACCAATGGAGGAAACCTCTCTTCGCGCCGATGTAGTGGTTTGCGGACTGTGGCCAGAGGTAGCACCCGAAATGCCTAGTGTCCGAATGCCGACCATAACCCAGCGTTCACTACACAACAAATATACAACGGTGGAATACCCAAAATTCTGGGTAAAAGGCAAACATTCAAGGATGAACTGGGCACCATCCCTTGATTTATTCTGGGCAAGGGGACCCAGCTAGAATCTCACTTTCTTCTTAAATTCCATTTCCTTGGGCTAGCTGGATTAACATGTAAGATGAATGTTGATTCATTCCTGGGAAAAAATGAGCAGCCTATGTGAATAGCTTGAATTTAAGGTTAGATAGCTTCAAGTTCAAGTAAGGGTCAGAACATTAGGTGAAAGGGAACATTTATTAATTTTTTAAATTGGACAACAGAATACAGTGTGGGAGAGAAAAATTATGATAAATAACTTATGAGAAAGATTAAAGAACAGTGGCAGAGAACAGGACATCATGGTGAAAGGTTCTGAAATGAAATGCTGTATTCATAAAATCAAGCAAAAAAATATATATTTGTAAAGAAAAAAAAACTGTTCTGTAACTGAAATACAAACCACGCTATTTAATATGGGTATTACTTTCGGCGTAGCTGAAAAGACGAGCCATTAGAATTTTAACGAGGGTTTACTACCCCCATCGCTAGTTAGCGGGGGGTAGGGAGGGGTAGCTTGCTACCCCTCCCCCCTCACACACCTGTGTGCTGAGCTCACTTTTACTTTGGCTCGGGTGGTGATCGGACGTGTCCGCTTTCACTCTCGACTCTTTGACAACCATTAATGCTTTTTGTCTTTTTACTTTTTCTTAGACTTGTAATATATATATAGTGAACCCTCGTTTATCGCGGTAGATAGGTTCCAAACCCGGCCGCGATAGCTGAAAATCCGCGAAGTAGGGACACCATATTTACGTATTTAATTAACATGTATATTCAGACTTTTAAAACCTTCCCTTGTACATAGTACTGTTGACAAACTACCCTTTTCTGGGTCGAACCTGTGGCGCCCGGTGAAAAGTCCTTCTTGTATATCTTTTCTGATAAAACCTTCCAATTATACCAGAGAAAGATAAAAGCATGGAATGCTGAGGTTACAACCCTCGCGCGAGCACCTTTTGGGTGTCGTGTATAAAGCAAAGGCGCGTGAAATCCACTATTCACAGGTTGTCTTCCATTTAGTTAATTCCTTCGTCAAAGGGATGGGCCGATACAGAGGCCCTAGACACACCCCCATCGCCGCACCACCCACGCCACGACGCGAGCGCCATCTGAACATCATCCTTCTTTTTGGAATACAAAGTGTTGAATTGTTTTGTTGTGCTCTCGGTCTTTTTTATCAATCGTGGATTTATTTTGTCATGTCTGAAGCTCCATCTTCACACATTCCAATGTTAAGTACCATAGTTTGTTTTGACAGTATTTTATTGTACCGGGCTTTTGTTTTATATCCAGTATAGTCTGTTTTGTTATTCCCGTCTGGCCTTTCATGGCGGCCATTGTTTGTTCACTGTTTGGGAATTCATCTTTGTCTGCCCGTTTAGTACTCTGTCACTTAGGTTCTTGGTTAAGTCCCTGGCCTTATGCCTTCAGAACCGTTATTATTTTTATTTTTATTTTTTTTTTGTGTATTTATACTCATGGTACTTTTTGCTAGTAAGTCCAGCCTACGAACGAGATAGCGATTTAGCTTTGTATTTGTTTAGTGCCCGCCCCTCCGAGGCGTTCGTCACTCGACTGTGCTATTTATTTTAAGTTTTAGCAGTTGCTATTCTTCGATCGTAGTGTTTTATGGATGTACAGGTTTATTTTATACGTTTATAATAGTGTTGTGTGTTTTTTAGTCCTGTTTTTGTGTTTAAGAGAGCGAGAGCTTGGAGTCCCCGTTTTCTGTTCGCAGTCACGAGTTACCCCTTTCTCTCGTTTTCTTTCTTAGCTCCGGTGGGGGAGCGGATTTCCCGTTTTCCGTTTTGTGCGTTCAGCGGGTTCTCCCTCCCTCACCTCTCCCCCTCTGGGTGGATGATAACTTACGAGTTATTTATTTTTCGTGACTTTTCAATTGTTAGCGTTATTTTGGTCCGTGTTTCGTCCTCTCCCCGTTACGGCTCGGGAGTAGTTATGAACGTTTTCCACTCCGCCTTGAGTTATACTCCGCCATGAGGGATTCTCAATAACTTTCGTTCTATTGTTATATTTATATTGTTTACTACATGGGACGGGCTTCATATCGTTTAGATACGACCCTCCGGTGGCCCTTACTTCGGTCTCAGGCCACGGCCATATCCACAATAGCCTTTGTTATTACAACTGTGTTTGTTATTCACAATAATTATTCAGGACCTTTCTTCTCCCTCCGGCCTCACCGGAGATCGTAAATACGCTTTACTATAATCTAAGCTTTAGTCTTTAGCTGCGGCTTAGCTTTTTATCTTTCACAATTGAATTATTAGCCACAATTGAATTATTCAGGGCATCTCATTATCCTCCGGCGTCACCGGAGGTCGCCCAAACACTTCACACTTAAAGTTGCCTTAGCTAATTAGCTAAGGCTCCTTTATTCAGGACATTTCATTACGCTCCGGCCTCACCGGAGCTCCGGCTTCACCGGAGGTCGCCCATACACTTCACACTTATATTTGCCTTGCCTTTAGCTAAGGCTGGTGTTTATATTTATTTTAAGGGCATGTCACTGCTTCCCCGACCCTTGGAGGTCGGCGGATTGCTTTAAGCTTATTATCCTTATGTCATTAACAGACATTGGGTGCATTACAAATATACAGACAATTGAATATTAAAGTGCCAACAATGGTATGGGGCGGTATCAACTTAAAGTTAATAGTCAGTTGTTTGGTCAATGCAATATGGGTGCTTAGGTAATTCAGTGAGTGCCAGAACTCTAAAATAATAGGTTTTTTATCCCTTATCAGAGTTTCAAGCAACACCAGACTCATGTCTCCTTTCTTTTACAGAAGGCCCGTTGTACTGCTGAAGGATGCTCTGCCTCGTTCAGCGACCCCGTTGGGCATGACCTCTGCCGGTCTCATGCTCACTGCTCCATTCCCTTTATCCAGGAACCGGGACAGGCCCAATACCCAGTGTGGTTCCCGGATTTGTGCTCGTTCTGTTACGAGTTGTCGTCAGTTCTGCTGAATGATGATGTAAGTGGGTTTTCCCTTTGTTCTTTATTTCTCGTTGGCAGACACTAATATAGACATGAATATGATATACACAGTATATTTGGGAGGGCAAACCCCCTCCTCCATCACTAATCACTGCAAATCTTACAGGCTGATGATGTCTCTCTTCGGTCAGCAAGGGCTACTCTTCGTCCGTGGGTGTCGGGCTTTGGCAGGAATGCCCCGTCTGGCGCACCCTATCTCCTCGATGGGGATATGGCCTCCCGTCTCTTCCCAGGCTCGACTACTGCTGCAGTCTCTCCTGACCTTGCTGCCCCTTTAATTGAAGAAGTCAGGGCTACCATTTCCGTGGAGGACGAAACCCTCGTACCGATGGACATGGCGGGTCTGGATATAGACGTAGAACCCAGGGACGAGCAGGTAAGTGGTGCCGAGTTGGTGGAAACCCTTTTCTCTCCTACTCCCTCTCCTACCTCTTCCTTTCTAGGTTTTGATAACTCTAAGGCTTCTCCTCGGGATCCCTCTGCCTCCGTACGACCCAAGGTGAAGCCACTTCGAACTTATAAGACTTCAGCTTTGCCAGTATCAACGTCACCGGTCCCCGGACCCTCGACAGCTCCTGATATTCATATTGCTCCTCGTAAAACCACTACTCCTAAGAAGTCTAAGTCTACCAAATCCAAGAAAAAACCAACGGGTGACTTTCAGGTACCCTGGGCTGATCTCCTCCCCATCCAACTGATCAAAGGATTGGTCAGGGATCAAGTTCAACATCACTCTGGTGCAATAACAGAGATTAAGGATATGATGGCTACTCTGATCCGCGCCGGAACTCAGTTTCCTCCCCCTTCTGCCCCAGACGCATCGAAGCTGCCGCCCTTCGATAAAAACAATCCTTGGCGGTTTGCTTTGCATGCTCCATTCGTAGATGGCTCCCTAACTCTGGAGGGCATGGGCACCCGCCCTCTAGAGGACCTGGAGTTCTATCCCCCGGGCCTAGCATTCCCGTTCAATGGTTTTGTACGGTTAAAGGAACATGCATTGGTCCGTATGGACAAGGTACCGAAGGAAACGGTCATATTTCCAAAAGGGCAGGCCCAGGCTATCTGGGCCAGAACACTATCAGAGTGGGGTTGTATTAACTCCAAGCTCACCCCTCACAAAGGTTCCTACACTATTTTTACGACAGCAGCCTCCATCTCTTTGCCGCTCATAGACAAAGTCACAGAGCTGACTATACAGGCCATCAAAGAAGGCTCTTCCATGCCGGCTCTCAAGGAGACGGACCCCACCTCTTTGCTTATTCCGGGTTCCTCGGCAGCCTGGGATGCTGCGGCCTCTACCTTCACTGTGGGGAAACTAGACCCGGACTGTGCCTCTACTCTTTTCTCTGAGAAGCTTCCCAGATTAATAGAGAGTCTTCTCAAAACTGAGTTCGAGACCCGTACTAGACTTGCTAGGTCCCTCCAATCCATCACCTCCATGGAGTCCCTTGCATCTCTTTACCCAGAGGAAACGCTGTTCAGAGTCGCCACAAAGAACCAGCTGCTATCCTACCAAATAGATCTCCATGACTTCTGGTCAGCTCGGGTTAGTTGCAGGAAGTTCGTTCTGTCGGAGGCCACCATCAGGCATGAGCCGAACAGACTGATAGCTTCCTCCTGCTGGGGTAAGACCCTCTTCCCTCAGACCGAGGTGGATAAGGTTCTTCAGGACGCAGCGAGGGCAAACCAGAATTTGCAGGTAAGGTGGGGTCTCTCAGCCAAAAAGAGGTTCGAACCCCAGAGACACACGTTCTTCAAGAAGAAGCAGAGGTTTAGTCCTTACAAAGCGGCCCGGGGTACCTCGTCCCCACAGCCTTCCGCGGCCTCGACTTCTCGACAACAGGCGCCTCCTCAGCAGGTAGTCTACCTCGCTGCTCCCCCTGGTACACAGCCCAACCCCTCTTGGATGCCCTCACCTGCATACAACCCTGCCTACGAACCCTCCGGTTCCTTTCGTGGATACCAAAGAGGGAGTTCCAGAGGTAGAGGACAGTTCCGCCAACGCGGCGGGCCTAGAGCAAGGGGTTCCCGTGGAGGGAGGGGCCTTAAGTTCACTCCCTCCCAATGATGTGATGCCGGTAGGAGGGAGACTTTATCACTTCCGGGATCATTGGACCTTCAGTCCATGGGCTCACAGCATAATATCAAGGGGCTTGGGTTGGAAATGGTCACAGGGATCCCCTCCTCCACCGGTGTCCTTCTTCCAGAGACCCACTCCCATCCTGGAAGAGTACACTGCGGAGTTACTCAAGAAGAGAGCAATCAAGCGGGTTCGATCCCTGAAATTCCAAGGCCGCCTGTTTACAGTCCCGAAGAAAGACTCGTCGGCATTGAGGGTAGTTCTGGACTTGTCGAAGCTCAACTCTTACATCCTTTGCGACAAGTTCCGTATGCTGACTATCTCTCAGGTATGGACCTTACTTCCCCGTGGGGCCGTCACCACCTCTATCGATCTTACCGACGCCTATTATCATGTCCCAGTAGCTCGAAACTTCTCTCCTTACCTAGGCTTCCGTCTCGGCAAGAGAGCCTTCGCATTCAAAGTCATGCCCTTCGGTCTCAGCATTGCCCCCAGGGTATTCACGAAACTGGGGGAGACGGTGCTCGAGCAACTCAGATACCAAGGGATACAAATCGTCGCCTATCTGGACGATTGGCTCATTTGGGCCCAGTCGCACCAGGAATGCAGAAGAGCTACGTCGAAGGTACTCCATTTTCTCACCAAACTGGGCTTCCAAGTCAACCTCCGGAAGTCCCGCCTACAACCATCAAGCCTCTTCGAATGGTTAGGCATCCGTTGGGACCTCTCAAAGCACAAGCTCTCCCTTCCTCCCAAGAAGGTGAGGGAGATAGCTTCCAAGGTCAGGAACTTTCTCAAACACAAACAGGTGTCCAGAAGAGCTTTAGAACGAGTCCTCGGCCTACTCCAGTTTGCCTCACTGACCGATCTCCTATTAAAAGCCAAACTCAAAGACATCAATCGAGTTTGGAGAAAGAGGGCGACAATATCTTTAAGAGACAAGACCTCGAAGATCCCCTCTGTCTTGAAAATGAGACTACAACCATGGTCCGATCGGAGGAACCTCTCCAAGTCGGTTCCTCTACAGTTCCCCTCTCCACAAGTGACAATTCATACCGACGCGTCTC
This sequence comes from Palaemon carinicauda, assembly GCF_036898095.1. Taxonomy (NCBI): domain Eukaryota; kingdom Metazoa; phylum Arthropoda; class Malacostraca; order Decapoda; family Palaemonidae; genus Palaemon; species Palaemon carinicauda. Next base: position 134,439,961 of record NC_090725.1, on the reverse strand, counting down.
TGAGTGGTTGGGGGGGTTACTCCCAACATCAGATGTTTCAGGGCTCTTGGTCACCCGCCATGAGACAGTTCCATATCAATGTTCTCGAAGCCATGGCGGTGTTCTTGACCCTGAAGAGAATCTCCCCTCCGAGGTCGACCCACATCAGAGTAGTCTCAGACAGCACGGCCGTAGTCCACTGCCTCAACAGGGGGGGGTCCAAATCACCCAACCTGAATCAGATCCTGGTCACTATCTTCACCTTGGCAGCCGACAAAGACTGGTTCCTGTCAGCAACTCACCTAGCAGGAGTCCAGAATGTGATAGCAGACGCATTATCCAGGACGAGCCCACTGGAATCGGAGTGGTCCCTGGACATGCACTCCTTCCGGTGGATACTCAGGCTGGTTCCAGGTCTCCAGGTAGATCTATTCGCGACCCGACTCAATCACAAACTCCCATGTTATGTGACACCGAACCTGGACCCTCAGGCTTATGCCATGGACGCATTAACCCTGGATTGGAACCATTGGCAGAAGATCTTCTTATTCCCTCCAGTGAATCTTCTACTGAAAGTCTTGCACAAACTCCGCTCCTTCAACGGGGCAGTAGCTATAGTGGCACCTCACTGGCCAAAGAGCAGTTGGTTTCCTCTCCTCCTCGAGTTGAAACTCCGTCCCTTCCGGATCCCATTCCCCAAACTGACCCAGGTGGTCCAAACACGGACTGTGTCAGATTCCTCAAGGATAGCCAAAACCCTAACTTTGTGGATTTCATGAAGTTTGCGGCACGTAGGGACGCAAACATCGACCCAGATAATGTCCTCTTTATAGAATCAGACAAAAGGGACTCAACGATTCGCCAATATGATTCGGCGGTTAAGAAACTAGCGGATTTCTTAAGGACTTCAGACCATTCGGTTATGACTCCTAATTTAGCCATCTCCTTCTTTAGGTCCATTTTTGACAAAGGCCTAGCAGCTAGCACTATAACCACCATTAAGTCAGCTCTGAGGAAAGTCTTCCTGGTTGGGTTTAACATTAACCTGGCGGAGTCTTATTTCTCATCTATTCCAAAAGCATGTGCTAGGCTTCGACCTTCGGTTCGTCCTCAAAAGGTCTCTTGGTCTCTAAATGATGTCCTCAAACTGGCCTCCGACACGGACAACGAATCCTGCTCTTATATCACTCTTCTTAGGAAGACTTTATTTCTAACAGCTTTGGCCTCGGGTTCCAGAATCTCAGAACTAGCAGCTCTCTCACGAAGCTCAGAGAACATGGATTTCCTCCCTTCAGGTGAGGTACTTCTTTCACCAGACAGGGCGTTCCTAGCTAAGAACGAGGACCCCCAAAATAGGTGGTCCCCTTGGAAGATTATTCCTCTTCTCCAAGATACTTCTCTATGTCCGGTCACCACTCTCAGGGCCTTTTTAGCCAGGACTGCTACCCGATCGTCTGGCCCCTTGTTTATCAGAGAACAAGGAGGTACCATTTCCATACGTGGCATTAGGCAACAGATCCTATACTTCATTAAACAAGCCAATCCGGGATCATTTCCCCATGCTCATGATATCCGATCGATAGCTACCTCCATCAACTATTTCCAGAATATGGACTTTGATAACCTTAAGAAGTACACGGGTTGGAAATCTCCTATGGTCTTCAAACGCCATTATCTAAAGAACTTACAGGCTCTTAAATACCCAACGGTTGCAGCTGGGAGCCTTATCTCTCCCCATTGATCTTTTGTTCTTCCTTTCATCCATCTCTTCTCTTCTCCCTCCTACCCGCCACTCGCACCACGACGCCGCTTCCTTGGTGGTTCGTTAGCCCTAAGTGTATTACATATTAGGTTAATATGATTGTAACTATTATTGTTTTCCGTTGTTATAAAGTTGGGATATTCTTAGCCATGTCAGTTTTGTTGCATGTTTTCCTCTGATACTCAGAGGTTTCCTTGTTATCATGTTTGTTTATCCTTACTCTCACTATGCCCTGTGGCTAGTTTATATTTTATGCCTACTTACCTTAATTATATATGATTTTCTTTACATGGTGTTGTTTCTCTCCCCTTATTAAATTAGTAGTTATTGTTGGGCTTGGAAGGCATTCTCTGGTACATTTTCACCGGGCGCCACAGGTTCGACCCAGAAAAGGGATTTTGACGAAGGAAAAATCTATTTCTGGGGAGAGACCTGTGGCGCCCGGTGAAACCCTTCCCCTTATTTTACACGATCCCACCCTTTCCTTTCCAAGCCATCATGGCCAATACAGAAGGATGTTGTTCAGATGGCGCTCGCGTCGTGGCGTGGGTGGTGCGGCGATGGGGGTGTGTCTAGGGCCTCTGTATCGGCCCATCCCTTTGACGAAGGAATTAACTAAATGGAAGACAACCTGTGAATAGTGGATTTCACGCGCCTTTGCTTTATACACGACACCCAAAAGGTGCTCGCGCGAGGGTTGTAACCTCAGCATTCCATGCTTTTATCTTTCTCTGGTATAATTGGAAGGTTTTATCAGAAAAGATATACAAGAAGGACTTTTCACCGGGCGCCACAGGTCTCTCCCCAGAAATAGATTTTTCCTTCGTCAAAATCCCTTTAATGTACAGAACACTTAATGCATGTGCTACAGTACCCTAAACTAAAACAGGCACAAATATTAAAGGCGATTTTATATCATGCGTTTCCTAAACACGCCAAAATGCACGATAAAAAATGACAACCAATGTTTTGCTTACGTTTATCTCTGATCATAATGAAGAAACAAACGTATTTACACATCTGTGTATAGGATAGTTTTTGCATCGACAGCAGTCTTACCAAGTATTGATTAGATGTTGATTTTGTTATTACTGTACCAATGTTTTACTTAATTTTTCTTAGGACTTCCAAATAAATGAAATGAATGCCATTTATATAATGTTTTTCTTTATGACGCCGCCTGAAACGGAAACCTTCCATTCGTTCATAGTACGCTCCATCTTCGATCGTAATAAACAAACGAAGGCATTAAACGCGCATGATGAAAGTTATAAATAATGATATTAAAAGCTTTTAGTAAATATGTTATTACAAATATTATTTACCATATCTATATAAAATCCTACATACGTAGCAAAGCAGGAAAACAATTTTTTTTCTTTTTTTTTTTGGCGTTTAATCAACAATAACAAACTGCCGCTAATGACCGAATGATAATTTACGATAATTCTAAACTGTTACTAAAGATGATTCTCCATTCCATATCCAAAATACTTTTCCTGACTTCAGTTATAAGTCAACTTGTACCTGCCTCAATTATGAAACCATCTAAAAAAAAAAAAAAAAAGTAAGAGAAGAAGCAAGTACTAGGCCGATTTTTAAAGTTGTCGAACAATTAAGTTACCGCTTTAACGTTCGATGTGACATAGTGCGAGATTGGAGAAAGTAAGGAAAATTGAATCATGATTGATTTTCAATATGAATGAAACTTTGTGAAGCAACAAAGATTTCATTTGTTAGTGAGATAGAGATAAGGGATGAGAGGTAGTGAAAAGTAGCTCAGAGAGAGAGAGAGAGAGAGGAGAGAGAGAGAGAGAGAGAGAGAGAGAGAGAGAGAGAGAGAGAGAGAGAGAGAGAGAGTTGTTTTAAATGTAATAAACAAAAAAATATGATTGGTTATAACACATTGGTGCTTATGTAATATCAACTGTATAGATGGTTTAAATAAGTTAAGAAATGGTATAAACAATACTTCGTACGCGCATATTCTTGAGACCGGCAGCTAGACGTCAGCTGATCTGATCACAGCCAAAAGTAAAACAAAAAGAAGTCAACAATACTCGATTTTTAAAACACACCCGAAATTTAAAAACAAAAGTACACGCATTCTTAATGTGCAATTAACTATTTAAAGAGTAGCAATTTTCTAGAATAAAATGATGTTTCCCCCAAAAATAGTGGTTTGCTGATGAAATCGGATGCCGTATTTAATGAAAAAAGTCCGCAAAGTCGTGAATCCGCGATGGTCGAACTGCGAAGTAGCGAGGGCTCACTGTATAAACATTCTGTATGTTTATGTATATATCTGTGTACAGTATAGAAATGTAGTAAGTTTTCTTTTCAGTGTTTGTGCTGTGTGTAGTGTACGACAACATCACCGGCGTAGTGCTAGGCCACCGCGGTTTCACGTCATGGGGTGCGGCCTCTCCCTCTTGGTCCTTCGATAGTTCCTTCGGCTTTCCGTTAACTCGGCCGCCGTGGGGAATCGTCATCGCTGGACTTTCTATTATCTTCGCTGTTTGTCCTTTCCTACAGGGAACTTGGATTCTCAGCGAAGGGAATGTGACTACGGTCTCTCTCTTTACTCCAGGTCGTTCACCTCTTACTATTACTACGTACTATTACGGAAGCTTCTTTCCCGTTGCGGGTTGGGTTGCTATTCCGTTTATTTGTCTCAATTATTTTTAATGAAATCTACTGTAATTGTATTTTTAACTTGTTCCGTAACCGAAATACAAACCACGCTATTTACATTGGGTTTACCTTTTAGCGTAGCTGAAATGGCGAGCCATTAGAATTTAACGAGGGTGTATTACCCCCGCGCTAGTTAGCGGGGGGGGTAGGGGAGTGGTAGCTAGCTACCCCTCCCCCCCTCACACACCGATGAATTGCTTCATTTTCACTTTTGGCTCGGACATGAACAGACGTCTCTGTCTTTGTCCTCGCTTGGCAGCCATTGTTTGTTTTGTCTTTACTTAATCACTTACTTTTCCTTTACTCAATATATATGTAAACATTTTCTCATGTTTATGTATATATTTGAGTATAGAAATCAGTAAGTTTCCTTTTCAGAGTTTGTGCTTGTGTGTAGTGTACGATATCTCCGTGGACCCCTCGGCAGTTAGGCCACCATGGTGTAATTTCATGGGTCGCGATCGAGTTTGACTTCGGTCTTTCTCTCTCTCTCTCTCTTGAGGTCGTTCACCCTTTTACTACGTTACTACGCCTTTTGTAGCTTCCTTCCCGTGTGGGGGGGTTGCTACGCCGTACGTTTTGTCTCAATTAGTTTATGAATCTAATTGTATTTGTTGATTTTTCAGCTTTGTAGAACGATTCCTTTCGGGGTTTTCGTTCTTTCTTTAGTGTTCATTCATTTTTAAATTACATAATTACATAGTTACATAATTATAATTGTTATAATTCTGTGTTGGTTACAGCTCTCCTTCCGTGAGTGTAAGTGGTTGTGAGGGCACGTGCCTGTTGTGTAACTCTTGTGTTCCTTTCCCTCGGGATTCCTCTTGGAGCCTTCCCGGGGGACTGATGTGTACTAATGATTTTTGTTTTATTTTTTTACAGTTACCGATCTAGTTCGTTTCTGTAATGTGACAACGGTGTGAGCTGTCTTGTTGAGGCCTGGGGATTCGGCTGTTGCTGCCTCCCCTATGGATCTTCTTCAGGGGCGTGTCTCCTTCTTCTGGAAGTACTCCCGTGACGATTGACAGCTCTCCAGTTCATTTTAGAACACTCAGGAGGCTCGCCTCCTTGGGTGGGTAACTTTCCTTCCGAGGGAAGTTTTTCCTGTCCAGGCGTGAGTTTTTCCCCTTTTGGGGGGGTTCTTCTCTTGCCTTTTTTTCGTGCGACTATGTTCTTGGTACTGAGCGGTCGCACCTGCAGTTTCGCTCAAGGGCCTGGGCAACTGCAGGAGCCCCTCTTCGGAGGATTGCTCCTTTTAGGTCACTGGCTGACCAGTCTCTTCTACGAAGTGTTTCTCTTTCGTTCGCGAGAGAGTACACTCATAGAGACTCCTCTTCGGAGGATTCTTCTGCTGTTGTTGCTGTTGGTCTCCTTCGCCATAAAGCTCACCGTCCGCCTCGTCGTAAGGGCCTCCCATTTCCCTATAAGGGTGCTAAGAGGCGCCTTTTTGAATCTCCGTATGCAGCCTACAACTCCTTCTTGATCTTCCGCCCCTGGTGCAGATGGACAGCAGTCTGACCTCGTCTTCCGACGGGCAACGGTCTTCCCGACGGACAACGGTCTTCCGATGGACATCAGTCTCCCGATGGACAGACAACGGTCTTCCGACGGACATCAGTCTCCCGACGGACAACGATCCCTTCGGGGCAAAGGGTTGCCTCCCACGGGGGTTCTTCCCTTGCGTGTCAGGGTTCCCCTGCGCGCCCTTCTGCTGTGTTCTCTCCTGCTCAGTGTTAGCGCACAGGCGCTCTCCTGCTCTCCTGCTCAGTGTTAGCGCACAGGCGCTCTCCTGCTCTCCTGCTCAGTGTTAGCGCACAGGCGCTCTCCTGCTCATCAGCGCTTTCCTGATTGCTAGCGCTCTCCTGTTCGCCAGCACTCTCCTGTTCGCCAGCACTCTCCTGTTCGTCAGCGCTCTCATGATGATCATCTCTGCTGTTCCTGTTGGTTCCTGTTACGCGCCCTGTGCGCCCACGTTCGCCCTCGCGATCTAGAACTTCGGTTCAGGTCTTGGACAAGGACTCTTCTTCTACGCACAGGCTTCCACTCGTTGCCTTCTGCTCGCCAGCGATCACCAGCTCGCCAGCGACCATAGACGCGTCAACGTTCACCTGCTCGTCAGCGATCTCCTACGCGTCAACGATCGCCATCGATCTGCCACGCGTGTCAGTTCCCCTGGACCCCATCAGTAGCGATCTAGCGCTCGCCTGCTGTGGACCACGATCTCTGGTAGCTGAGTCTTGCCGTAGATCTTCCTCCTGCTCGCCAGCGCTCACCTTTACTTCTGTCCTTCTGTGCGCCAGCTTTCTTCAATCGCCAGCGCACATCTGCGCGCCCTTTTCTGCCACGCACCAATGGGCGCCAACGGTTTTCTGACCGTCTAGGATCACCTGATTAACAGCTTGCTTCAGCGCTCACCTTCCTGATGCACCTGCGCGCCTTCTGTTAGCGCGATGCGCGCTAACCATCACTAGTCTCTCTCGCGTTGGCAATCGCCTACGCGCCCGCGCGATTCTTCACCTGCGCACTAGCGTTTTGTTAACGCACCACCGCTCGCCAAAGCGCCGTCGCTTGCCGACGCGCCATCGCTTGCCGACGCGTCATCGCTTGCCAATGCGCCTTCACTCGCCTACGGGCTATCGCTCGCCAGAACGCGCCATCGCTCGTCAACGCGCCATCGCTCGTCAACGCGCCATTGCCCGCCTACGCGTCATCGGTCTCCCGACCGCCTGCGCTCACTCGCGCGCCCACGTGCCTGCGCTCACTCGCGCGCCCACGTGCCTGCGCGTCCACACGCCAACGTGCCCGCGCGACCGCACGCCCACGTGTCTGCATGCCTACTCTCATGCGCGACCGCGCACATGCTCTCCAATGTTTGCCCGCGCGCGAACCAACGGTATTCCATCGCTCGGACGGACGGTGTTCCGTCGCGCGAACGGACGGTGTTCCGTCGCGCGGTCCGACGGTGTTCCGTCGCGCGGACCGACGGTGTTCCGTCGCGCGGACCGACGGTGTTCCGTCGCGCGGACCGACGGTGTTCCGTCGCGCGGACCGACGGTGTTCCGTCGCGCGGACCGACGGTGTTCCGTCGCGCGGACCGACGGTGTTCCGTCGCGCGGACCGACGGTGTTCCGTCGCGCGGACCGACGGTGTTCCGTCGCGCGGACCGACGGTGTTCCGTCGCGCGGACCGACGGTGTTCCGTCGCGCGGACCGACGGTGTTCCGTCGCGCGGACCGACGGTGTTCCGTCGCGCGGACCGACGGTGTTCCGTCGCGCGGACCGACGGTGTTCCGTCGCGCGGACCGACGGTGTTCCGTCGCGCGGACCGACGGTGTTCCGTCGCGCGGACCGACGGTGTTCCGTCGCGCGGACCGACGGTGTTCCGTCGCGCGGACCGACGGTGTTCCGTCGCGCGGACCGACGGTGTTCCGTCGCGCGAACCGACGGTGTTCCGTCGCGCAAACCGACGGTGTTTCATCGCGCGAACGTCGGCTTAATTCTTGCAGTATCCATTGCTCGACCACAGGTTATCGCTCGCCGACCACCAGCTCTCGCCCTTCCTACTACGCTCACCCTCCTTCTGCGCTCCTTCGCACACCTTCGTTTGCGTTCCTGCGTGCCCGCGCATGGGCGCTTCCACGTTCGCCCACGCGCAAACCATTGATTTACCATCGCGCGAGCGCCAGGGCGATTGCGACCGTGATTCCCGTTGGGGTTTCGCAGCATGGCCAGCCTGGCGAGTCTTCTGGAGCGTATTTCCAGAACACGGCCTCACCCCGTAAACGCTGAGCATGGCACATGCAAGAGCAGGAAGAATCTTCAGGGAGGTTTGAGCAACATTCTTCTTTCCAGAACCTGGGTTAGCCCTTCCCCGTCATTCCCTGGAAGTGTTTTGCCTGGGAGCTTTCCGTTCGAGTTTTCTCCATCGGCCAAGGGGTGACTGGTTTACCCCTTCCTCTTCTCCATCTCGTGAAAGGGGCTTACCAGGTCCTTTCCCTCCTCGGTTGCGACTCGAGGTTTTGTTCAAGGAAGCTACAGGAAGGTCATGGGTACTTTCCTCCTCTCGGGTTCAAGCACCTTGGCGTTTCGTCGCCAAGTTTCGAACTTGCGGGCAAGCTCGATGTTGGACCATCTGGACGCACTGACCGAGGGCTTCCTTTCGGGTGTCTCATCCGTGGATGTCGACAACCTCAGACACCCTTCCATCCTTGGGAAGAGTTTGTTTGTGCCCAAGGACAGAGACATAGACAGCGGTTGTGCGGAGGAAGTCGTCTTCCGTTTTCACTCCTCCAAGGCGCTTTCTTCCAGACCCTGCAGGGTTGCAGCGCCTCTTTCTTTCAGCCTTGTCGGCCTAAGTTATCGGACCGGCTACGACAACTGAGACAAGGTGTCCAATAGCAGTCCCCTCCTGTCAGGATCAGGTAGCACGGGAGGCTCTCCCGGGGGGTGCATAGTCCTAGAGGTAGCGGCAGAGTTCACGAACTCTAGGATTGGCAACCCCCACCTTGCAGGTTTCACGCTGGGAGGATGCCTAAGGTTACTCATCCGGATAACAGCTTCCCGATGCCCATTCCTGCACGATCTCCGTGATCAGCCAAGGATATCGTGCCTGCCGTCTCTGTCAGCGAATTCAGTGTCTCTGAACCTCTATGCCATAGGGTCGGCAAGAGTTTGCCCGTTTGGGCAGAATGATCCATGCCTTAGGAGAAGGTCCTCCATAGGATCGTCGACGGCTTCACCCTCCCGGCTTCTTCAGTCGATCCTTTCTCGTAAGAAAGTATCTAAGACGGGAATTCCGTAGTCGACCTCTCAGTTCTGATCAAGTTTGTCGAACAAACTTCGTCCAGCGTGGAACAGCAGAATCGATCAGACTGGTAACGAGGCGACAGGACTCCTTAGGCCCTGGATCGGAAGGACGGGTACTTTCAGTTTCCATTCCATCCATCTTCCAGGAAGCTCGTGGAATTCAGCCTAGACTACAGGTATTCCTGCTTAAGATGCAGTGTGGCGATCCCGACGTGGCATCGCAGGTTTTTTCCCCAGAGAACTCTCCCTGCTTTTCTCATGGCCGCTCAGGAGCAGGCTGCCACCTCCTTCGCCTTTTGGAGGTCTGGTCAACTCCGGTAGGCTCGGGTTCGACCTTTTTCAACTCCGGATCAAGCTTCCGGATCCTTACCATGAGTGGGGGTTCATGGTAATTTGCTAGGAGCCTTCTCTTCTTCGGCCTCAACATCTGGAGTATCTAGCCATGATATTGAGTCAACGGCCTTACCACGTTGGAAATCCCGCTTCTCGTCCGTCCAGCGAGGTTAAGCAATGTCGGATCTGGTTGGTACTTGGATGGGTGACCGCCTGGGGACACCAGATTCTGTTGCCGCCTCCTCCGAGCTTTCCCTTCAGTTGACTGTGGCAAGGCTGACGAGAGTCGCAGTACCTGTTTTCAGTCAGGCAGAGCTTTCAGCCCTACCTTGGAACGTTTCCTAGGTCTCTTTCCTCATTGACCCATCTAAAGTTCCAAATGGTCGCCTCAGGATAAGTTCCCTGTGGGGCGGCCCAAGTTCTGGTGGTTTCAAAGCAACGATTAACCTTACTTTCTGGCCCCTATGGGACCAGCGGAACGATTAGACCTGCAATGGGTGTTGACCTATGGAACCTCTTGATGGGAGTGGATATTCTCGTCCTTTCCCCACATTTTTTATGCTGTTCTCGGACTCGTCAAAGAAAAGGGGGGGGGACATGTTCCGGTCCAGGCCTATGATCAGGACCTGAAGGATACCTCTCCATCATTCAGGCAGGCTTAGGGGCCGTAGTCTGGCCCCTCTACAGATCCTACAGCTCCTGCCGAGTCGCTCCGTGCGCGACGACTTCATGGTACTGGCGTGTTCTAATCAGTAAGGGACGCATTTTCATACCTTCGCATCTTGCAGTAGAGATACTGAGATGATTTGGGATCCTCTCAGTACCACCATCGGCTCGCTCATTCCGGGCAGAGGAATGCTCTCTCCGACTATCCGAGCAGAGCCTCGTAGAGAGAGTGTACCTGGGGGTCTTTGGCCTTGAGTAACCAGCAAGTCCTGGCCTGGGGGACCTGATCGCGACAGCTTGGAACCTCAAGCTTCCGCTGTTCTTCCCCCCAGTCTCAGACCCCGAGACTCTTTGGCAAGATGCATTCTGGTGATGGTGGGACAACATCGACGCCTGCGTCTTCCCTCCTTTGTTGTCTGTTGAGAATGGGTCTCAACAAAACCAGGTTGTCTGTCAACCTTTCAATGGCCCTGAGAGCTCCACTGGGACTATACGCAGAGCGGTTTCCGGACCCTCTGCTTCCCCTGACGGAACTCCCGGGAGAGCTTCTCCCACGGCACAGGCTACTCAAACAACCACACTGCAACATCTTTCACGAGCCGGGGCGTCGCTTCGGCTTCATGCCTGGAGACACTACGCCTCCTCCTCAAGAAGAGACAACCCGCTACAGTCGCGGGGCGGAGGTCGCGTCATCTGCGATAGTCATCCGCAGGGGTCTTCCAGGCGAAGTGGAGAGTCTTCGGTGGTTGGTGTCGTGGGAGATATACCTCTTCCCTTGAGGCCTCTTCTCCAGCAATAACGAACTTATTGCCTTTCGGCGGGAGGAAACTCCTTTCTGTTCTCAGCAATGAAGCCTGTCGCTCAGCCTTTCCCTGACCTTCAGGCTGAAATGAATAACTTTTTCCTTCCCGCTGGACCTTTCCTCGCTCATGCGAAGCTGCGAACGTCCCTGCCCTAGTCGGAGTGAGACCTCCAACATGGAGCATGGCTCAGACTTTTTAGTCCCTTAAGAGATCTTCTCAAGACCCTTTACGTCAGGCCTCTGATCGTATTCCGTCTTGGGGCTCCTGCTCACTCTGGCCGCGGCCAGTGTGTAAGCAATCTTCTTGGTCTCGTACGACTCCGCCCTTTCTAAGGAAGAGGGGAAGGCAACATTCAGGTTCGCTCCTGAGTTGTTGGCTAGACTCAGAATCTTGGGGTCCCGGCCCTTCGGTCCAATTCCTTCAAGATTTCGAGTCACCATTCTGTATCTGATGTCCCAAAACCTTCTCCTTCTTGCCAGTAAAGGAATCGAGAGGTTAGCTTTGGGAACAGCTGCAGTTTGTCCTCACGTGCAGCCGGGTTGGGAGCACAAGAAGGACACGGGGGAGAGTCACCAGTATACCTCTTCAGCTCGGACTCAAGGACATCCATCTCGACCTGAATCCAGACCCTCCCCCGTCACGTTGCCCTACAGCACGATGTCGGATACATCGCAACGTCCCTCGCCTTCGATTAATACTACTCTGTGACGCAGGTGCTACAAGCTGGAGTCTGGAAGCATCTAATGACATTCGCAGCCCGCTTCCTGCAGGGCGTGACCCACAGGAGTTTCGATACATTTCTATCGCTCTGTGGTGGCTACACAACAGCTGGTCTAACCTCAGGCTCCTTTTTGGACAGGTAGCAGAAGGTTGAGGGCATTGTTATCAGGTTTTAGTCTGCATGAACGAAAGAAGTATGTCTGGCTCTTACTTCTTTCTTCATCATCCCCTCTACTGGGAAGCAGCATCCTGGTCTCTGCATAGCTGACCTCAAACCTCTGCAGGTAAACCATGCTTCCTTGTGTTCCGAGTATTGAGTCAATACTGTCGCGTCCCCCATACCCTGACGAGGTGGTATTGGGAACGTCCTAACCCAGAGTTCCTTCTGGAACGGGTCACACTTCTTCCTTCACACACAAGCTTATGTAGGCCACACGGTTCCTTGCGGAGCAAGGAACCTGTGAGGTGCAGGGACTCCTTTTCTCGAGTGCGACTCACTCGGATTCTGAGTCCCCGGTTAAAGCCAAAGCCAGTATGGCTGGGGACTTTCCACCCTTCCTAAGGGGTAAGTCACCCAATGTAAATAGCGTGGTTTGTATTTCGATTACGGAACAAATGACAAATTCGAAGATAATTTGTATTTTTCCTAACCATACAAACCTTAGCTATTTACATATATTTGCCCGCCAGCCCTGTCCCCCAAGACAAGTCCTACCTCTAAGTGAAAGTGAGGCAATTCATCGGTGTGTGAGGGGGGAAGGGGTAGCTAGCTACCACTCCCCTACCCCTCTGCTAACTAGCGCGGGGGTAATACATCCTCGTTAAATTCTAATGGCTTGCCATTTCAGCTACGCTAAAAGGTAAACCCAATGTAAATAGCTAAGGTTTGTATGGTTAGGAAGAATACAAATTATCTTCAAATTTGTCATTTTTCAGCTTCTCTGTGGAGAACACTTCCCTTTGGAGGTCAGTGGTTCTTACTACAGTGAGCCCTTGCTACTTCGCGGTTCGACTATCGCGGATTCATGACTTCACGGATTTTTTTCATAACGCATGTATATACATATATCGCGGATTTTCCGGAAATTTCGAAAATAGCCGCGATATATGAAGACCCCTAATATTTCGTTAATTCCATTAATAATTAGTAATATCTGCTCTTACTGATGGTTCATTGCATTACATATGACATATAATTCAGTACAGAAAGAAATAAAACACGAAAAGAGAATGTGATCATACGATAATTCAGTATACGTAGTAAAATTAACTCGAACATGAAACGCAAATCAGATGCAGTCTGACTTTGTCATATTTGAATGGTGTAAGGCTGCTGATGGCTACTACTACAAATGTAATGGATGTGCATCTTTTCCATGAATCTTTTGTATGTATACTTACGTAGTACTGCATCCAATAATATTCTTTGTTGCAAAAATCACATCTCGAATAAGAGTACATATCCTACAACAAAACAAGCGTAAAACAGAGTACGTAAAGCATACTGTATATAGTACCTTGTATTTGAATTTGTAACTACTACGTAGCATGTAAGACGGACTGTGATTGGTTCCAGTGCTGATAGATGACGAATCAGCTCCCAAGTTTTGTAATCTAGCCTGTGATTGGTGTTTTGACCGCTTCTCCAATCCACAGCATCTTCTCGCGGCCACTTTGTTTGCCGCTCTCTCGCCGGGTAGATGTTGCTGCGTTACTGTGTAACTTTAATCTGTGCTGTGCGTGACTGTTTGAAGTTGAACTTTTTGTTGAACTTTCTGTTTAACCCCTACAATGGCTCCCAAGCGTTCTGCTTCTACTGTACTAAGGCTGGTAGTGAGTCTAAACGCCACCGAAAAATGATGACGATTGCTGAGAAGGTGACACTTCTCGATATGTTGAAAGAAGGCGGAAGTTACGCGGCCGCAGCCCGCCATTTTGGAGTGAACAAATCCACCGTTCGCTACATTAAAAAGGACGAGGCGAACATTAGAAAGACGGCTGCCATCACCTTTAGCAGGTCAGCGAAGCGAGTTGTTACCGCTCGTAATAAAACGATCGTCCGTATGGAAGGTGCTTTAGCAGTCTGGATTGCCGACTGCCGGAAGAAGAACATAGCCTTGGATACGAACACCATCCGAACCAAGGCTTTAGGTGTGTATGAGAATTTTGCGGCAAAGGAACCTCAAGACGACGATGGCGACCATGCTGAAGAAGACGAAGATGATGTACTAGATGAACCTCAAGCAGGGACATCCACTGATTCCCAGCCTCAGAAACAACGTTTTTCCGCCAGCAAAGGTTGGTTCGCGTAGTTTCAGAAACGCTTCGGCCTGAAAAGCGTTTCCCTGCATGGCGAGGCTGCTTCCGCTGACACTACCGCTGCTGAAACTTACGCGAAGGAGACATTTAAGAACATTATCACTGAAGGTGGATACAAGCCCGAACAAGTGTTTAATATGGATGAGACCGGCTTGTTTTGGAAGAGAATGCCGTCACAAACTTTCCTGTTCAAAGAAGAAGCCAAAGCCTCTGGTTTTAAAGCATTCAAAGATCGTGTTACCCTCGTGATGAGTGGCAATGCTGCTGGATTTTTGCTAAAGCCTGGGGTTATTTACAAATCGAAAAACCCTCGCGCTTTGAAAAATAAAAATAAGAATCTCCTTCCCGTGTACTGGATGCATAATCCAAAAGTATGGATTACGAAGATGCTGACCTCCAACTGGTTCCACCAGTGTTTTATCCCGCAAGTCAGTAAATATCTCTTAGAGAAGGGCTTGCCATTTAAGATCCTTCTCCTTATGGATAACGCTGGTGGACACGCAACTGATCTGTCGCATGAGGGCATTCAGGTTGAGTTCCTGCCACCCAACACCACATCATTAATTCAACCGATGATGAGTATGAAACATTCAATTTGAAGGCGTACTGGCGGAAGTACACAATAGCCACGTGCCTGCAGAACATCCAGAAGGCACTGAAAGAAAAAAACCTGCTACTGTTAATGCGAGCTGGAAGAAGTTGTGGCCCCAGATTGTTTACGATGACGAGGAATTTACACCTGCTGAGATTCAACACTCTGCAATACGGAAATCTGTGCAGTTGGCTGCGATAATTGGAGGTGACGGGTTTGGCGACATGACGACTGAAGACGTCGACGAGTTGTTGGACTGCCATTCCCAGCCGCTAACTGACGCAGACCTCGAAGACCTGACGAAATCGGCTAGTGAAGAAGACAGTGAAACACAGGAAGAGACCCAAGAAAATGTCGAAGAAACGGGCTTAACATTAGAACGGCTTGCCAAGCTCTGCAACCTTGTGAAGGAGTTGAGAGAATTGTCGCAAGAGTGGGACGAGGATTTGGTTCGTTCTATGCAATTCTGCAACAAAATCGATGAAGACATGACTCCCTACAGGATGTTCTTCGAGCGAGAAAAGAAGCAGCGGCAGCAACTTCCGATCACAATGTTCTTCCAGCCTCGCAAAAAAGAGCCAGTTCCTCCTGCTACTATGCCTTCGGAAGAAATTGAAGAAGTGTCCCAGGAAGAAGTTGAAGAGGTGTCCCAGGAAAAGACACCTCCGTCTGAAGAGACATAAAATACTATCATTGGCTGCACAGTAGAAGACATCATCAGCTTCATCATCATCATTTCTACTGTGCAGCAAATTCATCGTCATCATCATTCAAGTTTTCAATATTAAACTTACCCGATAATCATGTAGCTGTCAACTCCGTTGCCCGACAGAATTCTACGGGAGGGATACGCCAGCTATCACAATACTAGAAGGGGGTGTACTCACCAGCGCCACCTGTGGCCAGGTACTACAGTACTTCTTGTTGACACCTCCTCAATTTTTCCTCTGTCGTGCTTCCGGCAAGACGTTCTGGGATACGCTTATGATCTTGGAGTATTTTCACGGCTTTTGGTGAAGTATTTCTCTCAGATTTCGGCTGTCGCTTTACTGGAAAACTTCTATATTAGCTTAGATAGCTATTATTTAGTTCTGATTAATGGTTAACGATCTTTTTGCTTGATTTGGAATCCCCACTTGGCTAACTCTTTGATTCAAGATGTCTGACATTTCACAAGCCCCACCCCATAGACGATGTAGGTCTTGTAATAGGCGTATTCCGAAGGCCTCGGTAGATCCTCACACCGCTTGTTCTGACTGTAGGGAAAGACCCTGTCAGTTGGAAGATCGATGTGAGGAATGCGCTGGACTTTCGGAACTTGATTTTGTCCGATTTCTTAAGTATTCAACCAAGTTAGAGAGAGAGAGAGTTAGGAGGAGTTCTTCTCGCTCTTCACTTTTTTCCTCACCTCATGATCCCCTACCTTTTCCTCCCCCTGTAGTGGCTACCCCCGAACCTACTATTTGCCCTCAACCTGATATGTCTGTTGTTTTGCGTGCCATTCAGGCTTTAGGTGACAAAGTGGAGTCGGTGGTTAGTGATCATAAGTCTCTTATGGCCGAAGTCAAGGAACTTAAGGTCAAGAGTGCAGTGGGTGGTAATAGTGCCAGTGCTATGACGAGTGCTAGTGTCAGTGCAGTGCCAAGTGCTAGTGTCAGTGTCAGTGTGGTGCGTGAGGGTACTTCTGTGCGTGCCAGTCGTCCTCCCAGTCCGGGACCTCTTGCAAGCTCCCAAGCCCAGGGGAGAAGCAATGTTGAAGGGCAAAAGGGTTCGGCAGGCCTTGATCGGCGCACAGAAGTATCCTCGGTGGTTGCGGGCGTGTCTTCCAGAGACCGTCACTCCCACCCGCAGACGATTGAGCCCGTCTTTTACTCGTCTGCTGAAGAATTGTCAGGGAGGAAACGTTGGACTCAGGTCTCAAGACCGCTCAAACGCAGAGTCCAAACCTCAAGAGCTCTACAACCTGGCTGCAGTCATTGGATCAGCTCTGACTCGCCGCAGTCATCAGTTGAATGCACACCTCCTAAGAGGAGTAAGGTGCTGCCGCAACAGATCTCTTCTGTTAAGGCTTTGCCTCAGCAGACCTTAGTGTCTGCCGACCCCAAGTTGACTCTACTGCAGTCCATGCAGTCACAACTTGCGGTCCTGATGCGTGAGTGTCAGGCTGAGAAGGTTACACCTCCTCCTGCGATCGCTCCGCCTAACCGCAGTCCTGTCTGCCAGGCGTACGATGTTGAGGCTCCTCAGGATACCTTACCACGTACTGAGTTGCCAGTTTCCAGCGGTGTGCAGCTACCTCCGCCTTCCTTAAGGCAACCTCAGCAATGGGAACAGGAAGCTTATACCTTACTTCCTCCGCTTCCACCTGCGGTTCCACCAGTGAGGCAACACTCTCTTGAGGTACAACAACCTCTCCCATCCATGAGGCAGACTCCTCAGCTCTCGCTGCAGCGACCTCAACCCTCCTCAAGGCGAGAGCCTCAACACCTTAGCCTTGCGCCTCAGGAACCTCAACTCGCGAGACAATTACTGCGTTCTGCGCAGCCACTACCTCAACGCTCACAGCTCACACCTCAGGAACCTCAACTCGTTCCTCAGGAACCTGCTACTGCGCATCCACCAACCTTACAGCAAGCGCAACTCTTGAGTCAAGACACTCATGCCAGGAATCAGCCTCCTCCACCCATGCGCCTACCTTCTGCTACTTCTTTTGACCAGCCTTTGCAGCCTGAGCCTCAGGTGTTGCCTCAACAGAGACTTGAGGATGAAACCACAAGCGTTTTTGCTCCCGCTCGTGCAGATTCTGCTGTTCAGCATACCTTACCTCTCACTTCGCTACACTCTGGTGATGAGGTTTCTGATGATGAGGCTGCACACCTGGATCCCTCATCAGACGTGGATGAATCCAAGTCTTCTCCGCCTCCTATTGACTTTCGTAAGGTCTTGGCTCTTTTCAGAGAGGTATACCCAGACCATTTTGTCTCTGCTACCCCCCGCTCTCCGCCATCTGAGTTTTCGCTGGGCATGCAGCCAGCCAAGTCATCTTATACTAAGCTCGTCTTTGCAAGGTCCTCTAAGAGAGCGTTAAGAATTTTAGGGGAGTGGTTGCAGTCGAAGCAGCAACTAGGAAAGACTTCCTTTATGTTTCCTCCGACTAAGCTCACTTCTAAAGCGGGCGTTTGGTATGCCACAGGAAAGGAACCAGGCTTGGGGGTACCTGCCTCTGCCCAGGCTGACTTCTCAAGTTTGGTAGACTCTCCTCGTAGAACAGCAATGAGGCGCTCTAAGGTTTGCTGGACCTTCTCCGATCTAGATCACTTCCTAAAGGGTGTATTTAGAGCCTTTGAGATGTTCAATTTCCTAGACTGGTGCCTGGGGGCCCTTAGCAAGAAGACCTCCCCTGCGGACAAGGACTCAGCCATGCTCTTAATGTCCTGCATGGATAAGGCTATTAGGGATGGATCTGGCGAGCTGGCTTCAATGTTTGTGTCAGGAGTGCTTAAGAAAAGGGAGCAGCTTTGTTCCTTCCTTTCCTCCAGCATCACACCTTGTCAAAGGTCTCAACTCCTCTTCGCTCCGCTCTCTAAGTTCCTGTTTCCTGAAGAGCTTGTTAAGGACTTGTCTGCGGCCCTGATACAAAAGGACACCCATGATCTTGTGGCCTCATCTGCTCGTAAGACTAAGGTTGCTACCTCAGTCCCCAGGACTTATCGCACCCCAGTGGCTGATACTCCTGCTACGAGGTTTATTCCGCCCTTTCGTGGTAGAGCCCCCAGCCGAGGAAGCTCCCGTCCAGACTCTTCCAGGAGCAAGTCTAGGAAAGGTTCCAAGGCTTCTAAAGGCAAAAACTGACTCTCCTCCTCTCCAGACAGCAGTAGGAGCCAGACTCAAGATCTTCTGGCAAGCCTGGGAAAAGAGAGGTGCAGACGCCCAGTCTGTCAGTTGGCTGAGGGAGGGTTACAGGATACCATTCTGCCGCAAACCCCCTCTGACCACATCTCCCATCAACCTCTCTCCCAACTACAAAGAAAAGGACAAGAGGCTAGCGTTGCACCAGGAGGTGTCGCTCTTGTTACAGAAGAAGGCAGTGGTTATAGTCCGGGACCATCAATCCCCGGGCTTCTACAACCGTCTCTTTCTGGTGGCCAAGAAGACAGGAGGTTGGAGACCGGTGCTGGACGTCAGCGCGCTCAATGCTTATGTCACCAAGCAGACGTTCACGATGGAGACGACGAAGTCGGTCCTAGCAGCGGTCAGGCAGGAGGACTGGATGGTCTCGTTGGACCTGAAAGATGCATACTTTCACGTTCCTATTCATCCAGACTCCCAACCTTTCCTGAGATTCGTTTTTGGAAAGGTTGTCTACCAATTCCAAGCCCTGTGTTTTGGCCTAAGCACAGCTCCTATGGTGTTTACGCATCTGATGAGGAATATAGCAAAATTCCTCCACTTATCGGACATCAGAGCCTCCCTTTATTTAGACGACTGGCTGTTGAGAGCCTCCACGAGTCGTCGCTGTCTGGAGAGTCTCAACTGGACTTTGGACTTGATCAAAGAACTGGGTCTGTTAGTCAATCTAGAAAAGTCCCAGCTCATTCCCTCCCAATCCATTGTGTACCTGGGAATGGAGATTCGGAGTCAGGATTTTCGGGCTTTTCCATCGGCCCCAAGGATAAGCCAAGCCCTAGATTGCATCCTGAGCATGCTGAAGAGGAGCAGTTGCTCGGTGAGACAGTGGATGAGTCTCACAGGGACCCTTTCATCGTTGGCCCTGTTCGTCGAGCTAGGGAGACTCCACCTCCGCCCTCTTCAATTCCATCTAGCAGCTCATTGGGACAAGGGTTTGACTCTCGAAGCAATCTCTATCCCAGTCACCAAAGAGATGAAGACCACTCTCTTGTGGTGGAAGACCAATCTCCTTCTCAGGGAGGGCCTATCGTTGGCGATTCAGACCCCCAATCTTCATCTCTTCTCGGATGCATCGGACTCGGGCTGGGGCGCGACCTTGAACGGACGGGAGTGCTCGGGAACGTGGAACGAGGAACAGGAAACGCTCCACATCAACTGCAAGGAGCTACTAGCAGTTCATTTAGCCCTATTGAACTTCAAGTCCCTCCTGCTAGGCAAAGTGGTGGAGGTGAACTCCGACAACACCACAGCCTTGGCTTACATCTCCAAGCAAGGAGGGACCCATTCGAGGAGCCTATACGAGATAGCAAGGGACCTCCTCATTTGGTCAAGAGGTCTAAACCTCACCCTAGTTACGAGGTTCATTCAGGGCAACATGAACGTCTCAGCAGATCGCCTAAGCAGAAGGGATCAGGTCATCCCCACGGAATGGACCCTCCACAAGAGCGTGTGCAACAGACTTTGGACCTTGTGGGGTCAGCCGACAATAGATCTGTTTGCCACCTCCATGACCAAGAGACTTCCTTTGTACTGTTCCCCAGTTCCAGACCCAGCAGCAGTTCATGTGGATGCTTTTCTGCTGAACTGGTCCCATCTCGACCTTTACGCATTCCCACCGTTCAAGATCATAAACAAAGTCCTTCAGAAGTTCATCTCGCACGAAGGGACACGGCTGACGCTGGTTGCTCCCCTTTGGCCTGCAAGAGAATGGTTCACAGAGGTACTACAATGGCTGGTCGACGTCCCCAGGACTCTCCCTCTAAGAGTGGACCTTCTACGTCAACCTCACGTAGACAGGTTGCACCCAAACCTCCACGCTCTTCGGCTGACTGCCTTCAGACTGTCGAAAGATTCGCTAGAGCTAGAGGCTTTTCGAAGGAGGCAGCCAGTGCGATTGCCAGAGCAAGGAGGGTATCCACTCGTAGAGTCTACCAATCCAAGTGGGAAGTCTTCCGGAGCTGGTGTAGAGCCAATGCAGTTTCCTCTACCAATACCTCTGTGACCCAAATAGCTGACTTCCTATTACATCTTAGGAATGAGAGATCCCTTTCAGCTCCTACGATTAAAGGGTACAGGAGTATGTTGGCTTCAGTTCTCCGCCACAGAGGTTTGGACCTTTCTTCCAACAAGGACCTTCAAGACATCCTTAAGTCTTTTGAGACTTCTAAAGAACGTCGTCTACCCACTCCAGGCTGGAATCTAGACGTAGTCTTAAGGTTCCTTATGTCACCTAGGTTCGAACCTCTCCAGTCAGCTTCCTTCAAGGACCTTACCCTCAAGACTCTTTTTCTCGTCTGCCTTGCAACAGCTAAAAGAGTCAGTGAGGTTCATGCCTTCAGCAAGAACATTGGGTTCACATCCGAATCTGCAACATGTTCTTTACAGCTCGGATTCTTAGCTAAGAATGAACTTCCTTCACGTCCTTGGCCTAGATCGTTTGATATACCTAGCCTCTCCAACATGGTAGGTAACGAGCTAGAAAGAGTTCTTTGCCCTGTCAGAGCTCTGAAATATTATCTTAATAGGTCAAAACCTATTCGAGGACAGTCAGAAGCCTTATGGTGTGCAATCAAGAAACCTTCGAGGCCCATGTCCAAAAACGGGGTTTCGTATTATATAAGGCTTCTGATTAGAGAAGCCCATTCTCACTTAAAGGAGGAAGACCTAGCTTTGCTGAAGGTAAGGACCCACGAAGTGAGAGCCGTAGCTACTTCGATGGCCTTTAATAAAAACCGTTCTCTGCAGAGCATAATGGATGCAACCTATTGGAGGAGCAAGTCAGTGTTTGCATCATTTTATCTTAAAGATGTCCAGTCTCTTTACGAGAACTGCTACACCCTGGGACCATTCGTAGCAGCGAGTGCAGTAGTAGGTGAGGGCTCAGCCACTACATTCCCTTAATCCCATAACCTTTTTTTAACCTTTCTCTTGAATGCTTTTATTGTTGTTTTTATGGTTGTTACGGTAGGCTAAGAAGCCTTCCGCATCCTTTTGATTTGGCGGGTGGTCAATTCATTCTTGAGAAGCGCCTGGGTTAGAGGTTGTGTAGAGGTCCTTTAGTAGGGGTTGCAGCCCTATATACTTTAGCACCTTAGAGTTGATTCAGCCTCCTAAGAGGAACGCTGCGCTCAGTAAGGAAGACGAACTTAAAAAAAGGCAGAGTAACGGTTCAAGTCGACTTCCTTACCAGGTACTTATTATTTCATTGTTATTTTGAGATAACTGATTATATGAAATACGGGATACTTAGCTATCCTTTAATCTTGTACACTGGTTTTCACCCACCCCCCTGGGTGTGAATCAGCTACATGATTATCGGGTAAGTTTAATATTGAAAAATGTTATTTTTATTAGTAAAATAAATTTTTGAATATACTTACCCGATAATCATGATTTAATTGACCCTCCCTTCCTCCCCATAGAGAACCAGTGGACCGAGGAAAAATTGAGGAGGTGTCAACAAGAAGTACTGTAGTACCTGGCCACAGGTGGCGCTGGTGAGTACACCCCCTTCTAGTATTGTGATAGCTGGCGTATCCCTCCCGTAGAATTCTGTCGGGCAACGGAGTTGACAGCTACATGATTATCGGGTAAGTATATTCAAAAATTTATTTTACTAATAAAAATAACATTTTTTCTTCAACTTCTTTCGTGGTGAGTACAGTAACAATCTTTATTTTTTTTATACTACTTTAATATTCTAACATTTTAATATTTGTGCCTGTTTTAGTTTAGGGTTCTGTAGTACATGCATTAAGTGTTCTGTACATTAAAGGGTAGTTTGTTAACAGTACTACGTAAAGGGAAGGTTTTAAAAGTCTGAATATACATGTTATAACTTATCATATTTTTTAGTTTATTACATTTAAAACAACTCTCTCTCTCTCTCTCTCTCTCTCTCTCTCTCTCTCTCTCTCTCTCTCTCTCTCTCTCTCTCTCTCTCTCTCGTAAATTATCATTCGGTCATTAGCGGCAGTTTGTTATTGTTGATTAAACGCCAAAGAAAAAAAAAAAAAATAATTGTGTTCCTGCTTTGCTACGTATGTAGGATTTTATATAGATATGATAAATAATATTTGTAATAACATGTTTACTAAAAGCTTTTGATATCATTATTTATCACTTTCATCATGCGCGTTTAATGCCTTCGTTTGTTTATTACGATCGAAGATGGAGCGTACAGTAAACGAATGGAAGGTTTCCGTTTCAGGCGGCGTCATAAAGAAAAACATTATATAAATGGCATTCATTTCATTTATTTGGAAGTCCTAAGAAAAATTAAGTAAAACATTGGTAATAACAAAATCAACATATAATCAATTTAATCAATGCAAAAACAAACCTATACACAGATGTGTAAATGCGTTTGTTTCTTCATTATGATCAGAGATAAACGTAAACAAAACATTGGTTGTCATTTTTTACCGTGCTTTTTGGCGTGTTTAGGAAACGCATGATATAAAATCGCCTTTAATATTTGTGCCTGTTTTAGTTTAGGGTACTGTACAGTGAACCCTCGTTTATCGCGGTAGATAGGTTCCAGTCGCGGCCGCGATAGGTGAAAATCCGCGAAGTAGTGACACCATATTTACCTATTTATTCAACATGTATATTCAGACTTTTAAAACCTTCCCTTGTACGTAGTACTGTTAACAAACTACCCTTTAATGTACAGAACACTTAATGCATGTACTACAGTACCCTAAACTAAAACAGGCACAAATATTAAAGGTGATTTTATATCATGCATTTCCTAAACATGCTAAAAAGCACGATAAAAAATGGCAACCAATGTTTTGTTTACATTTATCTCTGATCATAATGTAGAAACAAACTGGAGGTAGAGCTTTGCTTATTACCCAGACATATTTCCCATACTTTTCCCTTAGAACTACATCACATCTTCCTACTTTAGATATATAGATATATATATATATATATATATATATATATATATATATATATATATATATATATATATGTGTGTGTGTGTGTGTGTGTGTGTATATATATATATATATATATATATATATATATATATATATATATATTTATATGTATACACATATACATACCTACATATATACATAAATACATGCATACATATATATATATATTACTGTATATATATGGGTTATGGAAAAAATCCGCGAAGTGGTGAATCCGCGATGGTCGAACCGCGAAGTAGCGAGGGTTCACTGTAGTACATGCATTAAGTGTTCTGTACATTAAAGGGTAGTTTGTTAACAGTACTACGTAAAGGGAAAGTTTTAAAAGTCTGAATATACATGTTAAATAAATACGTAAATATGGTGTCCCTACTTCGCGGATTTTCAGCTATCGCGGCCGGGTTTGGAACCTATCTACCGCGATAAACGAGGGTTCACTGTATTTGTGATTATTCTTAGATGAATTACATAATTATAATTCTGTTATAATTCTGTTTTTGTTACAGTTCTCCGCCCTCCCCCTTCTCCCATGAATGTCAGTGGGGGAGGAGGCCGCATACTTAATTTTTTGATTCTGATTTGTTCCGTAACTGAAATACAAACCACACTATTTACATGGGGTAATTACTTCGGCGTAGCTGAATGACGAGCCATAAAGTTTTAACGAGGGTTTCCTACCCCTCCCCCCCCACACACACACCGGTGAAAGGCTCACTTTACTTTTGGCTCGGAGAGACGTCAGACGTTTTTGACTGCCATAATTTGTTTGCTTTCTCTTTTCAGTGTGTGTGAAATTGGCCTCTATTTCTCATCATGCGTACGTGCCCTGGACTTTCTGGCCGCCCTTGTGGTACCTTTATGTCGGCCTTGGACACTGATCCTCACTCCTTATGCCCTCAGTGTAGGGGCCAATGGTGTGATAGGTCTAACGTATGTATTGAGTGTAGGGAGTGGTCTACCTCCCAGTGGGAGAGGTTTGCCCGGCGACGCAAGAAGAAGGCTAAAAGGGATATTTCTCCTTCGGAGGTTTCTCTGAAGAGAGAAAATCCCAAGATCTCTTCTTCCTTCGCCCTTTCCTCCTCCGAAGCTCCCACTCGAGCGAGAGGCTGGCGAGTGGTAGCGTAGACCGCAGTGCTTTTAACTGATCCCGGGGTGAGGGAGAGGTAGTTGCCTCCCATAGCGAGTCAGCTGCCCCTCCTCCCCCGGTGGAGGAATTTGTGTCTAATAATGATCTTTTGGAGCTTTGGGCTTCCTTGGGGCTACAGGGTTCGCCCTCCAAGGAAGCTCTGTTTGACATGATCAAACTGGGTGCGGCCGTCAAACAATCGCCAACTTCAGCGGAGATAGATCCTCTGTCTGTGGTTGACGTTGTGGTGACGGAAACATCCCGTGGGTCTAGCCAAACGCCCGTTCCTGTGGCTGAGGTAGCTGAAGGCTTAGACTCCCCCTCCGAACATCCTTCGAGGGAGGAGCTAAGTCCCACGGTCTCTCCTGCCGGTGATTCTCCCTCTCGGGGGAGTTCACCAACAGAGACTCCTCTTCGGAGGCCCACCGATGGTCAGCTTGCTGATCCCACGGCCCCTCGTGGGCGTTTAAGGCGGAAGGCTCGTCCTCCCCTTCGCCGTATAGGCCTTCCTTCCCCCTTCAAAGGGGTTAAGAGGCGCCTCTTCGGCTCGTCGTCGCTACAGTCCTCTGTGGAGGAGACGACTCGCCATTCTCCTGTCCTGCCAGCTACCAAACTAGACCCCTCCAGGGATCGTTTGCGATCCCCTTTGGAGGATGGTCGTCCTTCGGGACATTGTGACCTGTCGCCCAGACCATCCACTTTCAGAGTTCCTGCGCTCGCCTGCGCAAACGCGGCCACCTGCGCTCACACGCCCTCTAGCGCCTCGGCGCCCTTCAGTTCCTGCTTCGTCGCGTGCGGTCCAGGAGGCACCTAAGCTGGCGCACAGGCGCCCACAGGTTCCTATGGACTCGTCGCGCCCGTCTGGGGAGACGCGCGACACGCGCCCATGCGCGGTTCCAGCTCCAGCGCCCACGCGCTCACCAACGCGCCCTCGCGTTGCTACATCTCAGCGCGTCGCCCAGGAGGCTCCCAAGTTAGCGCACGGGCGCTCACGGCCGCCTCTGGGCTCTCCCTCTAGACTGCGCGAGCTTGCATCTGATGCAACTGCGCACGACGCTCCAGTAACGCGCCCTGTTCCCGCTACACGCCCCGTTCCTGTATTCAAGCGACTAAGGTTGCCCTTCATCGAACACTAGAGCGTTATCATCTAACGGCGCGCCCTGCGAGGCCGCCGCAATAACGCACTCCGGTGCGACCGCATCCTGATAAGCGCCATGCGCGCCCACGATCGCCGGCGCGACCAACGCTCCGACCAGCGCCAACTGCCGCGCCAACGCTTCATCCAGGTCGCTCGCGACCCTGCTCCAGCGCTGACGCGCCCTCGGCCGGTTCTTCCGGACACGCGCTCAGGTGCCCCCGCTATCTCGCGCCCTTCGGGGCCGCACCAGGTCGCTGCGCGCCCGCGCGTTCGGCTGCCTCCTGCTCCGGCTACTGCTCGCCACACGCCCTCGCCACACGCCCTCGCCTTCGCCTATGCGGTCTAGTGACCACGCTCCCGCTCCAGCTGCTGCGCGCCCACGCGCCCGCGCTATCGCTAGCGCGCCATCGCACCATCGCGCCATCGCACCATCGCGCCATCGCACCATCGCGCCATCGCACCATCGCGCCATCGCACCATCGCTCCTGAATCCCCACCTGCGCGCCCTCGCGAGTTTCCAGTATCGCGCCAGCCATTCACGCGCGACCCTGACCAGGGCCCGGCTTACGAGCCCCAGCGCGAGCGCCGCCAGGCGGACTCCTCTTCGTCGCGTTCCCCTCCCCGCAAGCGCAGACCAGCGCGCTCGCCGGAGGAGGGGCGCTTCCCGGACAGGTCTAGGGACTCGTCTCTTTCAGCCCTGCAGGCGAACCCTCGTTTGTCGACTCCTCCTAGGGATCCCTCGATCCCCTTCCCTCCAGAGGGGGTGTCGGACAGCGCGACTGTCAGACAGCAGCCCTGGTTCGGCACCCTGGTTAGAGCCCTTGTGCAGGCTATTAAGCCCGCCCTCTCTGATTCGAGCCACGAACCAGCGACAGCTTCCTCCCCCCTGAAGAGGAAGAGAGGAGTCTCTCCCGTGGAACCTCCTCCGAGGCCTATTCTGTCTCCGCACAGATCCTTGCGCAAGGCTCCTTCTCCCCCCCACAGATCCTTGCGCAAGGCTCCTTCTCCCCCCCAGACCTTCTCGCCCTCCCCTGCGGAGGAGGATTACCCCTCCTTAGGAGAGTCAGATGAGCCGGAGCACTCCCCCATCGCACCAATGGGGGAAGCTCCTCCTCTCCCCGAGAGGTCTTCTCGTCCAGAGGTGAAGAAGAGCCTGCTCCTTCGCTGCTCGAGTCCTGTATCCCGCCCAGGAGGGAGCCTAAGGACTCTAAGACGATTCCCAAATCGTCAGCGAGGATCAGGTAGGAACCGTCTAGAGCTGTCGAGGATGTCCACGTGTCCCCCCAGGAAGAGCCACTGGGGACGGGAGACTTCGCAGCAAGTCCTTTGGGAGGAGAGCACCAGGAGTCAGAACACGCGTTCTGGCAAGTCCTGACCCTCATGAGGAACCTTAATGGGATCCCAGACCCTAAGGTCCCACCTCGTGAAGGGAAGGACACGGTCCTGGACCGCGTCTACGGCACCCAGAAACCCTCTAGGGCCAGTGCAGCTTTGCCCTTGTCTCAGGGGATGAAGAGTGCCAGGGACAAGGTCGAGGGCCAGCTCTCTGAGCTTGCCTCCTCCCAGCAGATCGAGTGCCGGTAATAAGCTCCTCCCTCCTCCTCGAGTCCACCAGAGGAGGTACTTCGAGATCCTCGAGGAGTCTTGTCTGAGTCTTCCCTTACACCACTCCGTGGAAGGACTCACAGGGGGAGTCCCTCTTGAGAGACTCTCCAACCGGCACGTGTCCTTCTCAGCCACTGAGATCCTGAGTCAGGAGAAGGTCACCAAGTGCGCCATGCAGGCGACTTCGTGGCTCGACATCTGGCTGGGGTCTCTGGGCATCCTGGTGCGGTCCAAGGACCTCTCCAAAGAAAGTACCAGGAAAGCGCTGGAAACCTTTCTTCTCTCGGGCACACGAACCATTGAGTTTCTGGCCCACCAAGTCTCGAGCTTATGGGCCAATACGATCCTCAAGCGTCGGGACGCTGTGGCCGAGAGGTTCCATCATAAGGTACCCAGTGCAGAGGCTAGCAGGCTCAGACACTTCCGTTCTCGGTAAGAGCCTGTTTGAGCCTAAGGACGTGGAGCTCACTGCTGAGAGGTGGAGGAGATCCAACCAGGATTCTCTCATCCACAGGGCCCTGACATCGAGGCCCTACAAGCCTCCAGCAGTCCAGCAGCCCCGTCCAGCTAAGGACACAAAGACGACGACCACCGCAGCGAAGCCCAAGGTGTCTAAGCCCTTTCCTGCCAAGAGCAGAAGGGGCAAGAAGTCCTCCAGGGGAGGCAAAAACCTTAGAGGTACCAGCCGAGGCCGGAAACGCTAGGATTGGCAATCCCCCTGCATGTCCACCAGTGGGGGGATGCCTACAGAGTTGCGCGACAAGGTGGCAGCAACTCGGGGAAGATGCCTGGACGATCTCCGTGATCTCTCTAGGTTATCGCGTCCCGTTCACAGCCTCTCTACCTCCCCTGACAGCGAATCCAGTGTCGTTGAGCTCTTTTGCCATGGGATCGGCAAAAGGGCAGGCCCTCTGGGCCGAAGTCAAGACCATGTTGGAGAAGGACGCTCTCCAGGAGGTTGTAGACGGGTCCCCAGGCTTTTACAGTCGACTCTTTCTTGTGAGAAAGGCGTCTGGAGGCTGGAGACCAGTCATCGACCTCTCAACCCTGAACGGGTTTGTCAAGCAGACTCCGTTCAGCATGGAGACGGCAGACACGGCCAGACTTGCAGTGAGACCACGAGACTTCATGTGTACACTGGACCTGAAGGACGCGTACATCCAGATCCAATCCATCCGTCTTCAAGGAAGTACCTGAGATTTTGCCTAGACAACAAGATCTACCAGTTCAAGGTGCTGTGCTTCGGTCTCTCCACAGCTCCTCAGGTGTTCACCAGAGTATTCACCATCATCTCTTCGTGGGCTCACAGGATCGGCATCCCTCACCTTCGTTATCTGGACGACTGGCTGATCCTAGCGGACTCGGAGGCAACCCTTCTTCGTCACCGAGACAGACTCCTCGAAGTTTGCCAGGATCTGGGGATCGTGGTAAATCTCGAGAAGTCCTCTCTGCAGCCCTCTCAGAAACTGGTATATCTAGGCATGGTCATAGACACCAATCTCCACAAAGCCTTCCCATCAGACGAAAGGATAGCAAGGCTGAGGAAGGTTGCGAGACCTTTCCTCAATCGAGAAGAACTCCCAGCCCAATCGTGGCTTCGTCTCCTCGGCCACCTCTCCTCCCTGACCCGTCTCGTTCCCAACGGTTGCCTCAGAATGAGATCCCTCCAGTGGCGACTCAAGTCTCGGTGGAGTCAAGGACACGATTCCCCGGACACCTTGATCCCGATGGGACCTGCGGAACGGGCGGACCTCGGTTGGTGGGTGGCAGACGAGAATCTACGAAAGGGAGTGGATCTTCTCGTCCCTTCCCCGGATTTGATGCTGTTTTCGGACGCATCAAAGAAAGGGTGGGGGGCCCACGTTCTGAGCCACAGGACCTCAGGCCTGTGGTCAGAATCAGAAAAGTATCTTCATATAAACCTGCTAGAAATGAAGGCCGTATTCGTGGCACTTCAGAAGTTCCACCAAGTCCTGGCGGGCCACTCTGTGGTGGTGATGAGCGACAACACCACAGTCGTGGCTTATATCAACAAGCAGGGAGGTACCTTTTTGGAACAGCTATCCCATCTTGCAGTAGAGATCCTGAGATGGTACGAAGTCCACTCGATTTCACTAGCGGCTCGCTTCATTCCAGGCAAAAGGAATGTGCTTGCCGACAGTCTGAGCAGAGCGATGCAGATAGTGAGTACCGAGTGGTCTTTGGATCCTCAGATAGCCAACAAAGTCCTGACTTTGTGGGGTTCCCCGACGGTGGATCTGTTCGTTACGGTGCTGAACACCAAGCTCCCGCTGTACTGCTCCCCAGTCTCGGACCCCAAGGCTCTCTGGCAGGATGCCTTCCAACAACGGTGGGACAACGTCGACGTGTACGCCTTTCCCCCGTTCTGTCTGATGAGGAGGGTACTCAATAAGACCAGAACATCGGTCAATCTCTCAATGACCTTGATAGCTCGGCTATGGCATCATGCAGAGTGGTTCCCAGACCTTCTGCAGCTCCTCATGGAGATCCGGAGGGAGCTCCCTCCACGTCGCGAGCTACTCAAACAACCACACTCCAACATCTACCACGAAGCCGTAGCTTCTCTTCGACTTCACGCCTGGAGACTATCCAGCATCTCCTCACAGAGAGAGGATATTAGCAAAAAGTTGCGAACAGGATGTCTGGTCACCTGCGCAAGTCATCCGCAGGAGTCTACCAGGCGAAGTGGCGAGTTTTCTGTGGTTGTTGCCATGGAAGGGGTATCTCTCCCCTCGATGCCACTTTACCAGCAATAGCGGAGTTCCTCGTTTATCTGCGGGAAGAAATGCGCCTTTCAGTCTCGGCAGTGAAAGGCTATCGCTTAGCCTTAAGTCTTGCCTTAAGGCTCAAAGGAATGGACATTTCCTCCTCGCTGGAACTGTCTCTCCTCATACGGAGTTATGAACTTACCTGCCCTCAGTCGGAAGTGAGACCTCCTCCTTGGAACATGGTTCGAGTTCTCAGGTCTCTTAAGAGACCTCCCTACGAACCATTACGCCAGGCTTCTGATCGCCACCTTACCTGGAAGACGGTGTTCCTGCTAGCTTCGGCCTCGGCCAAGCGAGTCAGTGAACTTCATGGTCTCTCCTACGACTTCGCCCATTCAAGGGGATGGGGGGAGGTAACGTTCAGCTTCGTCCCTGAGTTTGTTGCCAAGACTCAGAACCCAGGAGTGCCGGACCCAAGTTTCGACTCCTTCCAGGTTTCGAGTCTCCGTTCTGTAACAGATGACCCAGACCATCTCCTACTGTGCCCAGTCAGGAGTCTGAGGTTGTATCTTAAAAGAACAGCTGCAGTTCGCCCCCAGGTGCGAGCTTTGTTCGTGAGCACCGGGGAGACGAAGAGGAGGGTCACCAGGAATACCATCTCGGCCTGGATTCGCAAGGTAATTCATCTGGCCTTGATTCCTGACCCTCCGTCACGTCGCCCTAGGGTACATGACGTCAGGGGCGTGGCTGCGTCCCTGGCCTTCAAGAAGAACTTTTCGGTGACGCAGGTCCTGCAAGCTGGGGTGTGGAAGCGTCAGACCACCTTCACGGCCCACTACCTGCAAGACGTGACACACAGGAGGCTCGATA
Source organism: Palaemon carinicauda (assembly GCF_036898095.1). NCBI lineage: Eukaryota > Metazoa > Arthropoda > Malacostraca > Decapoda > Palaemonidae > Palaemon > Palaemon carinicauda. The sequence goes on along the minus strand of NC_090725.1, from coordinate 134,408,962 downwards.
CGTTCTCTATCGGCCCTGTGGTGGCTGCACAACAGCTGGTCTAACCTCAGGCTCCTTATTGGACAAGTAGCAGAAGGTTGAGGGCATTGTTACCCGGTTTTAGTCTGTGTGAATGAAAAGATCTGTCTGGCCCTTTTCTTTTCTTCATCCTCTCCTCCCTTGGAGAAAACAGCATCCTGGGTCCTTTGCACAGCTGACCTCGAACCTCTGCAGGTAAACCATGCTCCCTTGTGTTCCTAGTATTAAGTTGTAATACTGTCATGTCCCCATACCCTGACGAGGTGGTATTGGGAGAGTCCTAGCCTAGATTTCCATCTGAAGAACTCCAGGTCAACTTCCTAGGACGAGTCACTTCTCACCTTCACACACAGCTTACGCAGGCCGCAGCAGTCTCACAACTGCCTGCGAGGAGCAGGGGCCCCCTCAACCCATGAGTTCATTCAAACTCGGGTTCGGGGTCCCCGGGCAAGCCAAAGTCAGTATGGCAGGGTACTTACCACCCTTCCTAAGGGTTAAGTCACCCCATGTAAATACAGTAGCGTGGTTTGTACAGTATTTCAGTTACGGAACAAATGACAAATTCGTAGATAACTTGTATTTTTCCTAACTATACAAACTTTAGCTATTTACACATATGTGCCCGCCAGCCCTGTCTCCCAAGATAAGTCCTACCTCTAAGTAAAGTGAGCCTTTCACCGGTGTGTAAGGGGGGGGGGGGGGGGGTAGCTAGCTACCCCTCCCTACCCCCCCGCTAACTAGCGGCGGGGTAGGAAACCCTCGTTAAAACTTTATGGCTCGTCATTCAGCTGCGCCGAAGTAATTACCCCATGTAAATAGCTAAGCTTTGTATAGTTAGGAAAAATACAAATTATATACGAATTTGTCATGTTTTGGTTTTCCCTCGGGGTTACTCTTCGGAGTTCCTCCCGGGGGAATTTCTGTTAAATAATTATTTAACTTTATTCTCCCAGTTAACTATGCAGTTTTTCTTCGTTTGACTAAAGTGTGCCAACGAAGCAGAGCTGTCCTTTTGTGCCTGAGGAGTCTGCTGTCGCTGCCGTCTCTCTAGGACATCGTCATGGGCGTTATCCCTTCTCTTAGAAGTCCTCCCGTGACAACTGTCAGCTCTTCAGTTCATCTTAGAACGCTAAGGAGGTTCGCCTCCAGGGGTAGGTAACTTCCCTTCTGAGTGAGGTTCCCTTCCCAGGTGTGAGAGCTTCCCCCTGCAGAGGGGGAACTTCTCATACCTTAATAGTTCCTGGATGGGTTTTCCTGGTCCTCAGGCGGTTATGCTCTTGGTGCTGAGCGACCGCACTTGTAACCATGCTCAAGGAGCTGAGCGGTTGCAAGGCTCGGCGCATGAAAACTTCAGGTGGCTATGCTCTTGGGGCTGAGCGGTCGCACCTGCAGCTATGCTCAAGGGGCTGAGCAGCTGCAGGATCAGTCTGGTGATCTCTTTTGTTCGCGAGGGAGGCCACTCTTAAGGACTTCTCTTCGGAGGATTGCTCCTTATAGGTCAGCTTGCTGATCCAATGGCCCTAAGGGGTGCCATCACCAGTGTCTTCAGGTCTCCTCTACGAAGTGTTCACCTCTCTCGTTCGCGAGAGAGGCCACTCATAGAGACCCCACTTTGGAGGATTGTTCCTGATTAGACCAGCCATCTCCTAGACCTGTTGTCCTGCCATCTCCGTTCCTGGCTGCTGACGCTGTGGGCGCCCACACACCCCGTTATCCAACGGGCACCGGTCCCTTCGGGACAAAAGGGGCTTTCTCACATTGTGAGTAAGTCCCTTAAGCGCCAGGTATCCCCTGCGCGCCAACGTTCTCCGGTGCGCTCATGCGCAATTGCGCGCAAGCGCTCGCCTGCTGTTTCTGCTGTTCCTGAGACTGCCATCCAGAGACATCCTGTTCCAGGGACTGCGCGCCAACGTTCACCTGCGTATCAGCGCACATCGTTGGAGTTTCCTGAGATAGCGCACAGGCGCTCACCAGTGATTCAGCCTGCGAGTGTCTCCTAGTCTCTTCTACGAAGGGCACTTCTCCCATTCGCGGAAAAGGTCTCTCATAGAGACCCTTCCACGGAGTATCAAGCAGATCTTCCAGTGTTGAGCCAGCTGACCCACTGATCTTCCAGCGCTTCCTTGTATTGCAACGAAGGACTTCGGCTCTGGACTCTGAAGCAGTCCTGCCCACGGTCCTCATCGGGGGATGACTGCCCCTTTTTAAGTACACATCCCAGTTCCTGATCGTCCGGTCAGCTGACCCTGCATCCTAGGGCACTTGCGTGTGCGCATTTACGCACGCGTGCGTGCTCGCCGATGATCTTCTTACGCCAACGATCTTCGTACGCTCGTAACCGCCGATGATCTTCTTTCGCGCGCAAGCGCTGACGATCTTCTTTCGCGCGCAAGCGCCGACGATCTTCTTACACGCCCCAGCGCCGACGATCTTCAAGCGGCGACGATCTTCTTTCGTGCGCAAGCGCTGATGATCTTACGCGCGCAAGCGCCGGCGATCTTCAAGCGCCGACGATCTTTTTTGCGCGCGGGTACCGATGGTCTCCCGCGTGCGCGCCAATAGTCTCGCGAGCGCGCACCGATGGTCTTCCGCGCGCCCGTAACAAACTCCTACGTGCTGCAGCACGCTCCAACATTCTGGTCCACACGGGCTCTTCATTCTGATCTTGCACATCAATATGATTCCTGGGTACTCTATGAAGTCTTGCCCGCGCGCGAGCGTGCGAGTGTTTTCAGCAGTCTCCCGCGCGCGAGCCCAGGGTATTCCCGCGCGCCCGCATCAGCGCTTCGACAGTCTCTCGCGCGCGACCCCCGGGTATTCCCCATCGCGTGAGCGCCAGCGCGCTCCCTTGCGCAATCACCAATACCCTCCCCCGAGCGAGGCTGCCGTACATCGCGCGGTAAGGGTGCCATCGCCACATTCCCCCCCCCAAGCACAGAACAGCGCGCTTGCCGGTGGGGGGAAGGTTTCAGAAAGGCCCAGGGACATGCCTTCCTTATCTTTTTACAGGTGATTTCCCCTCCAGAGGGAGTGTCTGACAGCGCAGCCGTCAGCCGGCAGCCTGGTTTGGGACTCTAATCAGAGCGGTAGCACAGGCTTTTAAGGTATTCTCTCTGAGTTGAGCCACAAATCCTTGGCTACATCCACTCCCCCGATGAGGAAAAGAGGAGTTTCGGACGAGGTAACTTCTACGAGGTCGTAGCTGTCTCCTCGTAAGTCTTCGAGGCAGGCACTCTCCCCCCTCAGACTTTTCTCCCTCACCTTCAGACGAAGTTTTCCCGCCCTCAGAAGAGTCACGGGAGGTGAGACGTTCCCCAATCACACCATTAAGGGAAACCCACCTCGCGCGGTAAAGTCTTCTCGAATAGGGGTGAAGAAGAGCCTGCCTCCGTCATGGTTGGAGTCCTGGATCCCTCCCGGGAGGGAGTCAAAGGACTCCAAGACAGTAACGGGAGTCCCCTAGCAACAAAATCTACAGGCTCAGACATTCTTTCGTTGAGAGAATGAACCTGTTTGAGCCTAAGGACGTGAAGCAGGCGGCTGAGAGGTGTAGGAAGTCACCAAGACTCCCTCCTATATGGGGCTTTGACATTCAAGCCCTATAAACCTCCAGCACCTCAGCAACCACGTCCCACCACAACAACGGCAGCTAAGACAGTGGGGTCTAAGCCCTTTCCGGTCAAGGATAATAAAGGCAATTAGTCCCCCAGTGGAGGGAAGAATCCTAGAAGGAGCAGCCGAGCCCGCAAATGCTAGGATTGCCAGTTTCCCTGCGTGTCCGCCAATGGCGGGATACCTACAAGGTTGTGCAGACAGGTTGCGGCAACTCAGGGCCGTTTCCTGGACGATTTCCGTAATCAGTCAGGGATATCGCGTCCTGTTCACAACACCTCTACCTCCCCTAAGGACGAATCCGGTGTCATTTAATACCCTTGTCATGGGATCAGCAAGGTGGCGAACTGTGGGCAGAGGTCCAGATTAAAGCATACTTTGGTCAGCATGGAGACCGCAAACACAGTCAGTCTGGCAGTAAACCGCAAGAATTCTTGTGTATTCTGGACCTGAAGGCCGTGTACTTCCAGATCCCAGTCCATGCATCTTCAAGGAAGTACTTAGGATTCAGCATAGACTACAAGGAGTACCAGTTCAAGGTGCCGTGTTTTGGTCTCTCCACAGCACCACAGGGTTTCACCGGACTGTTCACCCTAATTTCATCATGGGCACTCAGGATCGGCTTCCGTCTCCTCCATTATCTAGATGACTGCCTGATCCTAGCAGACTCGGAGTCATTCCCTCTTTGACACCGAGACAAACTTCTACAACTTTGCCCGGATCTAAGGATCATGGTAAGTCTCGAGAAGTCCGCTCTGCTGCCCAATCAATGACTGGTTCACCTAGGCATGATTATAGACACCAATCTCCATAACGCCCTTCCATCAGACAACAGGAAAGCAAGGCTGAGAAGAGTCGCAAGCCCTTTCCTCTGACGAGAAGAGCTACCAACCCAATGGTGGTTACGTCTCCTCGGTCACCTTTCACCCTTGGCTCGTCTAGTTCTCTACGGTTGCCTCAGGATGAGGTCTCTCCAGGGGCGACTCAGGTCCTAGTGGAATCAAGGCTGCGATTCCCCGGACATCATGATCCCTATGGATCCTGTGGAACGGACGAATCGCCAGAGGTGGGTGACAAGCGAGAACCTACGAAGGAAAATGGATCTTCCCGTTCCTTCCTCCGGTTTGGATTCTGTTTTCGGACACCTCAAAGGAAGGGGGCGGGGTGGGGAGGGAGGGGGGGCACGTTCTGTACCATAGGACCTCAGGCCTGTGGTCAGAATCGGAAAAGTGCCTCCATATAAATCTGCTAGAGATGAAGGCCGTCTTCCCGGCCCTTCAACAGTTCCAACAAGGACCTGGCGGATCACTTTGTGGTGTGATGAGCTACTTCACCACAGTAGTGGCTTACATCAACAAGCAAGGAGGTACCTTTTCAAGCAGCTATCCCATCTCTCAGTAGAGATACTGAGATAGACCGAAGTCCACTCGATTCCTCTATCGGCTCACTTCATCCCAGACAAAGGGAATGTGCTCGCCGACGGTCGAAGCAGAGCTTCTCAGATAATGAGTACCGGGTGGTCCACGGATCATCCAGTAGCCAACAAAGTCCTGACTTTGTGGGTTACCCGACTGTGGATTGGTTCGCTACAGTGCTGACCTTCAAGCTCCCGCTGTATTGCTCCCCAGCACCAGATCCCAAGGCACTCTGGCAAGATGTCTCCCAACAACGGTGGGACAGCACCGACGTGTAAGCTTTTCCCTCGATCTGTCTGATGAGGAGGATGCTCAACAAGACCAGAATATCGGTCAATCTCTCGATGACCCTTTTTGTGGCTTATCACGCGGAATGGTTTCCGGACCTTCCGCAATTCCTAACGGAACTTCCGAGAGAACTCCCTCTACGGCACAACCTACTCAAACAACCACATGCCAACATCTTTCACAAAGCCGTAGCTTCGCTTCGACTTCAAGCCTGGAGACTATCCAGCATCTCCTCGCTAAGAGAGGATTGTCGCAACGAGTTGCGAACGGGATGTCTGGACGCCTGTGTAGATCATCCGCAGGTTTCTACCAGGCAAAGTGGTGAGTTCCTGTGGTTGAAGTCGTGAGGGGTATCTCTCCACTCGATACCACTATTCCAGCAATAGCGGAGTTCTTCGTATATTTGCGAGAAGAATGCGCCTTTCAGTCTCGGCAATGAAAGCCTATCGCTCAGCCTTAAGTCTAGTCTTCAGGCTCAAAGGAGTGGATATTTCTCCCTCGTTGGAACTTTCCCTACTCAGACGAAGATATGATCTTACCTGCCCTCAGTCGGAAGTGAGACAATATGGTTTGAGTTCTCAGGCCTCTTAAGAGACCTCCCTACGAACCATTTCGCCAGGCTTCAGATCGCCACCTAACTTGGAAGGCGGTGTTCCTACTAGCATTGGCCTCGGCCAAGCGAGTCAGTGAACTTCATGGTCTCTCGTTGACATCGCCCATGCAAGGAGATGAGGAGAGGTAACGTTCATATTCATCTCTGAGTTTGTGGCTAAGACACAGAATCCGGGAGTGCCGGATCTTCGATTCGACTCTTTCCGGATTTCGAGTCTTCGTTCTGTAACAGATGACCCAGACCTTCCCCTACTGTGTCCAGTAAGGAGTCCGAGGTTATATCTCAAAAAACGGCTGCATTTGTCCCCAAGTGCAAGCTTTGTTTGTGAGCACTGGGAGAACAAAGAGGAGGGTCACCAAGAATACCATCTCGGCATGGATTCGTAGGGTGATCCATCTGTCCCTGAATCCTGACCCTCCTTCGTCATGTCGCCTTAGAGCGCATGATGTCAAGGGCGTAGCTACTCCCCCTAGCCTTCAAGAAGAACTTCTCAGTGACGCAGGTTCTGCAAGCAAGAGTGTGAAAGCGTCAGACGACCTTCACAGCTCACTACCTGCAAGACGTGACCCACAGGAGGCTCGATAAGTTCTCTATCGGCTCTGTGGTGGCTGCACAACAGCTGGTTTAAACCTCAGGCTCCTTAATGGACAAGTAGCAGAGGGTTGAGGGCATTGTTACCCAGTTTTAGTCTACATGAAAGAAAAGTTATGTCTGGCCCATATTCTTTTCTTCATCCTCCCTTCTCTTGGGGAAAGCAGCATCCTGGGTTCTCTGCACAGCTGACCTCAAACCACTGCGGGTAAACCATGTTTCCTTGAGTTCCTAGTATTAAGTTGATACTGTCACGTCCCCATACCCTGACGAGGTGGTATTGGGAAAGTCCTAGCTTAAAGTTTTCCATCTAAAGAACTTCAGGTCAACTTCCTAGGATGAGTCACACACAATCCTTCACACACAGCTTATGCAGGCCGCTGTACAAAAATATTAATACAAAGAAAACATTTTCAAGAAATTGAATCTCAAACTATATTTAAAGTAAATAATTAGTCAATTTAGTTAAGTAACCCCTTGAATTTGTACGTGCATGGACTTCCATGTTTCCTCGGTCCTTGGATACGTCACTAAATGACAGACGTCAGACCTAACAAGGACGCGGAAAAAGCTTGGATAAGACAGTTAAAAAACTACCGCTACTGTCGCCAGAGACAAGACGGACGGTTATCGGTTACGAAAAATTTTGAGGATTCGATAGTTGGCTGGTCGGGTGATCAATTTCTACTTACTTCACTTTTTGTTAATGGATTTTTTCCCGGAGGTACTGATGTGGTAATGAAGTTCAAGAGACTTCCTGTTAAATCACGAGTCTTCGTAAAGTGTACGAAATTGAACATGAGAAAATAAGCTAATCGTGTGGGGGTTCGAGGTGAAGGACAATACATGGTGGAGGACGATGGTTGAGTTCCAAGATCTTCGCTGCTGGCTGCCTAACTCGGGTAAGTTCATGTAATGCAGATCCAAGGGTGTTATGTGTACTTAGTCGGCGATAGTGTATTATACACTTAAAGATCATTGAGGCAAGGCCCTTCATTAATTTTTCAACCTTCAGTGACTTGATTAACGTATAGAGTATAAAATCGTTTGAGATTTAACTTTCTTGTTTTAGCTCTGTACCTTTTTATTTAAGCGTGTTTGGGATGGCAACCAGTCGCTCCCTATAACTTGTTTTTTTTTTTTTTCCTGTAGGTTGGAGTTTCGCTAAAAGGGGTGGAACCTTGGAGTGAAGAGAGGTCAAGAGCTATCGTCTTGGAATTACAGTAACAGGATACTTTCATCAATGTAGACTGGGGGTTTATTTAATTTCATGAAGCTATAGCCTTCAATAACTTCAGTCTTGATTAAGTTTTATATTAAAATATTTAATTTTCTTCAATTTTCTCTTGTCCTCATTAGTCTTTCGATCCTAAAAGGTTACTCAACTAATCTTTACGATAAAATTTAGCGAAGCCGCAGCCCTTGCATAGCAAGGTGCGAGCGAGGTGCAGGGACTCTTTATTGTTGAGTGCTGACACACTCAGATAATGAGTCCCCGGGTAAAGGCAAAAGCCAGTATGGCTAGGACTTTTCCACCCTTCCTAAGGGTTGAGTCACCCATATTAAATAGCGTGGTTTGTATTTCAGTTACGGAACAAATGACAAATTCGGAGATAATTTGTATTTTTCCTAACTATACAAACCTTAGCTATTTAATCAAACTTGCCCGCCAGCCCTATCCCCCGTGAAGTCCTACCTCTAAGCAAAGTGAGCTCAGCACACAGGTGTGTGAGGGGGGAGGGGTAGCAAGCTACCCCTCCCTACCCCCCGCTAACTAGCGATGGAGGTAGTAAACCCTCGTTAGAATTCTAATGACTCGTCTTTTCAGCTACGCCGAAAGTAATACCCATATTAAATAGGTAAGGTTTGTATAGTTAGGAAAAATACAAATTATCTCCGAATTTGTCATGTTAGGAATACATTAACATTGTTTTATCAAATTCCAGTAAACAATTAAAAGAAAAAATAGCATCCCTTTACACTCCAGCTCCACAAAAAAAAACAAGATAAAGAACAAGATAAACCAAGAGAAAAATACTAAGCTACATGCAAGATATACCACTACACAGTTACAAAACGGAACTTTAAAATCCTAACAAGACCATGACTGCAGAACCCTCAATGCCTGAATTCTTTACTGAAACTTCCCCAATGTTAATAATCAGTGGCCTTAATATTGACCAGTCATGCTCTGCCGTCAATCTGCTTTGAAGTATGGCAGCTAAAACTGAAGAATTGCATGCCAAAATACAGCTGTGGCCCAGTGTCTGTCTTCCATCATTACTTACAATCACATCATCACCCAATTCATTCTTACACCGAAGTTTCTGTAAGCTTTCAGAAGTGTTGACATCACATTGAAGGGGCAGCATGAAAAGTATTGCACTTTACTTAATACACCTCATTACAGTTTTTTTCCTTGATTGCAGAACACTAACATATCATAAGCTAATTTTTTTCCTTCATCTCACTCATATCATGAATATGGAAAACTCAGTCACCATAAACATTTTTTCAGCAGGAGTCTCAGATCTCCAATCGGCAGGAGTTTCAGATCTCCAATCGGCAGGATTCCCAGTCATCCTAATCTCTTTTCCAAGTTGACTGCTATCAGTCTGACGATGAAGTCATCCATGAGTCATTGCAGACCTTCAGTTATAACAGAAGTGTAGATGACATTGATCTATCCACCCTTTCATCTTCACACTCTCATATAACAACACAGTAGCTTACCTCTAGTCAAAAGGCAAGATAATATGAATACAGAGCAGCATCACAGACCACTACACACTGGTAACAGGCAATAATCCACATTCATAATGTTTTATGTGCATTACATGACGACTACTCTCAGTTTCCCTTCTGGGTGAAGGTGGCTGCTGTCGATACCTAGAAAGGAATAATAACAGATTAAGACATTTTTTGGAAGGAGGGGCTTGAGAGCTACAATAAAATACAATAATGTGTTTCATACCATATCATATACATCAAAAAATGTTTTTTTTTATACACAAACCATTTAAGTTTTCTTAGACACAAACCCCTATATATTGCACCTATATATTCGAAGGAACATGCCACCCTCTTCAATGTTGGAGTCCTCCACTAGGGCTAGGATGGAGCCAGCTATCCACTCAGGGAAGGTCCACGATTCTTCCCAAGAAGAGCCTTCGGGGATAGAAGGAGACTTCGCTGCAAGTCCTGCAACAGGAGGAGACCAGCAAGAGTCAGAACACACGTTTTGGCAAGTTCTGACTCTAATGAGGGCTCTCAACGGGTTTTCCGACCCAGAGATCCCTCCTCGAGAGGGCAAAGACACGGTCTTAGACTGCGTCTTTGGTACTCAAAAGCCCTCCAAGACCAGTGCAGCCCTGCCCTGGTCTCAATGGGTAAAGAGTACCAGGGACAATATCTCCCAGCAGCTCTCCGATTTGTCCTCCTCCAACTGTTCCGTTACCACCAACAAGCTCCTCCCACCTCCTCCCATAGAGCAGAGGAGGTACTTTGAGATCCTAGAGGAGCCTTGTCTAGCTCTTCCACTTCACCACTCGCTGGAAGAGCTAACCAGGGGAGTCCCTCTTGAGAGACTCTCCAACCGGCAGGTCTCGTTCTCGGCAGCCGAGATCCTCAATCAGGAGAAGGTCGCAAAGTGTGCTATGCAAGCTACCTTGTGGCTCGATATCTGGTTGGAGACCTTAGATATCCTGATATGTTCTGAGGATTTCTCCAAGGAATGTACCAGGAAAGCTATGGAAACCTTCCTTCTCTCAGGTACTCGCACGATCGAGTTTCTGGCCCACCAAGTCTCGAACTTGTGGGCAAATACCATCCTGAAATGTCGGGATGCAGTAGCTGAGAGATTCCATCAGAAGGTCCCTAGTGCCAAGATCAATAGGCTCAGACATTCCTCTATAGAGGGGTCTTCTTTTCGAGCCTAAGGATGTGGAACATGATGCTGAGAGGTGGAGGAAGTTGCATTAAGACTCCCTCTTTCATAGGGCTTTAACATCCAAGCCCTATAAGCCTCCAGCACCACAGCAGTCCCGTCCAGCCAAGACCACTACGATGACAACAGCAGTGAAGACGATGGTGTCCAAGCCCTTTCCTGTCAAAGAAAGGAAAGGCAAAAAGTCCTCTAGGGGAGGCAAAAATCCTAGAGGGAGCAGCCGAGGCCGCAAACGCTAGGATAGGCAGTCCCCTGTATTTCCACCAGTGGGGGGATGCCTACAAAGTAGCTCAAACAGGTGGAAGCAACTCTGGGCCGATTCCTGTACAATCTCCGTGATCAGTCTAGGATATCGCGTCCTGTTCATAACATCTCTCCTCCCCTGACGACGAATCCAGTGTCATTGAACTCCCTTGCCATGGGATCGGCAAAGGGGCAAGCCCTTCGGGCAGAAGTCCAGACCCTGTTGAAGAAGGGCGCTCTCCAAGAGGTCCTCGATGGATCCCCAGGCTTTTTCAGTCGACTCTTTCTTGTAAAGAAGGCGTCTGGAGGCTGGAGACCAGTCATTGACCTCTCAGCTCTGAACAAGTTTGTCAAAAAACTCCGTTCAGCATGGAGACGGCAGACACGGTCAGACTAGCAGTAAGACCGCAAGACTTAATGTGCACACTGGACCTAAAGGACGCGTACTTCCAGATCCCAGTTCATCCGTCTTCAAGGAAGTACTTAAGATTCAGCCTGGACAACTGAAAATACCAGTTCAAGGTGCTGTGCTTTGGTCTTTTCACAGCACCACAAGTCTTCACCAGAGTGTTCACCCTAGTATCATCTTGGGCTCACAGGATTGGCATCCGTCTCCTCCATTATCTGGACGACTGGTTAATCCTAGGAGACTCGGTGTCAACCCTTCTTTAACACCGAGACAAACTTTTGAGACTTTGCCAAGATCTGGGGATCATGGTAAATCTCGAGAAGTTTTCCCTGCTTCCCTCTCAAAGACTGGTATACTTAGGGATGATTATAAACATCACTCTCCACAAAGCCTTCCCATCAGACGACAGGATAGCAAGGCTGAGGAAGGTCGCAAGATCTTTTCTCAGACGAGAAGAACTTCCAGCCCAATCGTGGTTACGTCTCCTCGGTTACCTTTCATCGCTGGCCCGTCTAGTTCCCAATGGTCGCCTCAGGATGGGATCCCTCCAGTGGCGACCCAAGTCCTGGTGAAATCAAGCTTACGACTCCCCAGACACCCAGATCCCCATGGGACCTGCGGAACTGATGGACCTCCAGTGGTGGGTGGCAGACAAGAACCTACGAAAGGGAGTTGATCTTCTAGTCCTCCCCCGGATTTGATGCTGTTTTCAGACGCTTCAAAAAAAGGGTGCGGGGCCCACGTGCTGCACTACACGACCTCAGGTCTCTGGTCAGAGTCAGAAAAGTACCTACACATAAATCTCCTAGAGATGAAGGCCGTCTTTCTAGCCCTTCAACAGTTCCAACAGTACCTGGCAAGTCACTTTGTGGTGGTGATGAGCGACAACACCACAGTAGTGGCCTACATCAACAAACAGGGAGGTACTTTTTCGCAGCAACTATCCCATCTAGCAGTAGAGATACTGAGATGGGCCAAAATCCACTCGATACCACTATCGGCACGCTTCATTCTGGGCAAAAGGAATGTGCTCGCCGACAACCTGAGCAGAGCATGTCAGATAGTGAGTACCGAGTGGTCTTTGGATCATCTAGTAGCCAACAAAGTCCTGACTTTGTGGGGTTCTCCGACTGTGGACCTCTTCGCAACGGCCCTGAACTTCAGGCTCCCACTGTACTGTTCCTCAGTCCCAGACCCAAAGGCTCTCTGGCAAGAAGCTTTCCAACAATGGTGGGACAACATCACCGTTTACGACTTTCCCCCGTTCTGCCTGATGAGGAGGGTACTCAACAAGACCTGAACATCGATCAATCTTTCAATGACCTTCATAGCTCCGCTATGGCATCATGCAGAATAGTTCCTGGACCTTCTGCAACTCCTAATGAAGCCGCCAAGAGAACTCCCTCCACGACACAATCTACTCAAACAACCACACGACAACATCTTCCACAAAGCCGTAGCTTCGCTACGACTTCACGCCTGGAGACTATCCTGCATATCCTCTCTGAGAGAGGATTTTTGCAACAGGTTGGGATCAGGATGTCTGGACACCTGAGGAAGTCATCAGCAGCAGTCTACCAGGCAAAGTGGAAAGTTTTCTGTGGTTGGTGTCGTGGAAGGGGTATCTCTCCACTCGATGCCACTATTCCAGCAATAGTGAAGTTCATCGTGTATTTGTATGAAGAAATGCGCCTATCAGTCTCGGCCGTGAAATGCTATCGCTCAGCCTTAAGCCTCGCCTTCAGGCTGAAAGGAATGAACATTTCTTCATCGCTAGAACTTTCTCTAATCATACGGAGCTATGAACTTACCTGCCCTCAGTCGGAAGTGAGACCTCCCCAATGGAACGTGGTTCGAGTTCTCAGGTCTCTTAAGAGACCTCCCTATGAACCTTTACGCCAGGCATCAGATCGCCACCTAACTTGGAAGATGGTGTTCTTGCTAGCTTTGGCCTTGGCCAAGCAAGTCAGCAAACTTCATGGTCTCTCGTATGACATTGCCCATTCAAGGGGATGGGGGGAGGTAAAGTTCAGCTTCGTCCCTGAGTTTATTGCTAAGACTCAGAATCCGGGAGTAGCGGATCCTCGATTTGACTCCTTCCGGATTTCTAGTCTCTGTACTGTAACAGATGACCCAGACCATCTCTTACTTTGCCCAGTAAGGAGCTTGAGGCTGTTCTTAGGCTGTACTTAAAGAGAACAGCCGCAGCCCGTCCTCGTGTGCCAGCACTATTCGTCAGCACAGGAATGAATAAGAGGAGGGTCACCAAGAACACCATCTCTGCATGGATTCGCAGGATCATTGACCTGGCACTGAATCTAGACCCTCCTCCGTCACGTCGCCGCAGAACACATGATGTCAGGGGCATAGCTACGTCCCTGGCCTTCAAAAATTTTTTTTCAATGACGCAGGTTCTTCAAGCTGGGGTGTGGAAACGGCAGACCACATTCACATCCCACTACCTGCAAAGCTGACTTACACACAGTTATTGTGATGGAAGCTAGGCCTTGTTCATGAAGGTAGATGAAGAAGGAGAGGCAGAAATCTATTGAAATTTCTGTCGGTTTCATTGTTTTCACAAAGGAAACCCACTTCTTCCAAGATGATTTGTATTGTCTTCTAGCTGACTTTGACTTGTGTTCTTCTATAAAGTCGATGTTGTCTTTTGAGATCCTGAACCTTTTCTTGGCTGCTGAGGCGAGAAAATCATGAGATGTAGGTTTTTGGTTCTCAAGGATGAAGCGTAGACAGTCGACTTCTGAACCAGTTGGGATAGAACTGGGTTCGGTATAGGGAAAAGCTTCAGTTTCAGTTCTAGAACTAGAGGGAACCAATTGCTTGTGGGCCATTTGGGGGCCACTATTGCTGCTGTTACTCTGAAGGATCTTAGCTTGTTGAGGACCTTCAGCAGGAGGTTGGTTGGTGGGAACAGATAGATGTGATTCCATCTGTTCCAATCGAGAGACATGGCGTCTATCGCTTCTGCCTGAGGATCCTCTTAAGGGGCTACATATCGAGGTAGTTTCTTGTTGTCGCTCGTTGCGAAGAGGTCGATCTGCAATTCTGGGACTTTTTCCAAGATGAAAGAGAATGAGTCTGCGTCTAGGGACCATTCTGTCTCTTATCGGCTTTCGCTTGTATAGAGCATCCGCCGTCACATTGCGGAACCCTTGCAGGTGAACTGCTGATAAGTGCCATCTCTTCTTCCTTGCCAGGCGGAACATGGTTAACATCACGTTATTGATGTGAGGTGATCTCGAGCCTTGTCAGTTCAGACATTTCACTATTACCTCGCTGTCCAAGACCAGTCTGATGTGGGCTGATCTGCGAGGGGATAGTTTCTTCAACGTTAGTAAGACTGCCATAGCTTCCAGGATGTTGATGTGATAGGTCTTGAACTGGTGCGACCAATTCCCTTGCACTTTCCTTTGAAGGGAATGACCTCCCCATCCTTCCGGTGAGGCATCTTTGTGAATTACCACTGAAGGTTGAGGTGGTTGTAAGGGAATTGTTCTTGTCAGGCTCTTGACTGTTGACCACGGCCTTAGGAGCGTTCGCAGTAGGGTCGGTGTCAATCTTTGTTGATCTCTTTGAGCGTTTGATGTGTATCTTCTCCAGACTCCTGACGCATCTTTTTGTTGTGCTTTTAGCACTGGGTCTGTCACTGCTGCAAACTGGAGAGAGCCCAGTACTCTTTCCTGTTGGCGTCTTGAAATCTTCTTGAGTTTCAGTAGTCTCTTGACAGATCCCGCTATCTCTCTCCTCTTCTTCGGTGGAATGGAGAGACGATGTGACTGCAAGTTCCAATGGATTCCTAACCATTGAAACTCCTGAGCTAGAGAAAGGCGAGACTTGAAGAAGCGCAGGTGTGCTAGGAACTGAATCACCTTTGTGGCTGCCTGCAGACAAGCTGTCTTGGATGCTGCCCACACCAGCCAGTTGTCCAGGTATGCTGCTACCTGAATGCCTTCTAAGCGCAGCTGTTGGACGACTGTGTCCGTAAGTTTTGTGAATATCCTTGGGGCTATGTTTAGCCCAAAGGGCATGGCTGTGAAGGCATATTTTGTCTTCTGTAGCCTGAATCCTAGTTAGGAGGAGAGGGGACGGCTGACTGGTAGGTGCCAATAAGCCTGCGCCAGGTCTATTGAGACTGTGTACGCCCCTTTCGGTAACAGGGTCCTTATGTGTTGCAGGGTAAGCATTCGGAACTTTTTGTTCTCGATGAACTTGTTGAGTGGAGACAAGTCTAGAATGACTCCGAGTTTGTC
The DNA here is from genome assembly GCF_036898095.1 of Palaemon carinicauda. NCBI lineage: Eukaryota > Metazoa > Arthropoda > Malacostraca > Decapoda > Palaemonidae > Palaemon > Palaemon carinicauda. Next base: position 134,393,559 of record NC_090725.1, on the reverse strand, counting down.
TGAGTCCTTCTTGGGAACACAAAACAGCCTTCCCTGGAATTTGATGGACTTTGTTTTCCTTATTACCTTTTTGTTCAAGAGTTCTGAGGTATATTCTTCCAATAAGGGGATGGAGTGTTGGAAGAATTGAGGAAAAGGGGGTGGAATTTACTTTCATTTCCAACCGAGTCCATTCTTGATTAGGCTGTGGGCCCAGGGATCGAAGGTCCAATGATCCCGAAAGTGGAAGAGTCTTCCTCCTACCTGGAGCATCTCATTGCTGAGATGTTCCTGAGGATTTACCTCCTTGACCACGTCCTCCTCTACCCCTTGAGGGGTTCCTTGAGGAGCCTCTTCTTGAGCCTCTACCTCTGGGGCAAAAGGTAGTTGTGTGCCTCTCAAAGCCTGGATTGAACACCGGTGATTGAGCTACTAGCTGCTGGGACACCATCTGGAAGGTGGTTTGCGGCTGAGCTACCATTTGGGGCACTGTGGTCATGGTCATGGTTGGATGCTGTGCAGGCCTGCGTGGATTCTTTGTCTTCCTGTATTTCGGTTGGAGACCAGCATCTGAGGATGATTTCCTCTTGGAAGACATGCCCCACTTCTGGAGAAGGTTCCTATTCTCTGTGGCGGCTTTTGCGATGACCTCCTGAACCACTTCTTTTGGGAAGATGTCCTTGCCCCAGATACATGAAGTGATCAGCTTCCTGGGCTCGTGTTTGACCGTTGCTGCGGCAAACACATGCTCTCTACAGGCCCTCCTGGACCTGACAAAAGCGTACATGTCCTTGACAAGGGTACCCATGTGAGTCTTGGCTAGGACCATGTACATATCTGGGGTATTGGAAAGGCCTGCACACATTTCCATACAGTTCTGAAGAGACAAAGAAGCGGCTAGTCTCTCTTTTGTCTCCTGTTCCCTTCTCAAAAGATGCTCTGGCAGTTTTGGAAGGTTCTCATTGAACTGTTGACCTGCTATCTCCAGATCCAGTTTAGAGACTGAGAAGGTTAGATAACCTCGTTCCATTCCTTCTCGCAGGTAGGCATGGCTAGAGATAATGGTCTGTATTCCTCTAGCACTGGGCATGGTTTGCTCACGTCAACTGCTTTCAACACAAAGTCGAGAGCTTTGACCGAAAAGGGGAAAGCTCTGGAGGAAGGAGCAAAAAGGTAGGATGCTTCTTGCTCAAAGCTGAAACCTTGGAGTTGGTGTAACCGGCTTTCTTTAGGGTCTTGGACAAGAGAGCCTGTGCCTTGTCATGCTCAAAGACCATGACCTCTTTTGGTTCCGTCTCCTCACGAGATGCTGGTTCATCCCGCAGTCTCACATAACAATCTGGTTATGCCGATAGGTTAGGCCAGAATTGGAGATCTTCAAGGGGTTTGGCCCCCAACTTCTCGGAGATGTACAGCTTCCCATTCATCATGGGCATGTGCTCCGCATACCTCCAGGGTTTGGTTTTGGAGCATTGAGGTAAGTCAGAGACCTTAATAGGCTTATGAGAGCCTTTGAAAGCACCTGGGCGTTTCACTTCTTTTACTTACTTCTTCATCTCTTTGAGATCTTCTCTAATCTCCTGTTGTTCCTTGCGAAACGCTTCCATCATCTGCTGAAGTTGGCCTAGGAGCGCCTCGCTCCTGGCTATCAGCGGCTCAAGATGGGGAGTTGACGGCACGGGTTGATATTCCGTCACAGAAAACTCAGGGTCTTCAGTTATCGTAGATACGGATCCTTCTTCCTCCGTGGGTGGTTGAGCCACCTCTTCTTCAGTGTATTCTTGCAGAAGGTCCTTTTCGGTGTCGGTAGATACCTCCGACATCTGTTCCTGGGGGATGTCCATCCCTTCGAGTGCCTTATTAATGTTCGCCTGTTTCGTCAGCTGGATGAAGAAAGGCTTGACCTGTACATGGGGCACAACTGCGTCGGATTGGGCCTTAGGGAACAGAAGGCATCTCATAGCTTCATTAGGTAGGTGAGGTCCCGGAGAGTTCGTTTGGAACCCTCTTACCCACCTCCGAAGAGTTTCTCTTGCTGTATCCCTTGCCTCCATAGTCTCAGGGATATCTTCACCAAATCCCTCGGTCATCAGAGCCGAGCAGATGGTGCAACCCTTTGGGTCCCAATACCTCAGGGTTTCAGTTGCGATGGAGCAGGGGGCATGAGACCTGCACATCGTGTGCACACAAAAGTCCTTACTCTTGTAGTTGCAGAACACGACTGCACACTTCACCTTTGGCTCCTCCTGTAAGGAAAGAAAAGTTGAGATGAGTATAGGGTTATTTATATTATAGATATAAATGCACATGCTTAACAATAGTATTACTTACTATTATTTATAATAGCTTAGGATAGTAAGCTAGAAAAGAAGTAGGAAAGCCACATATGGGTTTCCTCTCCAGGCAATTGCTGTGACCTCCTACAATATCAATATTTTTAATTTCCTTATTAGGGAAAATACAGAGTGGAATAACTCTCGTACGCGGAGTCAGTGAATATTAACACTAACTCCTCCACTTGTAGAATATTAATACTGAATGATAATGATTGGTGTCCCGATGATCTAGGATTCATCAGGATGTTGAAGGAATACTTCACCTCAACATCTTAATCAGTCTCAACAATGGACTATGAGAGGATGCACAGAGTATGTTGGAAATTTTATACTACTGTATCATTATATACTGTAGTTTTCTAAATGCTGTATTGTCATACTACAGGAATACTGGCTACTGTATTGTCTTATACTGTAGTTTTACCGGTATACTACCGGGTTAGGCTAGTACCTGGCGGCACTAGCTGACGGGGAGAGAGAAAGAATGGGAAGGACTCGTGTATTATTATAGTTTAGTACAGTAATTGGGAGTGTAGGGACTATTGCCTCTACAGCATTCTTCCCAGAGTGAGAATTCAAATGGAAGGGGAGGAATGCCTTGATTCTAGCTTCCATCCAGCCACAAATTCTGTTGCCGACCGTACTGCCGGTTACAAGGTTTGTGGATGGCAGTCCAAGAGAGGACTGAAGAATTCTCAACAGTATAATGGGTTTCTCACCGGCAGCCGTCAGGGCCGGCTCAACCTTTCCCGGAGCTTTGCTTCCATTAGGGAGTTGGTCGAGGCGGTAACCTAACCGCCATTTGTAGGAACCCGGCCGGTAACCCAGGCAGCCCGGCAAGCGGGGATGATTGTAGAATACCGGCCAAAGGACATTTGTGACGGTTAGGCCGGCACTAAAGGACAGAAGGGGAAGGGAAAGGGTCTTATATTTTACAAAGGAGAAAGGTGGCGGCAAGTATGTCTCCTACTTTCGGCTGTAAATCAAGGAAGCCTAGCTTCCTATACCGACGCCGTCATGGGCGGCAGGGGAATAACGATTCCTTAGCCTGTGACCTTGCCGGATATAAGACATGTCTTCTAGTCCACAAGGGAGAAGGTGGCAGCAATTATACTGCCCACTTTCGGTTGTAGACTAGGAAAGCCTAGCTTCCTTTGCCGACAATGCTGTAGCTGACAGAGGAATTACCATTCCTCTGTCGATAACGTTGGCGGCTACAAGACAATACACCCTGAGTTACTGTCATATTTCAAGGCCGGGATACTTGCCAGCAAAGAAGATCGACGGTAAAACACTATCCAAGTCAAGCCAGAGTTAACTACCTGTTGGCGATGACGGAAGATAGGGTTGTCGCCGGGGATGGCGGCACTCAGGGGGGAAGAAGGGTTTATCCTCTTTTCTCTAAAAGAGAAGCGTATCGAATTATACCAATAATCCTAGGGGATATATATATCCCCGACCGAATTAATAGAAACGATACTAGAGGTTAAATGAGGGATTAACGTTACTAAAGTATATTAAAACGTATTAGGCTAGCCTAACTTGAGTGGGGATCTCGGCTACGCTTGATACCACCGAGGCCCTATCGTATAGGAGAGAAACGTTTTATGCGGAAGAGGAAATATTATATGTGTAATGCTATCTTCACTAGTATAATTTTGCCTAGCTAGCTAGAAAATTCTTTATAGCTAAATACCGGGAACGTCGCACTTCTAACTAAATAAACGGATTTTGAGCGAAGCGAAAAATCTATTTTTGGGTAAGATGGCCATGTCGTCCTGATGGAAGTTCCTTAAAGGTAGCTTCCTAGGGTATATTACAACTACGGCGATATTCCCAGAGAATTTACCTTAAGGTACCCAGAATTCTAACTCCTGGAGCGAGTATCCCTAAAAAAGACCTTAGGGATATCGTAAATATCAGCGGACGTATTCTTGACACGCCACATAGCAATCTATACCCCGAATAGAGTTAACACTTCGTAGGGGTCAAATGGCAAGAAAACGAAAACGATAAGAAAAAAGGGGGGAGCCGTTTGTAAGGCATCTCTCCTCCCCGTTTCGTAAGCGTGCCCTGCGCCGCTCGCGGCGCCATCTGTATTCCTTGTAGCGATACACGAGGTGCTACAGATACTGTATGTAGGGAGGGATCCTACAGCCCTTTTTTTTTTTTTTTTTTTTTTTTTTTTTTTTTTTTTTTTTGAAAAGGGACAGGGCGGGTCCATCAGGACGACATGGCCATCTTACCCAAAAATAGATTTTTCGCTTCGCTCAAAATCCGTTTTTTGGGCTCAAGCCATGTCGTCCTGATGGAAGTATACCAGAGCATTACTGTATCTGTGGATTCTCAATACGTGCCGTACTCCTCAGAAATGTTTCTTAGTCAACTCGACTGAAAGACCTAAGATGTTACCGTTATACATCTTTTCACTAATCATAAACCATGAAAGCGCTTCCTGCCCCCTACAGGGAAGAGTCCTACTAGACTCTAGAAACGAACGAAGAGTACATATACCTATGTATGACTCACTCGCAAGCCGATACAATATAGTGGTCTTACTCTATATGAAGTAAAGCATAGTCCTTACGGAACTACAGCATCCAAGGGAAAAACCGACCAGCCCCCTGGTCGAAGTAGAATTGGACAAAAGGTTATATCTGCGTAGGATTAAACTTGCTGCCGCTACCGTCCTCTGAGAAGGATGGAGCCCTTTAAGCTAAGGAAAGTATAAACCAGTGCAACAAGGCTTGCATTAAGGAACAGGCTATTATAGATATCCCCGATTAATATACATAGGCTGAATGCTCAATAATTGAAACGAAATCAATATAGGTGAAGGAGACGCAAGGTTCCCGAGAACAAGTTTATTGATTAACAATAAATAGACATGGTTACCACAATTATATACATATGATAGGTGGATGACCAACAATTTACACAAGTACTGTAGTACATGGATATATGGTTATCTGAAGGAAAAACAATCAGGTTACTTTTCACATACCAAGGTATCAAAGTTAAGAGTCCATGTTACTAGCCACTGACATTAGCGTCAGAAACGCTCGGCACACCTGTCTGTACTTGTGCTACAATCACCATAATGCCGGAACAGTCATTGTGGGCTCCCAGAGCCTTCACTTCTAGTTATAGCAACGCATATAACTATACACTCACCCGAGAATCAAAGTCCCAATTAAATCCACTGTTCCTCGCAGAGTTAAACAACAGGGTTAACGACGCAACCAACTGCTACCACAGACCTCTTTAGCTGCTCCACTTGCTTAGCATAGTGGCGAAAGAATACCCTGGAAGACTTCCAGCCAGTGTATGAACGAAGGTGTTCAAAATCCATAAAGTTAAAGAAGTTTAAGGATGAAGCAACTTTCCTCGGATCATGACCTGCGGGTGAACTGTCAGGATCCGCTCTGCGAATAAAGTATGTAATTTTCGCCCTGAGTTGATTTAAAGATAAATTCGAGCCCGATGTTTCTCCTCTGAATAGTTGACCCCCATGGAAGTCTGAAGTTCTACGAAGATAGACCTTTAGGCATTCTACGGGACATAGAGATGCATCTTCTTTCAGAGGGCAGATTCTCCTGGGACCCCACCTGTTGGTGGGCAACTCGTTCTTAGCGAGAAACGTAGGGTCCGGAAACAGGTTCAGTTCTCCCCCATCCAGGAACTGAACCCGGCCCTCCTCTCTCGAGAGGGCTACAATCTCACTAACTCTTGCCCCAGAAGCTAGGGCAAAAAGGAAGGTCACTTTTTGAGTCAGATCCTTCAGTGCACACTCCTCATTATCCAGTAATGAGGCAAAATGAAGGACTTTGTCTAAAGACCATGAAATAGGCTTTGGAGGAGCTGAAGGTCTAAGCCTAGCACAGGCCTTCGGGATCTTGTTAAAAATCTCGTTAGCGAGGTCTACCTGGAAGGCATACAGAATGGGTCTTGTCAGAGCCGACTTACATGTAGAAATCGTGTTAGCCGCCAGCCCCTGTCCGTGGAGGTGGATGAAGAAGGATAGGCAGAAATCCGTAGAGATCTCATGCGGGTTCTTGTCTTTGACAAAGGCTACCCATTTTTTCCATGCTGATTCGTACTGCCTTCTAGTAGACTTGCACTTATATTCTTCCAGGAAGTCGATGCTATCTTTCGAAATTCCGAACCGCTTCTTCACCGCTAGGGAGAGAAAATCATGAGCTGCAGGGTCCGGGTTTTCTGTAATGAAGCGTAGACAGTCGACTTCTGGACTTGCTGGGACAGAACTGGGTCTGGGAGTGGTAGAAACTCTAGTCGTAGTTCCAGAGCTAGAGGGAACCATACACTGTTCGGCCACTTGTGGGCCACTATCGCTGCTACTCCCTTGAAGGATCTCAGTTTGTTGAGGACCCTCAACATCAGATTGTGAGGGGGAAACAGGTAGATCCTGGACCATCTGTTCCAATCGAGGGACATCGCATCTACTGCTTCCGCCAAGGGGTCCTCGTACGGGGACACATATCTCGGCAATCTCTTGTTGTCCTTCGTCGCGAAGAGGTCTATCTGCAGTTCTGGGACTTGACTCGAGATGAAGGAGAATGATCCTGCGTCTAGGGACCATTCCGACTCTATCGGTGTAACCCTGGATAGAGCGTCCGCGGTCACATTCCGGACTCCTTGAAGGTGAACTGCTGACAGGTGCCACTTCTTCTTCTCCGCCAGTCGGAATATGGCTAACATTACCTGGTTGAGAGGTGGAGATCTCGATCCCCGCCGATTCAGACATTTCACTACCACCTCGCTGTCCAGTACCAACCTTACTTGGATCGAGTGACGTGGGGATACTTTCTTCAGGGTAAGAAGCACTGCCATAGCTTCTAGAAAGTTTATGTGAAAAGTCCCAAATAGCTTGGACCAGGTCCCTTGTACTTTTTTCCGATGGGAGTGACCTCCCCACCCTACCTTTGAGGCGTCTGTGTGAATTGTCACTGATGGGGGAGGTGGCTGAAGAGGTACTGACCTCTTTAGACGACTGGCTTGAGACCACGGTCTGAGAAGAGAACGTAGCCGAAGTGGGACCGGTCTCTTCAAGTCCCTTCGCACTTTTGATGCAAAGGTTCTCCAAACTCCCGCTGCATCCTTTAGCTGTGCTCTTAGCACTGGGTCTGTTACTGACGCGAACTGAAGAGAGCCCAGAACCCTCTCTTGTTCGCGTCTTGATATCCTCTTGGAAACTAGAAGTCTCTTGACAGACCCCGCTATCTCCTTCCTTTTCGACATTGGAATGGAAAAACGGTGTGACACTAGGTCCCAGTGAATTCCCAACCACTGGAACCTCTGAGCTGGAGAAAGACGAGACTTCTTTCTGTTGATCATGAAACCTAGATATTCCAGGAACTGAATCACCTGTAGGGAAGCTTGTAAGCATTCCGCTCTGGATGCTGCCCACACCAACCAATCGTCCAGGTAGGCTACTACCTGGAACCCTTTTAGGCGTAACTGTTTGAGCGCTGCGCTCGCAAGCTTCGTAAAGATCCTTGGGGCTATGTTTAGCCCGAAAGGCATCGCTCTGAAAGCGTAAAGTTTTTGTTGTAGCTTGAATCCTAGGTAGGGGGAGAGACGGCGACTTATTGGAACGTGCCAATAGGCGTCTGACAAGTCGATGGAGACGGTATATGCCCTCTTGGGCAGTAAGGCCCTTATGTGTTGTAATGTTAACATCTTGAACTTGTGGTTCACTATGAACTTGTTGAGTGGTGACAAGTCCAGAATGACTCTGAGTTTCCCCGAGTCTTTCTTGGGAACACAAAACAGCCTCCCTTGGAACCTGATGGACTTTACCCTCCGGATCACCTTTTTCTCCAACAGTTCTTGAATGTACTCCTCCAAAACGGGGGTGGAGTGTTGGAAAAATTGAGGGCACAGGGGCGGAGTACTGTACCAACTCCAACCCAGTCCATTTTTGAGCAGGCTGTGGGCCCAGGGATCGAAGGTCCAACGATCCCGAAAATACTGTAGTCTCCCTCCTACCGGCGACACTTCACTTTGACTGCTGCCCTGCAGTCTTGCCTCCCTGGCCGCGACCACCTCTGAATCCTCTTCCCCTAGAGGGGCGTCTCGCCGAGCCTCTGGCTGCACCTCTGGGCTTTGCTCGAAACGTGGTCGATTGCCCTTCGAACACTGGATTGAATGCCGGGGATGCTGATAACACGGCCTGGGGTACCCATTGGAAGGTGGTCGGGGTCTGGGCTACCAATTGTGGCACCGGAGGCAAAGCTGGCTGCTGCTGCTGCTGACGTTACGGTCTGAAAGGTTTGGCTGGGCGGGAAGAAAACCTTGATTTCTTCGCCTTTCCTTTCGGCTGGGGGCCTTCATCAGGGGAAGACTTCCTCTTAAGGGACAGGCCCCACTTAAGGAGAAGATTTCGATTCTCAGTGGCTGCCTTGTCCACCACCTCCTTAACCACCTCATTGGGAAAGAGATCTTTACCCCAGATGCTGGATGAGATGAGTTTCTTGGGTTCATGCCTCACTGTGGCCGAGGCGAACACAAACTCCCTGCAGGCCCTCCTTGCTTTGACAAAGCTATAGAGGTCCTTTGTCACCGTGGCCAGATGGATCTTGGCCATTACCATGAACATTTCAGGCATCTTAGGGTCGCTAGCCATTGTCTCCATGTTTGTCTGGAGAGACATCGAGGCTGCCAGACGCTCCTTTGACTCAAGTTCCCTCCGTAGGAGGAATTCAGACAACTTGGGAAGGTTTTCGCCGAACTGTTGACCTGCAATATCGGCGTCCAACTTCCCAACCGAGAAGGTGAGATGTACCTCCTTCCAGTCCTTGTTGTCCAACGGCAAGGCCAAAGACAAGGGCTTGCATTCCTCCAGGGATGGGCATGGTTTGCCAGCTTCTACCGCCTTCAAAACGGCCGCGAACCCTTTCTGCAGAAAGGGGAAGGCCCTAGCCGGAGAAGATACGAAGGAAGGGTGCTTCTTACTCAAAGCAGCAACTTTTGAGTTTGAGAAGCCCCTCTCCTTCAACGCAGACGTTAGTGCAGCTTGAGCCTTGGCGTGATCCAAGATGATCACCTCCTTCGGTTCCGTCTCCTCCTTCGAGGCCGGCTCCTTCTTCAGACGGACATAACAGTCCAGGTAGGCCCCTCTGCTGGGCCAGAATTCCACCTCCTCAAGGGGAACTGAACCCAGCTTCTCCGACATGACGATCTTCCCGACCGTCATCGGCATGTGCTCGGCATATCTCCACGGGTTGGCATCCGAGCACACAGGAAGGTCCTTCACGTCGAGCTTCTTTGGATGCCCACGTGACGCTGTAATCTTCTGCATCTGGAGCTCCATTGCAGCGGCCTTCTGACTATTCTCCCTCTGCATCTGTTGTATCATACCAACGATGGAAGAGAGAGCCTGTCCCAGCTCTGCTGGAAGAGCGGACGAAGTAGAAGGAATAGGTTCAGGGGCCTGAACCGGAACGTCTGAAGGTACGGAAACCTCTTCCTCCACGGCAATCGGATCTTGATCCTCCTCCTCACCCTCTGCGAGGAGGTCCTGTTCCGCACGGTCGGACAAGTCCGACATCTTGTCATCCAGCTGGATGTCCTGCATGGCATCCGCAACATCCTCCTCCACTGGGATCTGGACGAGAGGGATCTCTGGCCGAGGCTGGGGAACAACAGCGTCAGTAGAAGCCTTGGGAAAAAGGTACGCCCTCATCTTCTCATTAGGAAGATAAGGTCCAGTGGTGTTCTTCTGGAAACCCCTTACCCATAAACGGAGCTTCTCCCTCGCTGCGTCCCTTGACTCCGCCGACCTAGGGGATTCAAAAGCCTCAGATAGCAGGTTAGTACACACTGAACATACCTGCGGATCCCAGTAGCGGTGATCATCCTTGGAGGCTGCGCAAGCCGCGTGTCTCCTACACGAGACATGTCCGCAAAAGTTCTTGCTGCGGACATTGCAGAAAACGCTATCACATTTCGGATGCTCCTCCTGTAAAAGAAGAAAATTTCCATGAATATCAAGTGAATTTCAATTCACATGTATATATGAGCATGCACAAAGAATAAGGGAAAGACACATACTTGTGAATCCCACACAATCACCTGTGGAAGCCCACCAGCCATTAAAATCAAATGGTTAGTCTTTGCTAGAATAACCAGAGATCATATTTCCCGAGGGAAATTAGGTGTAGCTCACACCTAAGGTAAGATTTTACCATTCTGGCTAAAGATGAAAAGAATTCTTTTTTTTCATCCCTGTAAGGCAACACCAAGTGATTGCACAAGGCAACACAAGTAAGTTAGAAAAGACAGTGTTGTAACCTACTATATCATGGTCTCCCCTGGTAGAATACACCATACAGGGAAGAACTGATACAGTACATGAGGGTGGTGTGCCGGCCGGCTCTTGCCGGTCAGTACCCCCCCCCCTATTTTCCAAAGGTAGGTCTCAAGTATACAACTTAAAATCACCCATACGGGGGAGAACTCCAGTTCCTATGCCTGAACCGGGCGGCAGTGGTTGCCGGTCCGTAGCTACCCGGGTGGCACCCAGCTGCCGGCCATCACTCTTAGTGGCCGGCCAACCGAGCGATGTAGCAGGCCGGCCGGCAGCGGTGAGCAAACCCTGCCGGCTGGCATCCACACCAGGTAGCGCCCGGCTGCCGGCCGCCACTCATAGCGGCCGGCAGGTGAGCAAGGAGACCGGCCGGCAAAGGCATATAACCACCGCCGACCGACAGCAAGAGAACTAGAGAACACCCCCTACCGACGGCCGGCCCCTAGGCCGGCAGACGGCAAGGACAACACATAAGAAGACAACAGAATGAGTGCCAGGCTAAGAGGCTATGTACCTCCGCGCCCGACACCCGAAAGAGTGCCGAGAGGAAGGGGAGACACTAAGTCAGGCTTCCTAACCACTGCTTACTGAATCTACAGACGGCAGCGGTTGAGGGACCAAGGAAGGACCGGGCAGCACTCAAGGGATAGGGCCTCTGCCGGTCGGCACACTCTGCCGGCCGACAGGGGACCACGTCAGCTCCCCATCCTAACCTAGGCTAGGTACGGATGTGAGACGGCTGACACAAAGGAAAACGGAAAAAACAGAAGGGAAGGACAGAGGGTCCTGTCCAACCTTGCCTTGGTTAAGGATCATCCCCACTAAGAAAGCCCATCTCAGCCAGGGAAAATCCAGGGAGGGAGGCCGGCACTACTGGCTTCCTCCCTAAAACCAAGGCAAGGAAGGAATTGCTAATCCGGAAAGGGAACATATCCCGAACCCGGAACAGCAAAGAGGACAAGTCTGAGGGGTCACCGAGCGAAGGGATCATAACTACAGAAACCCTCCAAGGTGAACCAAGGAGGATAAACCTCCTATGCCCGTGTCAGGCAGCAAGGGAGACTCTGCCCCACGCTAGACCAACACGGACTCAGACTAATACACTGCTGTACTGTCCCTCTCTGAACCAAACCAGTTGGAGCAGGAAGGTACAGTACTACTCCAGCATAGTTATATTTGAAAATTAATTCAAACAAACTACTAGAGTTAAGCCTAAGGCTTAAACAGAGGGAAAGGGTTTGCCCCTTCCCCGAAGAGAAGGGAGCAAACGGGGAAACAGACAATATTTTAATAACCTAAGACAACCTAGCCTAGGCACTAAGAGAATCGATTACCTAAATCACCGAAACTCACTCCAATACTATCTTGGAAAATACTCGAAAAAGGCTTATATGTATAACGTTGCCTAACGCTTTAAACAGTATAAAATCACACTTGGAAGACTAATTATCATGCAGGAAGTACAAGGGCCAACAACTAGGCTACGAAGACTAGTGTCGGTCAGCCTAGGCAAATCCTTCGCCAGGCGCTATACTATAGCATCATAACAGAATTCCTAAATAAGCTAAGCAGCTAATTATTAAAGCGCAGGGGGCTGGGAACGTCGCTCTTGCTAACAAATAAATCCTATTCTAGCGAGCGACAGCGTCCAGGACGCCTCCAGCAGGCAACAGCTCTTGTAACAAAGATAACTCTTTTAATTACTTTAATTTTAATCAAGAGCCTACATTTATACATAAAAGAAATAGTACTCAACTTATCCGAAGCAGAAGAAGTTGGAGAAAGCATAATTAAAGAGTAAATCCGATTTTGGTAGAAACACAGGGAAAAACACCGAGTTGTATAGCTACGCAAAAAGGAATGGATGGCGCGGCGCAGGGCACGCTTACGAAACGGGGAGGAGAGATGCCTTACGAACGGCTCCCCCCTTTTTCTTATCGTTTTCGTTTTCTTGCCATTTGACCCCTACGAAGTGTTAACTCTATTCGGGGTATAGATTGCTATGTGGCGTGTCAAGAATACGTCCGCTGATATTTACGATATCCCTAAGGTCTTTTTTAGGGATACTCGCTCCAGGAGTTAGAATTCTGGGTACCTTAAGGTAAATTCTCTGGGAATATCGCCGTAGTTGTAATATACCCTAGGAAGCTACCTTTAAGGAACTTCCATCAGGACGACATGGCTTGAGCCCAAAAAAGCATTTATGGCATGCGACAGCGGTCTTAAAATGGCTGCCTCCGGGGATGGCAGTGCTCCACTTAACACACCTAAATTATGTCAATTTAATTGTGAGAAGGGAGCTAAAAATTATACACAGGAAAGATTAAATACTCAACTTTCCAGAGGATGAAGATGCTGGAGATTGCATGATAATATTCCTTGAAAATAGTAACAACACCAAGAGAAACATGGGAAAGCACTGTTCTTAAATGCTGCGTTCAAAGGAATGAGGCGCTGTAGTACTACAGGGAGGGGATCCACCGGGTACCTTGATAACGGCTCCCCTTCATTTCTCCACTCTTCCACCTCAAAGAGTAAAATCTGTTCGGGGTGAAGATTGCCATGTGTCGTATAAAAAAATACGTCTCCTGATATTATGCGATATCTTTAAAGTTATATTAAGGATACTCGTGCCAGGAGTTAGAATTCTGGAGACCTATGGTTAATTCTCTGGGAGTATCACTGTAGCCAAATATCCCTTAGAAAGCTGCCTAAAGGAACCTTCCATGAGGACGACATGGCTGAACCCAAAAATAGACTTATGTCGGGTCTCCTTGAACCAATTAATGATGTAGGCCATGGTATTACTGAATATATTTTAGAAAATTTTAGTAAGAATAATGTAGCTAGTTTAGTTGATTTTCTTGTCATTAAAATGTAATATGAATGATTGATGTTTTCTTTTTTCTCTCTTTCAGACAGCCTTCAAACAAATCATTCATTGTGAACGAATTGTATGAAGATGTTCAGAAGCAACATGAAAAGCGGGATGCCTTGTATGTATAACTCACATTTATGGATATTTTAGTGATATTCACATTTTTAGAACTATTTGCTCCTCTGCGAAATACAAACCTTCCACTCTTTACTGTGGAGTTGCATTTCGGCGAAGCTGAAACCAGCCAATAAGCATTTTTAAATATTAAACTTAGCCGGTGAATATATAATAGCTGACGTCTCGGACGGCTCGACAGAAACACAAAAACTCGCGAGCGATTGCCATGAAGGTTGCGGGTGTGCCCACCAGCGCCGACTATCGGCCAGATACCGCATATACATGTAAACAGCCTCAGTTCTTCTCTGTCGGTCTTGTCGACAAGTTGATTCCGTTACTCGCTGTTGACCTGGAGTTTTTCGTCATTCTTGGTGAAGTACTTCTTTTTGGTTTTAAGCTTTCGCAGTGCAGGTGTTTTTATCTTTAATTAAAACTCTTGAACCCTTTTTTGGATAGCGTTTATTGTTGATGACTTTGGATTGTTTTTGGATTTTCTTTGACTTTTCAAAATGGCTGACCCTTCTCCGATTCCTAAATTTCGTAAATGTAATGCTAGGGATTGTAACAAACGTCTTCCAAAGGCCTCTCTCGACCCACATACCGTGTGTTCTAATTGCCGGGGTAAAACCTGCCAATTAGGAGATCGGTGTGATGAGTGCGTGGTACTTTCGGAATTCGACTGGCTAGAGTTTGATAAGTATTCTCGTAAGATTGAGAGAGATAGGGTGAGGAGAAGCTCCTCTAGATCATTAGATTTTTCCTCCTCCCATGCCCCTGAACCTAATCCTTCCCCTGTAGTAGTTGTTCCTGAACCTTCTACTAGCACTCATGAACCATCCATGCGGGATATGTTGCTTGCCATTCAAGCGTTGGGCGAGAGAGTTGAGTCTTTGGCAGCGGACCGTAATCAACTCATGGCGGATGTGAATGTGTTAAAGTGTCAGAGTGCCACATTAGAAAATCGTGGGGATAAAGTGATTAGTGCGCAAAGTGTTTTTAGTGTTGCGACCGAGGGTTCGTCTGTTCGTGCTTGTCGTTCTCCTAGTCCGAGACCTCTTTCAAGCTCCCATGCACCAGGGAGAAGTAATGTCGTAGGACTTATGGGGACGAGAGGCTCTAACCAACGAACAGACGTTCCCTCTATGGTTTCGGGCGTGTCTCGTCAAGACCTCCCCTACCATAAGATGAGCGAGGCTGTTTTCTCCTCGTCATCCGAAGGCTTCTCGCGAAAGAAACCTTGGAGCAAAGTTTCTAGACCCTTAAAGCGGAAGTCAGTCCCTTCAGGACAGGTCCAGCGTCCTGGCTGTAGCCATTGGGACAGCTCTGACCCTGTGCAGTCATCGGAAGACTGCTCGCCGCTTAAACGAAAGCGTAACACGGGCTCCGAGAGTCTCGGTAAAGGCAATGTTTTGCCGTCACAGACGTTACCATCGTCTCGGCCCGTACCGACTCCCGTTGATCCTAAATGGGTTGTCCTGCAGGATATGCAGAATAAGCTTGCCTCCCTTATGGAGGAGTATACCGTTGAGCAGGTTCACGATGATCCTCGCCGTTACGCTAATCGAGATCCTGGCCGTCAGCCACACAAACGAGCCTTTACTCGTCCTGTTGACGTTACAAAGTCACGTCAGTCACGTGACTTGGAGCCTCACTCGATGCAGTCCCGTGTTGACTTTCAGCCGCTTGTTGACGTTCAGCCGCTGCCGCATGCTCGTGTTGACGTTCAGGACGTTCGCCAATCAGCTCAGTTGCCTTGTTTTGACGTTGAGCGTCAAGCACCGCAGTCAAGGGTTGTTTTAACTGCTCAATCTAGGCAGTCAAGGCAGTCTCGACTTGACGTCGAGCGTCCTCCCGCTCCTGATGTTGTTGCTGGTCAGTCCTTTAAGCAGTTACATGACGTAGCGTCCTTGACTGCTACTGATGCTCCTTTGCGTGTGGACTTTGCTTGTCAAGCATTGCCACCACGGCAGGTCTCTCCCTTGCTTGAGACTCATCAATTGTCGGACGAGGTTCCTTCAGATGAGGATGTTGCTGATCCTCCGCCTACTGATAATCCTTTGGATGTTTTATCAGACGTAGAAGAGCCTAAGGCTGCGCAACCTTCTATGGATTTTAAGAAAATCATGATGATTTTTAAGGATCTTTTCCCAGATCATTTTGTTACTGCTGCTCCTCGTTCGCCTCCGTCTGAGTTTGCACTAGGCTTAGCTGCTGCCAAGCCTTCCTTTACTAAGCTAGTGCTCTCTCGCTCTTCTAAGAGGGCTTTACGTCTACTAGGCGACTGGTTGGTTACCAGGAGGAGTTTGGGGAAGACGGCCTTTGCCTTCCCACCTTTTAAGCTAGCTTCTAGAGCGAGCGTCTGGTATGACACGGGAGAAGTTCTCGGCTTGGGAGTCCCTGCCTCTGCCCATGGTGACTTCTCAAGCCTCGTAGACTCTCCCCGTCGCCTGGCCATGAGACGCTCTAAAATTTGTTGGTCCTCCTCGGACCTTGACCATCTCCTTAAAGGAGTTTACAGGGCCTTCGAAGTTTTTAACTTTTTAGATTGGTCTCTAGGAGCATTAAGCAGGAAGATCTCGTCTGCCGACCAGGATGTTTCCTTGCTTATTATGTCTTGTATGGACAAAGCTATCCGCGATGGCTCCAATGAGCTTGCCTCCACCTTTACGTCTGGAGTCCTGAAGAAGAGGGAAACCCTTTGCTCTTTCCTTTCAGCAGGAGTTACTCCCTGTCAGAGATCGGAGCTTCTCTTTGCTCCCTTATCGGCTGCCTTGTTTCCTCAACAGCTGATCAAGGACATTGCTGCTTCGCTTGTACAGAAGGATACACATGACCTGATTGCTTCTTCTGCTCGCAAGGGAGCTCCTTCTTCATCCTTTGTTGTGAGACCCAGAATCGATACTCCTGCGTCTAGGTTTATCCCGCCCTTTCGTGGCAGAGCTCCCAGCAGGGGAGGCTCTCGTGCCGACGGAAAGAGAGGCAAGAGGAGAGGATCCAAGTCCTCCCGTGGCAGAGTCTGACTGCCCACGTCCTCAGACAGCGGTAGGGGCCAGACTGTACAACTTCTGGCAGGCCTGGGAGAAGAGGGGTGCAGACCAAGAGTCTGTGTTGTTGCTCAAGGAGGGGTACAAAATACCTTTTGTACGCAGACCTCCTCTAGTAACAGTTCCTCTAGACCTCTCTCCCAGGTATCGAGAGTAGTCAAAGAGACAAGCTCTACATCACCAGGTGTCTCTGTTGCCAGAGAAGGGAGCGGTGGTGAAAGTCTCGGACCTTCAATCACCGGGATTTTACAACCGTCTCTTCCTAGTCCCAAAGCATACGGGAGGTTGGAGGCCAGTGCTGGACGTCAGTGCGCTCAACGTTTTTGTTACGAAAACAAAATTTACGATGGAGACCACGAAGTCCGTCCTAGCAGCGGTCAGAGAGGGAGACTGGATGGTCTCTCTCGACCTGCAGGATGCGTACTTCCACATTCCTATACACCCGGATTCTCAACCGTATCTGAGGTTTGTTTACAGGAAGGTGGTGTACCAGTTTCGAGCACTGTGCTTCGGCCTCAGCCCTGCTCCTCTCGTGTTTACGAGGCTCATGAGGAATGTGGCAAAGTTCCTTCATTTATCGGGAATTCGAGCCTCCCTGTACTTGGACGACTGGCTTCTCAGAGCATTGTCCCGTCATCGCTGTCTGCAGGACCTTCAGTGGACGTTGGGTCTGGCAAAGAAGTTGGGACTGTTGGTAAACTTAGAAAAGTCTCAACTGATTCCATCCCAGACGATTCTCTATTTGGGGATGGAGATTCGCAGTCTAGTTTTTCGGGCTTTTCCGTCTGCCACCCGAATAGAGCAAGCCCTGCTCAAAGTCCGACTCATGCTGAAAAAAGACCGTTGTTCAGTAAGAAGTTGGATGAGCCTCGTAGGGACTCTGTCATCCCTGGAGCAGTTTGTCTCGCTAGGGAGACTTCACCTTCGCCCTCTCCAGTTCCATCTAGACTCACACTGGAACAAGAGCAAGACTTTAGAAGCTGTATCAATCCCGGTCTCCGAGCCAGTAAAAGCATGCCTGAACTGGTGGGACAGCAACATAAGTCTGAGAGAGGGTCTGTCCCTGGCAGTCAAGAACCCAAACCACGTGTTGTTCTCAGACGCGTCGGATTTGGGTTGGGGAGCGACTCTGGACGGTCGGGAATGTTCGGGTCTTTGGACGTCGGTTCAGAAGAGCATGCACATCAACGGCAAGGAACTATTAGCGGTTCACTTGGCCTTGATGAGTTTCGAGAGCATTCTTCGAAACAAAGTGGTAGAGGTCAATTCAGACAACACCACAGCTTTGGCGTACATCTCCAAGCAAGGAGGCACTCACTCCCACACACTGTTCGTCATCGCAAGGGACCTCCTCATCTGGTCAAAAAATCGAGGCATCTCCCTGTTGACAAGATTCATCCAGGGGGACTTGAACGTCTTGGCAGACTGTCTCAGTCGGAGAGGTCAGGTGATCCCCACGGAATGGACCCTCCACAAGGACGTGTGCAAGAGTCTTTGGGTGACTTGGGGTCAACCCTCCATAGACCTCTTTGCCACCTCGTTGACCAAAAGGCTCCCGACCTATTGCTCGCCAGTCCCAGATCCAGAGGCGACCCACATAGATGCTTTTCTACTGGACTGGTCTCACCTGGACGCGTACGCATTCCCACCGTTCAAGATAGTCAACAAGGTACTGCAGAAGTTCGCCTCTCACGAAGGGACAAGGTTGACGTTGGTTGCTCCCCTCTGGCCCGCGAGAGAGTGGTTCACAGAGGTACTTCAATGGCTGGTAGACGTTCCAAGGAGTCTTCCTCTAAGGATAGATCTCTTACGGCAGCCCCACGTAAGGGATCTTCATCAAAGCCTCCCCGCGCTTCGTCTGACTGCCTTCAGACTATCGAAAGACTCTCAAGAGCTCGAGGCTTTTCGAAGGAGGCAGCCAGAGCGATTGCGAGAGCTAGGAGAGCTTCTACCATTAAAGTATACCAGTCGAAGTGGGAAGTCTTTAGAGACTGGTGCAAGTCAGCATCTATTTCCTCTTCCAGTACCTCTTTAGCCCAAATCGCAGACTTTCTCCTACATCTGAGAAATGTTCGCTCCCTCTCAGCGCCCACTATTAAGGGCTACAGGAGCATGTTGGCGTCTGTATTCAGACATAGAGGCTTGGATCTTTCCAATAATAAAGATCTCCAAGATCTCCTTAAGTCTTTCGAGACCTCTAAGGAGCGTCGTATGGCAACTCCTGGATGGAACTTAGACGTGGTCCTAAGGTTCCTAATGTCCGACAGGTTTGAGCCATTACATTCAGCCTCCCTGAAGGATCTCACCCTCAAGACGCTTTTCTTAGTGTGCTTGGCTTCGGCTAAAAGGGTCAGTGAGATCCATGCCTTCAGTAGGAACATCGGCTTTTCCACAGATAAAGCCACATGTTCACTTCAGCTTGGTTTCTTGGCCAAAAATGAACTGCCTTCTCGTCCTTGGCCTAAGTCATTTGATATACCTTGCCTGTCAGAGATCGTAGGCAACGAGCTTGAAAGAGTACTGTGTCCAGTTAGAGCTCTTAAGTTTTATTTAGCTTGTACCAAATCCTTACGAGGTGGATCTGAGGCCTTGTGGTGCTCAGTTAAGAAGCCATCATTGCCTATGTCAAAGAATGCTTTGTCGTATTTTATTAGATTTTTAATCCGAGAGGCTCATTCTCACTTGAATGAAAAAGACCGTTGCTTGCTTAAGGTTAAGACGCACGAAGTAAGAGCTATAGCAACTTCCGTGGCCTTTAAGCAAAACAGATCTCTGCGAAGTATTATGGACGCGACCTTTTGGAGAAGCAAGTCGGTATTCGCGTCATTTTACTTAAAAGATGTCCAGACTCTTTATGAGGACTGCTACACACTGGGTCCATTCGTTGCAGCGAGTGCAGTAGTGGGTGAGGGTTCTACCACTACATTCCCTTAATTCCAATATCCTTTTAATCTGTCTCTTGAAATGTTTTTAATCTTGTTTTGGGTTGTACGGAAGGCTAAGAAGCCTTTCGCATCCTGGTTGATTTGGCGGGTGGTCAAATGTCATTTCTTGAGAGCGCCCAGATTAAGGGTTTTGATGAGGTCCTGTTGTATGGGTTGTTGCCCTGGATACTTCAGCTCCTGGAAGTCTTTCAGCATCCTGAGAGGATGGCTGGGCTTCGTGAGGAAAGCGGACTAACAAGGCAGAGTAATCGTCAGAGTCAGCTTCCTTACCGGGTACCTATATTTATTTGGGTTTTGTTATGATATAACTGTCAAAAACTCTAAGCATATACGCCATAAACTGTATTAATACTGGTCTCTACCCACCACCATGGGTGTGAATCAGCTATTATATATTCACTGGCTAAGTTTAATATTTAAAAATGATATTTTGATTATAAAATAAATTTTTGAATATACTTACCCGGTGAATATATAAATTATAGGCCCTCCCTTCCTCCCCGATAGAGACCCAGCGGAATGAGAAGAACTGAGGCTGTTTACATTTATATGCGGTATCTGGCCGATAGTCGGCGCTGGTGGGCACACCCGCAACCTTCATGGCGATCGCTCGCGAGTTTTTGTGTTTCTGTCGAGCCGTCCGAGACGTCAGCTATTATATATTCACCGGGTAAGTATATTCAAAAATTTATTTTATGATCAAAATATCATTTTTTTGTCAGGGTGTAACTACCCACTGCTAGTTAGCGGGGAGGAGCGGGGTAGGTTAACTCTCCCGCTTACACCAGATCTAGCGACTAACGGCCACTTTTTATTTTGGTACGGTAGAGGAAAAATGTAGTCTTTCTCTCCCGCCAAACCTTTTGACCTGTTACGGTTAAAAGCAATTGGCCCTATGTTTAATAAAATATCCCTTCGTTTTGAGCTTCCTTCCTTACTCAAGTTCCCCATGCAAGTAAGGAAGTAAGAGGCCTTGGGCCTCTACCTCTGCTGCTCGCCCAACCTTCACTCTACTTTGGCGGGCGGGCATGAACAGTGGCTGTCAAGAACTCCTTGGAGTGGCTTGTCGGGTAACCCTAAGGGGTAAACCCAGAAATGTGGCTTCGGCTACGTTTCAACTTGATCTTAGCTCGTTGACGGGGAGCAAAGAGTACTGCCTAGAGGAGGACCACCAGGTGTAAAGCAACTTTCCCTTCTGAGGGAGAGTAAACCTTCACTAGGTGTTAAGGGACTTTCCCTTCTGAGGGAGAGTGAACCTCCACTAGGTGTTGAGCAACTTTCCCTTCTGAGGGAGAGTTTACCTCCACCAGGTGTTGAGCAAGGTTCCCTTCTGAGGGAGAGTTTACCTCCACCAGGTGTTGAGCAACTTTCCCTTCTGAGGGAGAGTTTACCTCCACCAGGTGTTGAGCAACTTTCCCTTCTGAGTGAGAGTTAACCTCCACCAGGTGTTGAGCAAGGTTCCCTTCTGAGGGAGAGTTTACCTACACCAGGTGTTGAGCAAGGTTCCCTTCTGAGGGAGAGTTTACCTCCACCAGGTGTTGAGCAAGGTTCCCTTCTGAGGGAGAGTTTACCTCCACCAGGTGTTGAGCAACTTTCCCTTCTGAGGGAGAGTTTACCTACACCAGGTGTTGAGCAACTTTCCCTTCTGAGGGAGAGTTTACCTCCACCAGGTGTTGAGCAAGGTTCCCTTCTGAGGGAGAGTTTACCTACACCAGGTGTTGAGCAAGGTTCCCTTCTGAGGGAGAGTTTACCTCCACCAGGTGTTGAGCAAGGTTCCCTTCTGAGGGAGAGTTTACCTCCACCAGGTGTTGAGCAACTTTCCCTTCTGAGGGAGAGTTTACCTCCACCAGGTGTTGAGCAACTTTCCCTTCTGAGGGAGAGTTTACCTCCACCAGGTGTTGAGCAAGGTTCCCTTCTGAGGGAGAGTTTACCTACACCAGGTGTTGAGCAAGGTTCCCTTCTGAGGGAGAGTTTACCTCCACCAGGTGTTGAGCAAGGTTCCCTTCTGAGGGAGAGTTTACCTCCACCAGGTGTTGAGCAACTTTCCCTTCTGAGGGAGAGTTTACCTACACCAGGTGTTGAGCAACTTTCCTTTCTGAGGGAGAGTTTACCTACACCAGGTGTTGAGCAACTTTCCTTTCTGAGGGAGAGTTTACCTACACCAGGTGTTGAGCAACTTTCCTTTCTGAGGGAGAGTTTACCTACACCAGGTGTTGAGCAACTTTCCTTTCTGAGGGAGAGTTTACCTACACCAGGTGTTGAGCAAGGTTCCCTTCTGAGGGAGAGTTTACCTACACCAGGTGTTGAGTAACTTTCCCTTCTGAGGGAGAGTTTACCTCCACCAGGTGTTGAGCAAGGTTCCCTTCTGAGGGAGAGTTTACCTACACCAGGTGTTGAGCAACTTTCCTTTCTGAGGGAGAGTTTACCTACACCAGGTGTTGAGCAACTTTCCCTTCTGAGTGAGAGTTAACCTCCACCAGGTGTTGAGCAACTTTCCCTTCTGAGGGAGAGTTTACCTCCACCAGGTGTTGAGCAACTTTCCTTTCTGAGGGAGAGTTTACCTACACCAGGTGTTGAGCAACTTTCCTTTCTGAGGGAGAGTTTACCTACACCAGGTGTTGAGCAACTTTCCTTTCTGAGGGAGAGTTTACCTACACCAGGTGTTGAGCAACTTTCCTTTCTGAGGGAGAGTTTACCTACACCAGGTGTTGAGCAAGGTTCCCTTCTGAGGGAGAGTTTACCTACACCAGGTGTTGAGCAACTTTCCCTTCTGAGGGAGAGTTTACCTACACCAGGTGTTGAGCAACTTTCCCTTCTGAGTGAGAGTTAACCTCCACCAGGTGTTGAGCAACTTTCCCTTCTGAGGGAGAGTTTACCTCCACCAGGTGTTGAGCAAGGTTCCCTTCTGAGGGAGAGTTTACCTACACCAGGTGTTGAGCAACTTTCCCTTCTGAGGGAGAGTTTACCTCCACCAGGTGTTGAGCAAGGTTCCCTTCTGAGGGAGAGTTTACCTACACCAGGTGTTGAGCAACTTTCCCTTCTGAGGGAGAGTTTACCTCCACCAGGTGTTGAGCAAGGTTCCCTTCTGAGGGAGAGTTTACCTACACCAGGTGTTGAGCAACTTTCCCTTCTGAGAGAGTTAACCTCAACCAGGTGTTGAGCAACTTTCCCTTCTGAGGGAGAGTTTACCTACACCAGGTGTTGAGCAACTTTCCCTTCTGAGTGAGAGTTAACCTCCACCAGGTGTTGAGCAACTTTCCCTTCTGAGGGAGAGTTTACCTCCACCAGGTGTTGAGCAAGGTTCCCTTCTGAGGGAGAGTTTACCTACACCAGGTGTTGAGCAACTTTCCCTTCTGAGTGAGAGTTAACCTCCACCAGGTGTTGAGCAACTTTCCCTTCTGAGGGAGAGTTTACCTCCACCAGGTGTTGAGCAAGGTTCCCTTCTGAGGGAGAGTTTACCTACACCAGGTGTTGAGCAACTTTCCCTTCTGAGGGAGAGTTTACCTCCACCAGGTGTTGAGCAAGGTTCCCTTCTGAGGGAGAGTTTACCTACACCAGGTGTTGAGCAACTTTCCCTTCTGAGGGAGAGTTTACCTACACCAGGTGTTGAGCAAGGTTCCCTTCTGAGGGAGAGTTTACCTACACCAGGTGTTGAGCAACTTTCCCTTCTGAGGGAGAGTTTACCTCCACCAGGTGTTGAGCAACTTTCCCTTCTGAGGGAGAGTTTACCTCCACCAGGTGTTGAGCAAGGTTCCCTTCTGAGGGAGAGTTTACCTACACCAGGTGTTGAGCAAGGTTCCCTTCTGAGGGAGAGTTTACCTACACCAGGTGTTGAGCAAGGTTCCCTTCTGAGGGAGAGTTTACCTCCACCAGGTGTTGAGCAACTTTCCCTTCTGAGGGAGAGTTTACCTCCATCAGGTGTTGAGCAACGTTCCCTTCTGAGGGAGAGTTTACCTCCACCAGGTGTTGAGCAACTTTCCCTTCTGAGGGAGAGTTTACCTCCACCAGGTGTTGAGCAAGGTTCCCTTCTGAGGGAGAGTTTACCTCCACCAGGTGTTGAGCAAGGTTCCCTTCTGAGGGAGAGTTTACCTACACCAGGTGTTGAGCAAGGTTCCCTTCTGAGGGAGAGTTTACCTCCACCAGGTGTTGAGCAACTTTCCCTTCTGAGGGAGAGTTTACCTCCATCAGGTGTTGAGCAACGTTCCCTTCTGAGGGAGAGTTTACCTCCACCAGGTGTTGAGTAACTTCCCCTTCTGAGGGAGAGTTTACCTCCACCAGGTGTTGAGCAACTTCCCCTTCTGAGGGAGAGTTTACCTCCACCAGGTGTTGAGCAACTTTCCCTTCTGAGGGAGAGTTTACCTCCACCAGGTGTTGAGTAACTTTCCCTTCTGAGGGAGAGTTTACCTCCACCAGGTGTTGAGCAACTTTCCCTTCTGAGGGAGAGTTTACCTCCACCAGGTGTTGAGCAACTTCCCCTTCTGAGTGAGAGTTTACCTCCACCAGGTGTTGAGCAACTTTCCCTTCTGAGGGAGAGTTAACCTCCACCAGGTGTTGAGCAACTTTCACTTCTGAGGGAGAGTTTTCCTCCACCAGGTGTTGAGCAACTTTCCCATTTGAGGGAGAGTTTACCTCCTCCAGCTGTTGAGCAACTTTCCCTTCTGAGGTAGAGTTAACCTTCACTAGGTGTTGAGCAACTTTCCCTTCTGAGGGAGAGTTTACCTCCACCAGGTGTTGAGCAACATAACCTTCTGAGGGAGAGATTACCTTCACCAGGTGCTGAGCAACTTTCCATTCTGAGGGAGATTTAACCTCCAATAGGTGTTGAGAAACTTTCTCTTCTGAGTGAGAGTTAACCTCCACTAGGTGTTGAGAAACTTTCTCTTCTGAGTGAGAGTTAACCTGCAATAGGTGTTGAACAACTCCCCCCCCCCCCCCTCTGAGTAAGAGTTAACCACCACCAGGCATTGAGCAGCTCTCCCTTGAGTGAGAGTTAACCTCCTCTAGGTGTTGAGAAACTTTCCTTTCTGAGGGAGAGTTAACCTCCACCAGGTTCTGAGAAACTTTTCCTTCTGAAGGAGAGTTAACCTCCACCAGGTGCTGAGCAACTTTCCCATCTGAGGGAGAGTTAATCTCCTCAAGGTGTGGAGCAACTTTCCCTTGTAAGGAAGTTAACCTCCACCACATGTTGAGCAACTTTCCTATCTGAGTAAGAGTTAACCTCCACCAGGTGTTGAGCAACTTTCCCTTCTGAGGGAGAGTTAACCTCCACCAGGTTTTGAGCAATATTCCCTTCTGAAGGAGAGTACCTCCACTAGGTATTGAGCAACTTTCCCTTCTGAAGAGGAGTTAACCTCCACTAGGTGTTGAACAACTTTCCCTTCTGAGACAGTTAACCTCCACCAGGTATTGCGCAACTTTCCCTTCTGAGGAAGAGTTAACCTTTACAAGATGTTGAGCAACTTTCATTTTTGAGAAAGAGTTAACCTCCACCAGGTATTGCGCAACTTTCCCTCCTGAGGAAGAGTTAACCTTTACAAGATGTTGAGCAACTTTCGTTTTTGAGAAAGAGTTAACCTCCACCAGGTATTGTGCAACTTTCCCTTCTGAGGAAGAGTTAACCTTTACAAGATGTTGAGCAACTTTCGTTTTTGAGAAAGAGTTAACCTCCACCAGGTGTTGATCAATTTTCCCTTGTGGGGAAGATAACCTCCACTGGTTGTTGACCAACTCTCCTTATTGAGGAAGAGTTAACCACCAGGTGTTGAGCAACATTGCCTTCTGAGGAAGAGTTAACCTCCACTGGGTGTTGAGCTACTTTCCCTTTTGAGGAAGAGTTCACCTCCACCGGGTGTTGAGCAACATTGCCATCTGAGGAATAGTTAACCTCCACTGGGTGTTGAGCTACTTTCCCTTTTGAGGAAGAGTTAACCTCCACCGGGTGTTGAGCAACATTGCCTTCTGAGGAAGAGTTAACCTCCACTGGGTGTTGAGCTACTTTCCCTTTTGAGGAAGAGTTAACCTCCACCGGGTGTTGAGCAACATTGCCTTCTGAGGAAGAGTTAATCTCCACTGGGTGTTGAGCTACTTTCCCTTTTGAGGAAGAGTTAACCTCCACCGGGTGTTGAGCAACATTGCCTTTTGAGGAAGAGTTAACCTCCACTGGGTGTTGAGCTACTTTCCTTTTTGAGGAAGAGTTAACCTCCTCCAGTTGTTGAGCAACATTGCTTTCTGAGGAAGAGTTAACCTCCACTGGGTGTTGAGGTACTTTCCCTTTTGAGGAAGAGTTAACCTCCACCAGGTGTTGAGCAACATTGCCTTCTGAGTAAGAGTTAACCTCCATTGGGTGTTGAGCTACTTTCCATTTTGAGGAAGAGTTAACCTCCACCAGGTGTTGAGCAACATTGCCTTCTGAGGAAGAGTTAACCTCCACCGGGTGTTGAGCTACTTTCCCTTCTGAGCAAGAGTTAAGGGGACCGTCCGCTATGGTGTTTTAACATAACTTTAAAAAATAGAAAATCTTATGGCTATTTTTAATGCAGAAACATATTGTACATGCTCTCCACTAGTTTCAG
Organism: Palaemon carinicauda; assembly: GCF_036898095.1. Taxonomy (NCBI): domain Eukaryota; kingdom Metazoa; phylum Arthropoda; class Malacostraca; order Decapoda; family Palaemonidae; genus Palaemon; species Palaemon carinicauda. The sequence continues at coordinate 134,367,359 of NC_090725.1, read as the reverse complement.
GCAATTTTTTTTTTACAAATGATGAAGATAAAGTGGTCTTTAAATGATGAAGTCATTATTACTGTGTTGTCTGCATGAATAAGTTTGACGGAATCGTCTTTGCATGTTTATTTTTACATATATATAGCAATTTTTTCACTTAGTTTTCAAAATCTTGTACGTCTGGCAGAAATGGAAGGCATTGGTAGAGGGTAGGCTAACGCAAACTACAAACTACGAGAAGACCAGCCAGAGTTTCTAAAGACGTATAGAAGTTACGTTGCGTGAGTTTGTTTACCTGCTGTTTGTATGTACATTGTGTTTTCACAACGTCCTTGTGGACTTTATAGCAAGGCCAATGTTTCCTAAGGTCAAAGAAAGAACAAAAAGTAAGCAGAGAGCAACAAAAAATGAACCAAGATGAGAGGGAAACCTGAAAAAAGAGTACAGAGCTAGAGCATTCTAACTGAAACTCTGGTGTTAAGAGTTCTCTTGCTTGAGGGTACACACGGGCACACTCTTCCATCTAATATATCTTCCTCTTGTTTGGTCAAAATTTTTATAGTTTATATAGGAAATATGTGTTTAGGTGTTGCTGTTCTTAAAATATTTTACTTTCCCTTGTTTCTTCTCACTGGGCTATTCCTTGTTGGAGCCGTTTGCTAATAGCATCCTGCTTTTCCAACTAGGGTTGTAGCTTAGCAAGTAATAATAATAATAATAATAATAATAATAATAATAATAACAATAATAATAATGAGAGGTCCCTGGCAACTCATAACATCCTTAGGGTTTAAATACTTTGATTAGGGAGCCTTCATGTAGGGATAAACAATAAAACTACAAAGTAAGGTTATCTTAATAATGTTATTTTGACTTAACCAAAAGCAAAAATTTATAGCAAATCTTTGGGAGCTCATGAATAAAAAAAATACTTATTCACACTTACATTTTCCCCACTTATTTACAGTTCAATTTTAGAGATAAAGATATCAAAGACAGGAAATCTTAGAATTTTGTGTAACAGAATTATGATTTTCCCTTTTCTCTTTTTGTCATGGTTATCTTACGTCTAGATGAAAAAAAAATTATTTGAATAATGAAAAAAGAAGTTAAAAATCTGTCACACAGAATTGTTCGATTTATAAAGAAATTTTGATGGTATGATTTTCAATACAATTAGTGTCACATTAGTGGAAAAAAATGTACCTAATTTTTCATTAGATCAAGATTTTTGCTAATAAATGAAAAAGTTTTTGATTAAGTGACTTGAAATTTTTATTTGATGATGGTAATATATATGTCTAAACATATAGAAATGGTGTATTTTAAATCATTAAAAAAATTGAAGGCCATAGCGGACAGTCTCCTTAACCTCCCAGGTGTTGTGCAACTTTCCCTTCTGAGAAAGAGTTAACCTCCACCAGGTGTTGAGCTACTTTCCTTTCTGAGGAAAAAACCTCCACCAAGTGTTGAGCTACCATCCCTTCTGAGGAAGAGTTTACCTCCACCAGGTGTTGACCTAATTTCCCTTCTGAACTAGAGTTGACCTCCACCAGGTGTTGAGCAACTTTCCTATTTGAGGGATAGTTAACCTCCAATAGGTGTTGAGCAACTTTCCCTTCTGAGTGAGAGTTAACCTCGAATAGGTGTTCAGCAACTTTTCCTTCTGAGGGAGAGTTTACCTCCACCAGGTGTTGACCTACTTTCCCTTCTGAACTACAGTTGACTTCCACCAGGTGTTGAGCAACTTTCCTATGTGAGGGATAGTTAACCTCCAATAGGTGTTGAGCAACTTTCCCTTCTGAGTGAGAGTTAACCTCCAATAGGTGTTCAGCAACTTTTCCTTCTGAGGGAGAGTTTACCTCCACCAGGTGTTGACCTACTTTCCCTTCTGAACTAGAGTTGACCTCCACCAGGTGTTGAGCAACTTTCCTATCGGAGGGACAGTTAACCTCCAATAGGTGTTCAGCAACTTTTCCTTATGAGAGAGAGTTTACCTCCACCAGGTGTTGACCTACTTTCCCTTCTGAACTAGTTAACCTCCACGTGTTGACCTACTTTCCCTTCTGAACTAGAGTTAACCTCCACCATGTGTTGAGCTACTTTCCCTTCAGAGGAAGAGTTAACCTCCACCAGGTGTTGACCTACTTTCCCTTCTGAACTAGAGTTGACCTCCACCAGGTGTTGAGCAGCTTTCCCTTCTGAGTGAGAGTTAACCTCCAATAGGTGTTCAGCAACTTTTCCTTCTGAGGGAGAGTTTACCTCCACCAGGTGTTAAGCAACTTTCCCTTCTGGGTAAGAGTTAAACTCCACCAGGCATTGGGCAACTTTCCCTTCTGAGGGAGAGTTTCCCTCCACCAGGTGTTGAGCAACTTTCCCTTCTCAAGGAAAGTTTTCCTCCACCAGGTGTTGAGCTACTTTCCCTTCTGAGGGAGAGTTTACCTCCACCAGGTGTTGAGCAACTTTCCCTTGTGAGGGAGAGTTTACCTCCACCAGGTGTTGAGCAACTTTCCCTTCTGAGGGAGAGTTAACCACCACCATGTGGTGAGCAACTTTCCCTTCTGAACTAGAGTTGACCTCCACCGGGTGTTGAGCAACTTTCCCTTCTGAGTGAGAGTTTCCCTCCACCAGGTGTTCAGCAACTTTTCCTTCTGAGGGAGAGTTAACCTCCACCAGGTGTTGAGCAACTTCCCCTTCTGAGGGAGAGTTTACCTCCACCAGGTGTTGAGCAACTTTCTCTTCTAGGTAAGAGTTAACCTCCACCAGGCATTGGGCAACTTTCCCTTCTGAGGTAGAGTTTCCCTCCACCAGGTGCTGAGCAACTTTCCCTTCTCAAGGAGAGTTTTCCTCCACTAGGTGTTGAGCAACTTTCCCTTCTGAGGGAGAGTTTACCTCCACCAGGTGTTGAGCAACTTTCCCTTCTGAGTGAGAGTTAACCTCCACCAGGTGTTGAGCAACTTTTCCTTCTGAGGGAGAGTTCACCTCCACCTGGTGTTGAGCAACTTTTCCTTCTGTAGGAGAGTTTACCTCCACCAGGTGTTGAGCAACTTTCCCTTCTGGGTAAGAGTTAACCTCCTCCAGGCATTGGGCAACTTTCACTTCTGAGGGAGAGTTTCCCTCCACCAGGTGTTGAGCAAATTTCCCTTCTCAAAGAGAGTTTTCCTCCACCAGGTGTTGAGCAACTTTCCCTTCTGAGGGAGAGTTTACCTCCACCAGGTGTTGACCAACTTTCCCTTTCGAGGGAGAGTTTACCTCCACCAGGTGTTGAGCAACTTTCCCTTCTGAGGGAGAGTTAACCTTCACTAGGTGTTGACCAACTTTCCCTTTTGAGGGAGAGTTTACCTACACCAGGTGTTGAGCAACTTTCCCTTCTGAGGGAGAGTTTACCTCCACCAGGTGTTGAGCAACTTTCCCTTCTGAGGGAGAGTTTACCTCCACCAGGTGTTGACCAACTTTCCCTTTTGAGGGAGAGTTTACCTACACCAGGTGTTGAGCAACTTTCCCTTCTGAGGGAGAGTTTACCTCCACCAGGTGTTGAGCAACTTTCCCTTTTGAGGGAGAGTTTACCTACACCAGGTGTTGAGCAACTTTCCCTTCTGAGGGAGAGTTTACCTCCACCTGGTGTTGACCAACTTTCCCTTTTGAGGGAGAGTTTACCTCCACCAGGTGTTGACCAACTTTCCCTTTTGAGGGAGAGTTTACCTCCACCAGGTGTTTAGCAACTTTCCCTTCTGAGGGAGAGTTTACCTCCACCAGGTGTTGACCAACTTTCCCTTCTGAGTGAGAGTTAACCTCCACCAGGTGCTGAGCAACTTTCCCTTCTGAGGGAGAGTTAACCTCCATCAGGTACTTAGCAACTTTCTCTTCTGAGGGTGAGTTAACCTCCACCAGGTGCTGAGCAACTTTCCCATCTGAGGGAGAGTTAACCTCTAGGTGTGGAGCAACTTTCCATTGTGAGGAAGGTTACCTCCACCAGGTGTTGAGCAACTTTCTCTTCTGAGGGTGAGTTAACCTCCACCAGGTGCTGAGCAACCTTCCCATCTGAGGGAGAGTTAACATCTAGGTGTGGAGCAACTTTCCATTGTGAGGAAGGTTACCTCCACCAGGTGCTGAGCAACTTTCCCTTCTGAGGGTTAGTTAACCTCCACCAGGTGCTGAGCAACTTTCCCATCTGAGGGAGAGTTAACATCTAGGTGTGGAGCAACTTTCCATTGTGAGGAAGGTTACCTCCACCAGGTGCTGAGCAACTTTCCCTTCTGAGGGAGAGTTAACCTCCACCAGGTGCTGAGCAACTTTACTTTCTGAGGGAGAATTAACATCCACCATGTGCTGAACAACTTTCCCTTTTGAGGGAGAGTTTACCTCCAATAGGTGCTGAGCAACTTTCCTTTCTGAGGGAGAGTTAACCTCCATCAGGTACTTAGCAACTTTCCCTTCTGAGGGTGAGTTAACCTCCACCAGGTGCTGAGTAACTTTCCCATCTGAGGGAGAGTTAACCTCTAGGTGTGGAGCAACTTTCCATTGTGAGGAAGGTTACCTCCACCAGGTGCTGAGTAACTTTCCCATCTGAGGGAGAGTTAACCTCTAGGTGTGGAGCAACTTTCCATTGTGAGGAAGGTTACCTCCACCAGGTGTTGACCAACTTTCTCTTCTGATGGTGAGTTAACCTCCACGAGGTGCTGAGCAACTTTCCCATCTGAGGGAGAGTTAACATCTAGGTGTGGAGCAACTTTCCATTGTGAGGAAGGTTACCTCCACCAGGTGCTGAGCAACTTTCCCTTCTGAGGGAGAGTTAACCTCCACCAGGTGCTGAGCAACTTTACTTTCTGAGGGAGAATTAACATCCACCATGTGCTGAACAACTTTCCCTTTTGAGGGAGAGTTTACCTCCAATAGGTGCTGAGCAACTTTCCTTTCTGAGGGAGAGTTAACCTCCATCAGGTACTTAGCAACTTTCCCTTCTGAGGGTGAGTTAACCTCCACCAGGTGCTGAGTAACTTTCCCATCTGAGGGAGAGTTAACCTCTAGGTGTGGAGCAACTTTCAATTGTGAGGAAGGTTACCTCCACCAGGTGCTGAGCAACTTTCCCATCTGAGGGAGAGTTAACCTCTAGGTGTGGAGCAACTTTCCATTGTGAGGAAGGTTACCTCCACCAGGTGTTGAGCAACTTTCCCTCCTTAGGGAGAGTTAACCTCCAACAGGGACTGAGCAGCTTTCCCATTTGAGGGAGAGTTAACCTCCTCTAGGTGTGGAGCACATTTCCCTTTTGAGGAAATTAACCTCCACCAGATGTTGAGGAACTTTCCCTTTTGAGGGAGAGTTTACCTCGACCAGGTGCTGAGCAACTTTCCCTGCTGAGGGAAAGTTTACCTCCACCAGGTGCTGAGCAACTTTCCCTTCTGAGGGACTTTACCTCCACCAGGTGTTGAGCAACTTTCCCTACTCTGAGTGAGAGTTAACCACCACCAGGCATTGAGCAGATTTCCCCTGAGTGATATTTAACCTCCTCTAAGTGTTGAGAAACTTTCCCTTCTAGTGAGAGTTAACTCCACCAGGCATTGAGCAACTTTCCTATCTGAGGAAGAGTTAACCTCCTCTAGGTATGGGGCAACTTTCCCTTGTAAGGAATTTAACCTCCATCAGGTTTGAGCAACTCTCCCTTCTGAATAAGAGTTAACCTCCTCAAGGTGTTGAGCTATTTTCCCTTTTCAGGAAGAGTTAACCTCCACTACATGTTGAGCAACTTTCCCTTCTTAGTAAGAGTTAACATCCACCAGATGTTGAGTACTTTCCCTTCTGATGGAGAGTTAACCTTCAATAGATGTAGACTAACTTTCCTTTTTGAGAGATTTAACCTTCACTAGGTGTTACCTACTTTCCCTTCTGAACTAGAGTTAACCTCCACCATGTGTCGAGCTACTTTCCCTTCAGAGGAAGAGTTAACCTCCACCAGGTGTTGACCTACTTTCACTTTTGAACTAGAGTTGACCACCAGGTGTTGAGCAACTTTCCCTTCAGAGTGAGAGTTAACCTCCAATAGGTGTTCAGCAACTTTTCCTTCTGAGGGAGAGTTTACCTTCACCAGGTGTTGACCTACTTTCCCTTCTGAACTAGAGTTGGCCTCCACCAGGTGTTGAGCAACTTTCCTATCTGAGGGATAGTTAATCTCCAATAGGTGTTCAGCAACTTTTCCTTCTGAGGGAGAGTTTACCTCCACCAGGTGTTGACCTACTTTCCCTTCTGAACTAGAGTTGACCTCCACCAGGTGTTGAGCAACTTTCCTATCTGAGGGATAGTTAATCTCCAATAGGTGTTCAGCAACTTTTCCTTCTGAGGGAGAGTTTACCTCCACCAGGTGTTGACCTACTTTCCCTTCTGAACTAGAGTTGGCCTCCACCAGGTGTTGAGCAACTTTCCTATCTGAGGGATAGTTAATCTCCAATAGGTGTTCAGCAACTTTTCCTTCTGAGGGAGAGTTTACCTTCACCAGGTGTTGACCTACTTTCCCTTCTGAACTAGAGTTGGCCTCCACCAGGTGTTGAGCAACTTTCCTATCTGAGGGATAGTTAATCTCCAATAGGTGTTCAGCAACTTTTCCTTCTGAGGGAGAGTTTACCTCCACCAGGTGTTGACCAACTTTCCCTTTTGAGGGAGAGTTTACCTCCACCAGGTGTTGACCAACTTTCCCTTTTGAGGGAGAGTTTACCTCCACCAGGTGTTTAGCAACTTTCCCTTCTGAGGGAGAGTTTACCTCCACCAGGTGTTGACCAACTTTCCCTTCTGAGTGAGAGTTAACCTCCACCAGGTGCTGAGCAACTTTCCCTTCTGAGGGAGAGTTAACCTCCACCAGGTGCTGAGCAACTTTACTTTCTGAGGGAGAATTAACATCCACCATGTGCTGAACAACTTTCCCTTTTGAGGGAGAGTTTACCTCCAATAGGTGCTGAGCAACTTTCCTTTCTGAGGGAGAGTTAACCTCCATCAGGTACTTAGCAACTTTCTCTTCTGAGGGTGAGTTAACCTCCACCAGGTGCTGAGCAACTTTCCCATCTGAGGGAGAGTTAACCTCTAGGTGTGGAGCAACTTTCCATTGTGAGGAAGGTTACCTCCACCAGGTGTTGACCAACTTTCTCTTATGAGGGTGAGTTAACCTCCACGAGGGGCTGAGCAACTTTCCCATCTGAGGGAGAGTTAACATCTAGGTGTGGAGCAACTTTCCATTGTGAGGAAGGTTACCTCCACCAGGTGCTGAGCAACTTTCCCTTCTGAGGGAGAGTTAACCTCCACCAGGTGCTGAGCAACTTTACTTTCTGAGGGAGAATTAACATCCACCATGTGCTGAACAACTTTCCCTTTTGAGGGAGAGTTTACCTCCAATAGGTGCTGAGCAACTTTCCTTTCTGAGGGAGAGTTAACCTCCATCAGGTACTTAGCAACTTTCCCTTCTGAGGGTGAGTTAACCTCCACCAGGTGCTGAGTAACTTTCCCATCTGAGGGAGAGTTAACCTCTAGGTGTGGAGCAACTTTCCATTGTGAGGAAGGTTACCTCCACCAGGTGCTGAGTAACTTTCCCATCTGAGGGAGAGTTAACCTCTAGGTGTGGAGCAACTTTCCATTGTGAGGAAGGTTACCTCCACCAGGCATTGAGCAACTTTCCTATCTGAGGAAGAGTTAACCTCCTCTAGGTATGGGGCAACTTTCCCTTGTAAGGAATTTAACCTCCACCAGGTTTGAGCAACTCTCCCTTCTGAATAAGAGTTAACCTCCTCAAGGTGTTGAGCTATTTTCCCTTTTCAGGAAGAGTTAACCTCCACTACATGTTGAGCAACTTTCCCTTCTGAGTAAGAGTTAACATCCACCAGATGTTGAGTACTTTCCCTTCTGAGGAGAGTTAACCTTCAATAGATGTAGACTAACTTTCCTTTTTGAGAGATTTAACCTTCACTAGGTGTTACCTACTTTCCCTTCTGAACTAGAGTTAACCTCCACCATGTGTCGAGCTACTTTCCCTTCAGAGGAAGAGTTAACCTCCACCAGGTGTTGACCTACTTTCCTTTTGAACTAGAGTTGACCACCAGGTGTTGAGCAACTTTCCCTTCAGAGTGAGATTTAACCTCCAATAGGTGTTCAGCAACTTTTCCTTCTGAGGGAGAGTTTACCTTCACCAGGTGTTGACCTACTTTCCCTTCTGAACTAGAGTTGGCCTCCACCAGGTGTTGAGCAACTTTCCTATCTGAGGGATAGTTAATCTCCAATAGGTGTTCAGCAACTTTTCCTTCTGAGGGAGAGTTTACCTCCACCAGGTGTTGACCTACTTTCCCTTCTGAACTAGAGTTGACCTCCACCAGGTGTTGAGCAACTTTCCTATCTGAGGGATAGTTAATCTCCAATAGGTGTTCAGCAACTTTTCCTTCTGAGGGAGAGTTTACCTCCACCAGGTGTTGACCTACTTTCCCTTCTGAACTAGAGTTGGCCTCCACCAGGTGTTGAGCAACTTTCCTATCTGAGGGATAGTTAATCTCCAATAGGTGTTCAGCAACTTTTCCTTCTGAGGGAGAGTTTACCTTCACCAGGTGTTGACCTACTTTCCCTTCTGAACTAGAGTTGGCCTCCACCAGGTGTTGAGCAACTTTCCTATCTGAGGGATAGTTAATCTCCAATAGGTGTTCAGCAACTTTTCCTTCTGAGGGAGAGTTTACCTCCACCAGGTGTTGACCTACTTTCCCTTCTGAACTAGAGTTGGCCTCCACCAGGTGTTGAGCAACTTTCCTATCTGTGGGATAGTTAATCTCCAATAGGTGTTCAGCAACTTTTCCTTCTGAGGGAGAGTTTACCTCCACCAGGTGTTGACCTACTTTCCCCTCTGAACTAGAGTTGGCCTCCACCAGGTGTTGAGTAACTTTCCTATCTGAGGGATAGTTAATCTCCAATAGGTGTTCAGCAACTTTTCCTTCTGAGGGAGAGTTTACCTCCACCAGGTGTTGACCTACTTTCCCTTCTGAACTAGAGTTAACCTCCACCATGTGTTGAGCTACTTTCCCTTCAGAGGAAGAGTTAACCTCCACCAGGTGTTGACCTACTTTCCCTTCTGAACTAGAGTTAACCTCCACCATGTGTTGAGCTACTTTCCCTTCAGAGGAAGAGTTAACCTCCACCGGTGTTGACCTACTTTCCCTTCAGAGGAAGAGTTTACCTCCACCAGGTGTTGACCTACTTTCCCTTTTGAACTAGAGTTAACCTCCACCATGTGTTGAGCTACTTTCCCTTCAGAGGAAGAGTTAACCTCCACCAGGTGTTGACCTACTTTCCCTTCTGAACTAGAGTTGGCCTCCACCAGGTGTTGAGTAACTTTCCTATCTGAGGGATAGTTAATCTCCAATAGGTGTTCAGCAACTTTCCCTTCTGAGGGAGAGTTTACCTCACCAGGTGTTGACCTGCTTTCCCTTCTGAACTAGAGTTGGCCTCCACCAGGTGTTGAGTAACTTTCCTTCTGAGGGATAGTTAATCCTCCAATAGGTGTTGAGCAACTTTCCCTTCTGAGGGAGAGTTTACCTCCACCAGGTGTTGACCTACTTTCCCTTCTGAACTAGAGTTAACCTCCACCATGGTGTTGAGCTACTTTCCCTTCTGAGGGAAGAGTTAACCTCCACCAGGTGTTGACCTACTTTCCCTTCTGAACTAGAGTTAACCTCCACCATGTGTTGAGCTACTTTCCCTTCTGAGGAAGAGTTAACCTCCACCATGTGTTGAGCTACTTTCCCTTCTGAACTAGAGTTAACCTCCACCATGGTGTTGAGCTACTTTCCCTTCTGAGGAAGAGTTAACCTCCACCATGTGTTGACCTACTTTCCCTTCTGAACTAGAGTTAACCTCCACCATGTGTTGAGCTACTTTCCCTTCTGAGGAAGAGTTAACCTCCACCATGTGTTGACCTACTTTCCCTTCTGAACTAGAGTTAACCTCCACCATGTGTTGAGCTACTTTCCCTTCTGAGGAAGAGTTAACCTCCACCATGTGTTGACCTACTTTCCCTTCTGAACTAGAGTTAACCTCCACCATGTGTTGAGCCTACTTTCCCTTCTGAGGACTAGAGTTAACCTCCACCAGGTGTTGACCTACTTTCCCTTCTGAACTAGAGTTAACCTCCACCATGTGTTGAGCCTACTTTCCCTTCTGAGGAAGAGTTAACCTCCACCATGTGTTGAGCCTACTTTCCCTTCTGAACTAGAGTTAACCTCCACCATGGTGTTGAGCTACTTTCCCTTCTGAGGAAGAGTTAACCTCCACCATGGTGTTGACCTACTTTCCCTTCTGAACTAGAGTTAACCTCCACCATGTGTTGAGCTACTTTCCCTTCTGAGGAAGAGTTAACCTCCACCAGGTGTTGACCTACTTTCCCTTCTGAACTAGAGTTAACCTCCACCATGGTGTTGAGCTACTTTCCCTTCTGAGGGAAGAGTTAACCTCCACCATGGTGTTGAGCTACTTTCCCTTCAGAGGAAGAGTTAACCTCCACCAGGTGTTGACCTACTTTCCCTTCTGAACTAGAGTTGGCCTCCACCAGGTGTTGAGTAACTTTCCTTCTGAGGGATAGTTAACCTCCACCATGGTGTTGAGCAACTTTCCCTTCTGAGGGAGAGTTAACCTCCACCAGGTGTTGACCTACTTTCCCTTCTGAACTAGAGTTGGCCTCCACCAGGTGTTGAGTAACTTTCCTATCTGAGGGATAGTTAATCTCCAATAGGTGTTCAGCAACTTTCCCTTCTGAGGGAGAGTTTACCTCCACCAGGTGTTGACCTACTTTCCCTTCTGAACTAGAGTTGGCCTCCACCAGGTGTTGAGTAACTTTCCCTTCTGAGGGATAGTTAACCTCCAATAGGTGTTGAGCAACTTTCCCTTCTGAGGGAGAGTTTACCTCCACCAGGTGTTGACCTACTTTCCCTTCTGAACTAGAGTTGGCCTCCACCAGGTGTTGAGTAACTTTCCCTTCTGAGGGATAGTTAATCTCCAATGGTGTTGAGCAACTTTCCCTTCTGAGGGAGAGTTTACCTCCACCAGGTGTTGACCTACTTTCCCTTCTGAACTAGAGTTGGCCTCCACCAGGTGTTGAGTAACTTTCCCTTCTGAGGGATAGTTAACCTCCACCAGGTGTTGAGCAACTTTCCCTTCTGAGGGAGAGTTTACCTCCACCATGGTGTTGAGCTACTTTCCCTTCTGAGGAAGAGTTAACCTCCACCAGGTGTTGACCTACTTTCCCTTCTGAACTAGAGTTAACCTCCACCTGGTGTTGAGCAACTTTCCCTTCTGAGGGAGAGTTACCTCCACCAGGTGTTGACCTACTTTCCCTTCTGAACTAGAGTTAACCTCCACCATGGTGTTGAGCTACTTTCCCTTCTGAGGAAGAGTTAACCTCCACCAGGTGTTGACCTACTTTCCCTTCTGAACTAGAGTTACCTCCACCTGGTGTTGAGCACTTTCCCTTCTGAGGGAGAGTTAACCTCCACCAGGTGTTGACCTACTTTCCCCTCTGAACTAGAGTTAACCTCCACCATGGTGTTGAGCTACTTTCCCTTCAGAGGAAGAGTTAACCTCCACCAGGTGTTGACCTACTTTCCCTTCTGAACTAGAGTTGACCTCCACCTGGTGTTGAGCAACTTTCCCTTCTGAGGGAGAGTTAACCTCCACCAGGTGTTGACCTACTTTCCCCTCTGAACTAGAGTTAACCTCCACCATGGTGTTGAGCTACTTTCCCTTCTGAGGAAGAGTTAACCTCCACCAGGTGTTGACCTACTTTCCCTTCTGAACTAGAGTTAACCTCCACCTGGTGTTGAGCAACTTTCCCTTCTGAGGGAGAGTTAACCTCCACCAGGTGTTGAGCCTACTTTCCCCTCTGAACTAGAGTTAACCTCCACCATGTGTTGAGCTACTTTCCCTTCTGAGGAAGAGTTAACCTCCACCAGGTGTTGACCTACTTTCCCTTCTGAACTAGAGTTAACCTCCACCTGGTGTTGAGCACTTTCCCTTCTGAGGAGAGTTAACCTCCACCAGGTGTTGACCTACTTTCCCCTCTGAACTAGAGTTAACCTCCACCATGGTGTTGAGCTACTTTCCCTTCTGAGGAAGAGTTAACCTCCACCAGGTGTTGAGCCTACTTTCCCTTCTGAACTAGAGTTAACCTCCACCAGGTGTTGAGCACTTTCCCTTCTGAGGGAGAGTTAACCTCCACCAGGTGTTGAGCCTACTTTCCCTTCTGAACTAGAGTTAACCTCCACCATGGTGTTGAGCTACTTTCCCTTCTGAGGAAGAGTTAACCTCCACCAGGTGTTGAGCCTACTTTCCCTTCTGAACTAGAGTTAACCTCCACCAGGTGTTGAGCACTTTCCCTTCTGAGGGAGAGTTAACCTCCACCAGGTGTTGACCTACTTTCCCCTCTGAACTAGAGTTAACCTCCACCATGGTGTTGAGCTACTTTCCCTTCTGAGGGAGAGTTAACCTCCACCAGGTGTTGACCTACTTTCCCTTCTGAACTAGAGTTAACCTCCACCTGGTGTTGAGCAACTTTCCCTTCTGAGGGAGAGTTAACCTCCACCAGGTGTTGAGCACTTTCCCTCTGAACTAGAGTTAACCTCCACCATGGTGTTGAGCCTACTTTCCCTTCTGAGGGAGAGTTAACCTCCACCAGGTGTTGACCTACTTTCCCCTCTGAACTAGAGTTAACCTCCACCAGGTGTTGAGCAACTTTCCCTTCTGAGGGAGAGTTAACCTCCACCAGGTGTTGACCTACTTTCCCCTCTGAACTAGAGTTAACCTCCACCTGGTGTTGAGCACTTTCCCTTCTGAGGGAGAGTTAACCTCCACCAGGTGTTGACCTACTTTCCCCTCTGAACTAGAGTTAACCTCCACCTGGTGTTGAGCAACTTTCCCTTCTGAGGGAGAGTTAACCTCCACCAGGTGTTGACCTACTTTCCCCTCTGAACTAGAGTTAACCTCCACCATGGTGTTGAGCAACTTTCCCTTCTGAGGGAGAGTTAACCTCCACCAGGTGTTGACCTACTTTCCCCTCTGAACTAGAGTTGACCTCCACCTGGTGTTGAGCAACTTTCCCTTCTGAGGGAGAGTTAACCTCCACCAGGTGTTGACCTACTTTCCCCTCTGAACTAGAGTTAACCTCCACCATGGTGTTGAGCTACTTTCCCTTCTGAGGGAAGAGTTAACCTCCACCAGGTGTTGACCTACTTTCCCCTCTGAACTAGAGTTAACCTCCACCAGGTGTTGACCTACTTTCCCTTGAACTAGAGTTAACCTCCACCATGGTGTTGAGCAACTTTCCCTTCTGAGGGAGAGTTAACCTCCACCAGGTGTTGACCTACTTTCCCTCTGAACTAGAGTTGGCCTCCACCTGGTGTTGAGCAACTTTCCCTTCTGAGGGAGAGTTAACCTCCACCAGGTGTTGACCTACTTTCCCCTCTGAACTAGAGTTGGCCTCCACCTGGTGTTGAGCAACTTTCCCTTCTGAGGGAGAGTTAACCTCCACCAGGTGTTGACCTACTTTCCCCTCTGAACTAGAGTTGGCCTCCACCTGGTGTTGAGCAACTTTCCCTTCTGAGGGAGAGTTAACCTCCACCAGGTGTTGACCTACTTTCCCCTCTGAACTAGAGTTGGCCTCCACCTGGTGTTGAGCAACTTTCCCTTCTGAGGGAGAGTTAACCTCCACCAGGTGTTGACCTACTTTCCCCTCTGAACTAGAGTTGGCCTCCACCTGGTGTTGAGCAACTTTCCCTTCTGAGGGAGAGTTAACCTCCACCAGGTGTTGACCTACTTTCCCCTCTGAACTAGAGTTGGCCTCCACCTGGTGTTGAGCAACTTTCCCTTCTGAGGGAGAGTTAACCTCCACCAGGTGTTGACCTACTTTCCCCTCTGAACTAGAGTTGGCCTCCACCTGGTGTTGAGCAACTTTCCCTTCTGAGGGAGAGTTAACCTCCACCAGGTGTTGACCTACTTTCCCCTCTGAACTAGAGTTGGCCTCCACCTGGTGTTGAGCAACTTTCCCTTCTGAGGGAGAGTTAACCTCCACCAGGTGTTGACCTACTTTCCCCTCTGAACTAGAGTTGGCCTCCACCTGGTGTTGAGCAACTTTCCCTTCTGAGGGAGAGTTAACCTCCACCAGGTGTTGACCTACTTTCCCCTCTGAACTAGAGTTAACCTCCACCTGGTGTTGAGCAACTTTCCCTTCTGAGGGAGAGTTAACCTCCACCAGGTGTTGACCTACTTTCCCCTCTGAACTAGAGTTGGCCTCCACCTGGTGTTGAGCAACTTTCCCTTCTGAGGGAGAGTTAACCTCCACCAGGTGTTGACCTACTTTCCCCTCTGAACTAGAGTTAACCTCCACCAGGTGTTGAGCACTTTCCCTTCTGAGGAAGAGTTAACCTCCACCAGGTGTTGAGCCTACTTTCCCCTCTGAACTAGAGTTAACCTCCACCATGGTGTTGAGCTACTTTCCCTTCTGAGGGAAGAGTTAACCTCCACCAGGTGTTGACCTACTTTCCCCTCTGAACTAGAGTTGGCCTCCACCATGGTGTTGAGCACTTTCCCTTCTGAGGGAGAGTTAACCTCCACCAGGTGTTGACCTACTTTCCCCTCTGAACTAGAGTTGGCCTCCACCTGGTGTTGAGCAACTTTCCCTTCTGAGGGAGAGTTAACCTCCACCAGGTGTTGAGCCTACTTTCCCTTGAACTAGAGTTAACCTCCACCAGGTGTTGAGCACTTTCCCTTCTGAGGGAAGAGTTAACCTCCACCAGGTGTTGAGCACTTTCCCTTCTGAAGAGTTAACCTCCACCATGGTGTTGAGCTACTTTCCCTTCTGAGGGAGAGTTAACCTCCACCAGGTGTTGACCTACTTTCCCCTCTGAACTAGAGTTGGCCTCCACCATGGTGTTGAGCACTTTCCCTTCTGAGGGAGAGTTAACCTCCACCAGGTGTTGACCTACTTTCCCCTCTGAACTAGAGTTGGCCTCCACCTGGTGTTGAGCAACTTTCCCTTCTGAGGGAGAGTTAACCTCCACCATGGTGTTGAGCTACTTTCCCTTCTGAGGGAGAGTTAACCTCCACCAGGTGTTGACCTACTTTCCCCTCTGAACTAGAGTTGGCCTCCACCTGGTGTTGAGCAACTTTCCCTTCTGAGGGAGAGTTAACCTCCACCAGGTGTTGAGCCTACTTTCCCCTCTGAACTAGAGTTGGCCTCCACCTGGTGTTGAGCAACTTTCCCTTCTGAGGGAGAGTTAACCTCCACCATGGTGTTGAGCTACTTTCCCTTCTGAGGGAGAGTTAACCTCCACCAGGTGTTGAGCCTACTTTCCCTTCTGAACTAGAGTTAACCTCCACCTGGTGTTGAGCAACTTTCCCTTCTGAGGAGAGTTAACCTCCACCATGTGTTGAGCTACTTTCCCTTCTGAGGGAGAGTTAACCTCCACCAGGTGTTGACCTACTTTCCCCTCTGAACTAGAGTTGGCCTCCACCTGGTGTTGAGCAACTTTCCCTTCTGAGGGAGAGTTAACCTCCACCAGGTGTTGACCTACTTTCCCCTCTGAACTAGAGTTGGCCTCCACCTGGTGTTGAGCAACTTTCCCTTCTGAGGGAAGAGTTAACCTCCACCATGGTGTTGAGCTACTTTCCCTTCTGAGGGAGAGTTAACCTCCACCAGGTGTTGAGCCTACTTTCCCTTCTGAACTAGAGTTAACCTCCACCTGGTGTTGAGCACTTTCCCTTGAACTAGAGTTAACCTCCACCATGGTGTTGAGCTACTTTCCCTTCTGAGGGAGAGTTAACCTCCACCAGGTGTTGACCTACTTTCCCCTCTGAACTAGAGTTGGCCTCCACCTGGTGTTGAGCACTTTCCCTTCTGAGGGAGAGTTAACCTCCACCAGGTGTTGAGCACTTTCCCCTCTGAACTAGAGTTAACCTCCACCATGGTGTTGAGCAACTTTCCCTTCTGAGGGAAGAGTTAACCTCCACCATGGTGTTGAGCACTTTCCCTTCTGAGGGAGAGTTAACCTCCACCAGGTGTTGAGCAACTTTCCCTTCTGAGGGAGAGTTAACCTCCACCAGGTGTTGAGCAACTTTCCCTTCTGAACTAGAGTTAACCTCCACCATGGTGTTGAGCAACTTTCCCTTCTGAGGGAGAGTTAACCTCCACCAGGTGTTGAGCACTTTCCCCTTCTGAACTAGAGTTAACCTCCACCATGGTGTTGAGCACTTTCCCTTCTGAGGGAGAGTTAACCTCCACCAGGTGTTGAGCAACTTTCCCTTCTGAGGGAGAGTTAACCTCCACCAGGTGTTGAGCAACTTTCCCTTCTGAGGGAGAGTTAACCTCCACCAGGTGTTGAGCCTACTTTCCCCTCTGAACTAGAGTTAACCTCCACCATGGTGTTGAGCACTTTCCCTTCTGAGGGAGAGTTAACCTCCACCAGGTGTTGAGCACTTTCCCTTCTGAAAGAGTTACCTCCACCAGGTGTTGAGCACTTTCCCTCTGAACTAGAGTTAACCTCCACCTGGTGTTGAGCAACTTTCCCTTCTGAGGGAGAGTTAACCTCCACCAGGTGTTGACCTACTTTCCCCTCTGAACTAGAGTTAACCTCCACCTGGTGTTGAGCAACTTTCCCTTCTGAGGGAGAGTTAACCTCCACCAGGTGTTGACCTACTTTCCCCTCTGAACTAGAGTTGGCCTCCACCTGGTGTTGAGCAACTTTCCCTTCTGAGGGAGAGTTAACCTCCACCAGGTGTTGACCTACTTTCCCCTCTGAACTAGAGTTGGCCTCCACCTGGTGTTGAGCAACTTTCCCTTCTGAGGGAGAGTTAACCTCCACCAGGTGTTGACCTACTTTCCCCTCTGAACTAGAGTTGGCCTCCACCTGGTGTTGAGCAACTTTCCCTTCTGAGGGAGAGTTAACCTCCACCAGGTGTTGACCTACTTTCCCCTCTGAACTAGAGTTGGCCTCCACCTGGTGTTGAGCAACTTTCCCTTCTGAGGGAGAGTTAACCTCCACCAGGTGTTGACCTACTTTCCCCTCTGAACTAGAGTTGGCCTCCACCTGGTGTTGAGCAACTTTCCCTTCTGAGGGAGAGTTTACCTCCACCAGGTGTTGACCTACTTTCCCCTCTGAACTAGAGTTGGCCTCCACCTGGTGTTGAGCAACTTTCCCTTCTGAGGGAGAGTTAACCTCCACCAGGTGTTGACCTACTTTCCCCTCTGAACTAGAGTTGGCCTCCACCTGGTGTTGAGCAACTTTCCCTTCTGAGGGAGAGTTAACCTCCACCAGGTGTTGACCTACTTTCCCCTCTGAACTAGAGTTGGCCTCCACCTGGTGTTGAGCAACTTTCCCTTCTGAGGGAGAGTTTACCTCCACCAGGTGTTGACCTACTTTCCCCTCTGAACTAGAGTTGGCCTCCACCTGGTGTTGAGCAACTTTCCCTTCTGAGGGAGAGTTAACCTCCACCAGGTGTTGACCTACTTTCCCCTCTGAACTAGAGTTGGCCTCCACCTGGTGTTGAGCAACTTTCCCTTCTGAGGGAGAGTTAACCTCCACCAGGTGTTGACCTACTTTCCCCTCTGAACTAGAGTTGGCCTCCACCTGGTGTTGAGCAACTTTCCCTTCTGAGGGAGAGTTAACCTCCACCAGGTGTTGACCTACTTTCCCCTCTGAACTAGAGTTGGCCTCCACCTGGTGTTGAGCAACTTTCCCTTCTGAGGGAGAGTTAACCTCCACCAGGTGTTGACCTACTTTCCCCTCTGAACTAGAGTTGGCCTCCACCTGGTGTTGAGCAACTTTCCCTTCTGAGGGAGAGTTAACCTCCACCAGGTGTTGACCTACTTTCCCCTCTGAACTAGAGTTGGCCTCCACCTGGTGTTGAGCAACTTTCCCTTCTGAGGGAGAGTTAACCTCCACCAGGTGTTGACCTACTTTCCCCTCTGAACTAGAGTTGGCCTCCACCTGGTGTTGAGCAACTTTCCCTTCTGAGGGAGAGTTAACCTCCACCAGGTGTTGACCTACTTTCCCCTCTGAACTAGAGTTGGCCTCCACCTGGTGTTGAGCAACTTTCCCTTCTGAGGGAGAGTTAACCTCCACCAGGTGTTGACCTACTTTCCCCTCTGAACTAGAGTTGGCCTCCACCTGGTGTTGAGCAACTTTCCCTTCTGAGGGAGAGTTAACCTCCACCAGGTGTTGACCTACTTTCCCCTCTGAACTAGAGTTGGCCTCCACCTGGTGTTGAGCAACTTTCCCTTCTGAGGGAGAGTCAACCTCCACCAGGTGTTGACCTACTTTCCCCTCTGAACTAGAGTTGGCCTCCACCTGGTGTTGAGCAACTTTCCCTTCTGAGGGAGAGTCAACCTCCACCAGGTGTTGACCTACTTTCCCCTCTGAACTAGAGTTGGCCTCCACCTGGTGTTGAGCAACTTTCCCTTCTGAGGGAGAGTCAACCTCCACCAGGTGTTGACCTACTTTCCCCTCTGAACTAGAGTTGGCCTCCACCTGGTGTTGAGCAACTTTCCCTTCTGAGGGAGAGTCAACCTCCACCAGGTGTTGACCTACTTTCCCCTCTGAACTAGAGTTGGCCTCCACCTGGTGTTGAGCAACTTTCCCTTCTGAGGGAGAGTCAACCTCCACCAGGTGTTGACCTACTTTCCCCTCTGAACTAGAGTTGGCCTCCACCTGGTGTTGAGCAACTTTCCCTTCTGAGGGAGAGTCAACCTCCACCAGGTGTTGACCTACTTTCCCCTCTGAACTAGAGTTGGCCTCCACCTGGTGTTGAGCAACTTTCCCTTCTGAGGGAGAGTTAACCTCCACCAGGTGTTGACCTACTTTCCCCTCTGAACTAGAGTTGGCCTCCACCTGGTGTTGAGCAACTTTCCCTTCTGAGGGAGAGTTAACCTCCACCAGGTGTTGACCTACTTTCCCCTCTGAACTAGAGTTGGCCTCCACCTGGTGTTGAGCTACTTTCCCTTCTGAGGGAGAGTTAACCTCCGCCAGGTGTTGACCTACTTTCCCCTCTGAACTAGAGTTGGCCTCCACCTGGTGTTGAGCACTTTCCCTTCTGAGGGAGAGTTAACCTCCGCCAGGTGTTGACCTACTTTCCCCTCTGAACTAGAGTTGGCCTCCACCTGGTGTTGAGCTACTTTCCCTTCTGAGGGAGAGTTAACCTCCGCCAGGTGTTGACCTACTTTCCCCTCTGAACTAGAGTTGGCCTCCACCATGTGTTGAGCTACTTTCCCTTCTGAGGGAGAGTTAACCTCCGCCAGGTGTTGACCTACTTTCCCCTCTGAACTAGAGTTGGCCTCCACCTGGTGTTGAGCAACTTTCCCTTCTGAGGGAGAGTTAACCTCCGCCAGGTGTTGACCTACTTTCCCCTCTGAACTAGAGTTAACCTCCACCATGTGTTGAGCTACTTTCCCTTCAGAGGGAGAGTTAACCTCCACCAGGTGTTGACCTACTTTCCCCTCTGAACTAGAGTTGGCCTCCACCTGGTGTTGAGCAACTTTCCCTTCTGAGGGAGAGTTAACCTCCACCAGGTGTTGACCTACTTTCCCCTCTGAACTAGAGTTAACCTCCACCATGTGTTGAGCTACTTTCCCTTCAGAGGAAGAGTTAACCTCCACCAGGTGTTGACCTACTTTCCCCTCTGAACTAGAGTTGGCCTCCACCTGGTGTTGAGCAACTTTCCCTTCTGAGGAAGAGTTAACCTCCACCAGGTGTTGACCTACTTTCCCCTCTGAACTAGAGTTAACCTCCACCATGTGTTGAGCTACTTTCCCTTCTGAGGAAGAGTTAACCTCCACCAGGTGTTGACCTACTTTCCCCTCTGAACTAGAGTTGGCCTCCACCTGGTGTTGAGCAACTTTCCCTTCTGAGGAGAGTTAACCTCCACCAGGTGTTGACCTACTTTCCCCTCTGAACTAGAGTTAACCTCCACCATGTGTTGAGCTACTTTCCCTTCTGAGGAAGAGTTAACCTCCACCAGGTGTTGACCTACTTTCCCCTCTGAACTAGAGTTAACCTCCACCATGGTGTTGAGCTACTTTCCCTTCTGAGGAAGAGTTAACCTCCACCAGGTGTTGACCTACTTTCCCCTCTGAACTAGAGTTAACCTCCACCATGGTGTTGAGCACTTTCCCTTCTGAGGGAGAGTTAACCTCCACCAGGTGTTGAGCCTACTTTCCCCTCTGAACTAGAGTTAACCTCCACCAGGTGTTGAGCTACTTTCCCTTCTGAGGAAGAGTTAACCTCCACCAGGTGTTGAGCACTTTCCCTTCTGAACTAGAGTTAACCTCCACCAGGTGTTGAGCCTACTTTCCCTTCTGAACTAGAGTTAACCTCCACCAGGTGTTGAGCTACTTTCCCTTCTGAGGACTAGAGTTAACCTCCACCAGGTGTTGACCTACTTTCCCTTCTGAACTAGAGTTAACCTCCACCAGGTGTTGAGCAACTTTCCCTTCTGAGGACTAGAGTTAACCTCCACCAGGTGTTGACCTACTTTCCCTTCTGAACTAGAGTTAACCTCCACCAGGTGTTGAGCCTACTTTCCCTTCTGAACTAGAGTTAACCTCCACCAGGTGTTGACCTACTTTCCCTTCTGAACTAGAGTTAACCTCCACCAGGTGTTGAGCACTTTCCCTTCTGAGGAGAGTTAACCTCCACCAGGTGTTGACCTACTTTCCCCTCTGAACTAGAGTTAACCTCCACCAGGTGTTGAGCTACTTTCCCTTCTGAACTAGAGTTAACCTCCACCAGGTGTTGACCTACTTTCCCTTCTGAACTAGAGTTAACCTCCACCAGGTGTTGAGCTACTTTCCCTTCTGAAAGAGTTAACCTCCACCAGGTGTTGACCTACTTTCCCTTCTGAACTAGAGTTAACCTCCACCAGGTGTTGAGCCTACTTTCCCTTCTGAAAGAGTTAACCTCCACCAGGTGTTGACCTACTTTCCCCTCTGAACTAGAGTTAACCTCCACCATGGTGTTGAGCTACTTTCCCTTCTGAGGAAGAGTTAACCTCCACCAGGTGTTGACCTACTTTCCCTTCTGAACTAGAGTTAACCTCCACCTGGTGTTGAGCACTTTCCCTTCTGAGGGAGAGTTAACCTCCACCAGGTGTTGACCTACTTTCCCCTCTGAACTAGAGTTAACCTCCACCATGGTGTTGAGCTACTTTCCCTTCTGAGGAAGAGTTAACCTCCACCAGGTGTTGACCTACTTTCCCCTCTGAACTAGAGTTAACCTCCACCTGGTGTTGAGCAACTTTCCCTTCTGAGGGAGAGTTAACCTCCACCAGGTGTTGACCTACTTTCCCCTCTGAACTAGAGTTAACCTCCACCATGGTGTTGAGCTACTTTCCCTTCTGAGGAAGAGTTAACCTCCACCAGGTGTTGACCTACTTTCCCCTCTGAACTAGAGTTAACCTCCACCTGGTGTTGAGCACTTTCCCTTCTGAGGAAGAGTTAACCTCCACCAGGTGTTGACCTACTTTCCCCTCTGAACTAGAGTTAACCTCCACCAGGTGTTGAGCTACTTTCCCTTCTGAGGAAGAGTTAACCTCCACCAGGTGTTGACCTACTTTCCCTTGAACTAGAGTTAACCTCCACCAGGTGTTGAGCTACTTTCCCTTCTGAGGAAGAGTTAACCTCCACCAGGTGTTGACCTACTTTCCCTTGAACTAGAGTTAACCTCCACCAGGTGTTGAGCCTACTTTCCCTCTGAACTAGAGTTAACCTCCACCAGGTGTTGAGCTACTTTCCCTTCAGAGGAGAGTTAACCTCCACCAGGTGTTGACCTACTTTCCCCTCTGAACTAGAGTTAACCTCCACCTGGTGTTGAGCAACTTTCCCTTCTGAGGGAGAGTTAACCTCCACCAGGTGTTGACCTACTTTCCCCTCTGAACTAGAGTTAACCTCCACCATGTGTTGAGCTACTTTCCCTTCAGAGGAAGAGTTAACCTCCACCAGGTGTTGACCTACTTTCCCTCTGAACTAGAGTTAACCTCCACCTGGTGTTGAGCAACTTTCCCTTCTGAGGAAGAGTTAACCTCCACCAGGTGTTGACCTACTTTCCCCTCTGAACTAGAGTTAACCTCCACCATGTGTTGAGCTACTTTCCCTTCTGAGGAAGAGTTAACCTCCACCAGGTGTTGACCTACTTTCCCCTCTGAACTAGAGTTAACCTCCACCTGGTGTTGAGCAACTTTCCCTTCTGAGGAGAGTTAACCTCCACCAGGTGTTGACCTACTTTCCCCTCTGAACTAGAGTTAACCTCCACCATGGTGTTGAGCTACTTTCCCTTCTGAGGAAGAGTTAACCTCCACCAGGTGTTGACCTACTTTCCCCTCTGAACTAGAGTTAACCTCCACCATGGTGTTGAGCACTTTCCCTTCTGAGGAAGAGTTAACCTCCACCAGGTGTTGACCTACTTTCCCCTCTGAACTAGAGTTAACCTCCACCATGGTGTTGAGCACTTTCCCTTCTGAGGGAGAGTTAACCTCCACCAGGTGTTGACCTACTTTCCCCTCTGAACTAGAGTTAACCTCCACCATGGTGTTGAGCAACTTTCCCTTCTGAGGAAGAGTTAACCTCCACCAGGTGTTGACCTACTTTCCCCTCTGAACTAGAGTTAACCTCCACCATGGTGTTGAGCTACTTTCCCTTCTGAGGAAGAGTTAACCTCCACCAGGTGTTGACCTACTTTCCCCTCTGAACTAGAGTTAACCTCCACCTGGTGTTGAGCAACTTTCCCTTCTGAGGAGAGTTAACCTCCACCAGGTGTTGACCTACTTTCCCCTCTGAACTAGAGTTAACCTCCACCATGTGTTGAGCTACTTTCCCTTCAGAGGAAGAGTTAACCTCCACCAGGTGTTGACCTACTTTCCCTTCTGAACTAGAGTTAACCTCCACCTGGTGTTGAGCAACTTTCCCTTCTGAGGAAGAGTTAACCTCCACCAGGTGTTGACCTACTTTCCCCTCTGAACTAGAGTTAACCTCCACCATGTGTTGAGCTACTTTCCCTTCTGAGGAAGAGTTAACCTCCACCAGGTGTTGACACTTTCCCTTCTGAAGAGTTAACCTCCACCAGGTGTTGACCTACTTTCCCTCTGAACTAGAGTTGGCCTCCACCTGGTGTTGAGCAACTTTCCCTTCTGAGGGAGAGTTAACCTCCACCAGGTGTTGACCTACTTTCCCCTCTGAACTAGAGTTGGCCTCCACCTGGTGTTGAGCAACTTTCCCTTCTGAGGGAGAGTTAACCTCCACCAGGTGTTGACCTACTTTCCCCTCTGAACTAGAGTTGGCCTCCACCTGGTGTTGAGCAACTTTCCCTTCTGAGGGAGAGTTAACCTCCACCAGGTGTTGACCTACTTTCCCCTCTGAACTAGAGTTAACCTCCACCATGTGTTGAGCTACTTTCCCTTCTGAGGAAGAGTTAACCTCCACCAGGTGTTGACCTACTTTCCCCTCTGAACTAGAGTTGGCCTCCACCTGGTGTTGAGCACTTTCCCTTCTGAGGGAGAGTTAACCTCCACCAGGTGTTGACCTACTTTCCCCTCTGAACTAGAGTTGGCCTCCACCATGTGTTGAGCTACTTTCCCTTCAGAGGAAGAGTTAACCTCCACCAGGTGTTGACCTACTTTCCCCTCTGAACTAGAGTTGGCCTCCACCTGGTGTTGAGCAACTTTCCCTTCTGAGGGAGAGTTAACCTCCACCAGGTGTTGACCTACTTTCCCCTCTGAACTAGAGTTAACCTCCACCATGTGTTGAGCTACTTTCCCTTCAGAGGAGAGTTAACCTCCACCAGGTGTTGACCTACTTTCCCCTCTGAACTAGAGTTGGCCTCCACCTGGTGTTGAGCAACTTTCCCTTCTGAGGGAGAGTTAACCTCCACCAGGTGTTGACCTACTTTCCCCTCTGAACTAGAGTTAACCTCCACCATGTGTTGAGCTACTTTCCCTTCTGAGGAAGAGTTAACCTCCACCAGGTGTTGACCTACTTTCCCCTCTGAACTAGAGTTGGCCTCCACCTGGTGTTGAGCAACTTTCCCTTCTGAGGAAGAGTTAACCTCCACCAGGTGTTGACCTACTTTCCCCTCTGAACTAGAGTTAACCTCCACCATGTGTTGAGCTACTTTCCCTTCTGAGGAAGAGTTAACCTCCACCAGGTGTTGACCTACTTTCCCCTCTGAACTAGAGTTGGCCTCCACCTGGTGTTGAGCAACTTTCCCTTCTGAGGAGAGTTAACCTCCACCAGGTGTTGACCTACTTTCCCCTCTGAACTAGAGTTAACCTCCACCATGTGTTGAGCTACTTTCCCTTCAGAGGAAGAGTTAACCTCCACCAGGTGTTGACCTACTTTCCCCTCTGAACTAGAGTTAACCTCCACCATGGTGTTGAGCACTTTCCCTTCTGAGGAAGAGTTAACCTCCACCAGGTGTTGACCTACTTTCCCCTCTGAACTAGAGTTAACCTCCACCATGTGTTGAGCTACTTTCCCTTCTGAGGAAGAGTTAACCTCCACCAGGTGTTGACCTACTTTCCCCTCTGAACTAGAGTTAACCTCCACCATGGTGTTGAGCAACTTTCCCTTCTGAGGAAGAGTTAACCTCCACCAGGTGTTGACCTACTTTCCCCTCTGAACTAGAGTTAACCTCCACCATGTGTTGAGCTACTTTCCCTTCAGAGGAAGAGTTAACCTCCACCAGGTGTTGACCTACTTTCCCCTCTGAACTAGAGTTGGCCTCCACCTGGTGTTGAGCAACTTTCCCTTCTGAGGGAGAGTTAACCTCCACCAGGTGTTGACCTACTTTCCCCTCTGAACTAGAGTTAACCTCCACCATGGTGTTGAGCTACTTTCCCTTCAGAGGAAGAGTTAACCTCCACCAGGTGTTGACCTACTTTCCCTCTGAACTAGAGTTGGCCTCCACCTGGTGTTGAGCAACTTTCCCTTCTGAGGGAGAGTTAACCTCCACCAGGTGTTGACCTACTTTCCCCTCTGAACTAGAGTTGGCCTCCACCTGGTGTTGAGCAACTTTCCCTTCTGAGGGAGAGTTAACCTCCACCAGGTGTTGACCTACTTTCCCCTCTGAACTAGAGTTGGCCTCCACCTGGTGTTGAGCAACTTTCCCTTCTGAGGGAGAGTTAACCTCCACCAGGTGTTGACCTACTTTCCCCTCTGAACTAGAGTTGGCCTCCACCTGGTGTTGAGCAACTTTCCCTTCTGAGGGAGAGTTAACCTCCACCAGGTGTTGACCTACTTTCCCCTCTGAACTAGAGTTGGCCTCCACCTGGTGTTGAGCAACTTTCCCTTCTGAGGGAGAGTTAACCTCCACCAGGTGTTGACCTACTTTCCCCTCTGAACTAGAGTTGGCCTCCACCTGGTGTTGAGCAACTTTCCCTTCTGAGGGAGAGTTAACCTCCACCAGGTGTTGACCTACTTTCCCCTCTGAACTAGAGTTGGCCTCCACCTGGTGTTGAGCAACTTTCCCTTCTGAGGGAGAGTTAACCTCCACCAGGTGTTGACCTACTTTCCCCTCTGAACTAGAGTTGGCCTCCACCTGGTGTTGAGCAACTTTCCCTTCTGAGGGAGAGTTAACCTCCACCAGGTGTTGACCTACTTTCCCCTCTGAACTAGAGTTGGCCTCCACCTGGTGTTGAGCAACTTTCCCTTCTGAGGGAGAGTTAACCTCCACCAGGTGTTGACCTACTTTCCCCTCTGAACTAGAGTTGGCCTCCACCTGGTGTTGAGCAACTTTCCCTTCTGAGGGAGAGTTAACCTCCACCAGGTGTTGACCTACTTTCCCCTCTGAACTAGAGTTGGCCTCCACCTGGTGTTGAGCAACTTTCCCTTCTGAGGGAGAGTCAACCTCCACCAGGTGTTGACCTACTTTCCCCTCTGAACTAGAGTTGGCCTCCACCTGGTGTTGAGCAACTTTCCCTTCTGAGGGAGAGTCAACCTCCACCAGGTGTTGACCTACTTTCCCCTCTGAACTAGAGTTGGCCTCCACCTGGTGTTGAGCAACTTTCCCTTCTGAGGGAGAGTCAACCTCCACCAGGTGTTGACCTACTTTCCCCTCTGAACTAGAGTTGGCCTCCACCTGGTGTTGAGCAACTTTCCCTTCTGAGGGAGAGTCAACCTCCACCAGGTGTTGACCTACTTTCCCCTCTGAACTAGAGTTGGCCTCCACCTGGTGTTGAGCAACTTTCCCTTCTGAGGGAGAGTCAACCTCCACCAGGTGTTGACCTACTTTCCCCTCTGAACTAGAGTTGGCCTCCACCTGGTGTTGAGCAACTTTCCCTTCTGAGGGAGAGTCAACCTCCACCAGGTGTTGACCTACTTTCCCCTCTGAACTAGAGTTGGCCTCCACCTGGTGTTGAGCAACTTTCCCTTCTGAGGGAGAGTCAACCTCCACCAGGTGTTGACCTACTTTCCCCTCTGAACTAGAGTTGGCCTCCACCTGGTGTTGAGCAACTTTCCCTTCTGAGGGAGAGTCAACCTCCACCAGGTGTTGACCTACTTTCCCCTCTGAACTAGAGTTGGCCTCCACCTGGTGTTGAGCAACTTTCCCTTCTGAGGGAGAGTTAACCTCCACCAGGTGTTGACCTACTTTCCCCTCTGAACTAGAGTTGGCCTCCACCATGTGTTGAGCTACTTTCCCTTCTGAGGGAGAGTTAACCTCCACCAGGTGTTGACCTACTTTCCCCTCTGAACTAGAGTTGGCCTCCACCTGGTGTTGAGCTACTTTCCCTTCTGAGGAGAGTTAACCTCCGCCAGGTGTTGACCTACTTTCCCCTCTGAACTAGAGTTGGCCTCCACCATGTGTTGAGCTACTTTCCCTTCAGAGGGAGAGTTAACCTCCGCCAGGTGTTGACCTACTTTCCCCTCTGAACTAGAGTTGGCCTCCACCTGGTGTTGAGCAACTTTCCCTTCTGAGGGAGAGTTAACCTCCGCCAGGTGTTGACCTACTTTCCCCTCTGAACTAGAGTTAACCTCCACCATGTGTTGAGCTACTTTCCCTTCTGAGGGAGAGTTAACCTCCGCCAGGTGTTGACCTACTTTCCCCTCTGAACTAGAGTTGGCCTCCACCTGGTGTTGAGCAACTTTCCCTTCTGAGGGAGAGTTAACCTCCGCCAGGTGTTGAGCAACTTTCCCCTCTGAACTAGAGTTAACCTCCACCATGTGTTGAGCTACTTTCCCTTCAGAGGAAGAGTTAACCTCCACCAGGTGTTGACCTACTTTCCCCTCTGAACTAGAGTTGACCTCCACCTGGTGTTGAGCAACTTTCCCTTCTGAGGAAGAGTTAACCTCCACCAGGTGTTGACCTACTTTCCCCTCTGAACTAGAGTTAACCTCCACCATGTGTTGAGCTACTTTCCCTTCTGAGGAAGAGTTAACCTCCACCAGGTGTTGACCTACTTTCCCCTCTGAACTAGAGTTGGCCTCCACCTGGTGTTGAGCAACTTTCCCTTCTGAGGGAGAGTTAACCTCCACCAGGTGTTGACCTACTTTCCCCTCTGAACTAGAGTTGGCCTCCACCATGTGTTGAGCAACTTTCCCTTCAGAGGAAGAGTTAACCTCCACCAGGTGTTGACCTACTTTCCCCTCTGAACTAGAGTTAACCTCCACCATGTGTTGAGCAACTTTCCCTTCTGAGGAAGAGTTAACCTCCACCAGGTGTTGACCTACTTTCCCCTCTGAACTAGAGTTGACCTCCACCTGTGTTGAGCAACTTTCCCTTCTGAGGGAGAGTTAACCTCCACCAGGTGTTGACCTACTTTCCCCTCTGAACTAGAGTTAACCTCCACCATGTGTTGAGCAACTTTCCCTTCTGAGGAAGAGTTAACCTCCACCAGGTGTTGACCTACTTTCCCCTCTGAACTAGAGTTAACCTCCACCATGTGTTGAGCTACTTTCCCTTCAGAGGAAGAGTTAACCTCCACCAGGTGTTGACCTACTTTCCCCTTCTGAACTAGAGTTGACCTCCACCTGGTGTTGAGCAACTTTCCCTTCTGAGGGAGAGTTAACCTCCACCAGGTGTTGACCTACTTTCCCCTCTGAACTAGAGTTAACCTCCACCATGTGTTGAGCTACTTTCCCTTCTGAGGAAGAGTTAACCTCCACCAGGTGTTGACCTACTTTCCCTTCTGAACTAGAGTTGGCCTCCACCTGGTGTTGAGCAACTTTCCCTTCTGAGGAAGAGTTAACCTCCACCAGGTGTTGACCTACTTTCCCCTCTGAACTAGAGTTAACCTCCACCATGTGTTGAGCTACTTTCCCTTCAGAGGAAGAGTTAACCTCCACCAGGTGTTGAGCAACTTTCCCTTCTGAGGGAGAGTTAACCTCCACCAGGTGTTGACCTACTTTCCCCTCTGAACTAGAGTTGGCCTCCACCTGGTGTTGAGCAACTTTCCCTTCTGAGGGAGAGTTAACCTCCACCAGGTGTTGACCTACTTTCCCCTCTGAACTAGAGTTGGCCTCCACCTGGTGTTGAGCAACTTTCCCTTCTGAGGGAGAGTTAACCTCCACCAGGTGTTGACCTACTTTCCCCTCTGAACTAGAGTTGGCCTCCACCATGTGTTGAGCTACTTTCCCTTCTGAGGGAGAGTTAACCTCCACCAGGTGTTGACCTACTTTCCCTTCTGAACTAGAGTTGACCTCCACCATGTGTTGAGCCTACTTTCCCTTCTGAACTAGAGTTAACCTCCACCAGGTGTTGACCTACTTTCCCCTCTGAACTAGAGTTGGCCTCCACCTGGTGTTGAGCTACTTTCCCTTCAGAGGGAGAGTTAACCTCCGCCAGGTGTTGAGCAACTCTTTCCCCTCTGAACTAGAGTTGGCCTCCACCATGTGTTGAGCTACTTTCCCTTCAGAGGGAGAGTTAACCTCCGCCAGGTGTTGACCTACTTTCCCCTCTGAACTAGAGTTGGCCTCCACCTGGTGTTGAGCAACTTTCCCTTCTGAGGGAGAGTTAACCTCCGCCAGGTGTTGAGCAACTTTCCCCTCTGAACTAGAGTTAACCTCCACCATGTGTTGAGCTACTTTCCCTTCAGAGGGAGAGTTAACCTCCGCCAGGTGTTGACCTACTTTCCCCTCTGAACTAGAGTTGGCCTCCACCTGGTGTTGAGCAACTTTCCCTTCTGAGGGAGAGTTAACCTCCGCCAGGTGTTGAGCAACTTTCCCCTCTGAACTAGAGTTAACCTCCACCATGTGTTGAGCTACTTTCCCTTCAGAGGAAGAGTTAACCTCCACCAGGTGTTGACCTACTTTCCCTCTGAACTAGAGTTGACCTCCACCTGGTGTTGAGCAACTTTCCCTTCTGAGGAAGAGTTAACCTCCACCAGGTGTTGACCTACTTTCCCCTCTGAACTAGAGTTAACCTCCACCATGTGTTGAGCTACTTTCCCTTCTGAGGAAGAGTTAACCTCCACCAGGTGTTGACCTACTTTCCCCTCTGAACTAGAGTTGGCCTCCACCTGGTGTTGAGCAACTTTCCCTTCTGAGGGAGAGTTAACCTCCACCAGGTGTTGAGCACTTTCCCCTCTGAACTAGAGTTAACCTCCACCATGTGTTGAGCTACTTTCCCTTCAGAGGAAGAGTTAACCTCCACCAGGTGTTGACCTACTTTCCCCTCTGAACTAGAGTTAACCTCCACCATGTGTTGAGCTACTTTCCCTTCAGAGGAAGAGTTAACCTCCACCAGGTGTTGACCTACTTTCCCCTCTGAACTAGAGTTGACCTCCACCTGGTGTTGAGCAACTTTCCCTTCTGAGGGAGAGTTAACCTCCACCAGGTGTTGAGCAACTTTCCCCTCTGAACTAGAGTTAACCTCCACCATGTGTTGAGCAACTTTCCCTTCTGAGGAAGAGTTAACCTCCACCAGGTGTTGACCTACTTTCCCCTCTGAACTAGAGTTAACCTCCACCATGTGTTGAGCTACTTTCCCTTCAGAGGAAGAGTTAACCTCCACCAGGTGTTGACCTACTTTCCCTTCTGAACTAGAGTTGACCTCCACCTGGTGTTGAGCAACTTTCCCTTCTGAGGGAGAGTTAACCTCCACCAGGTGTTGACCTACTTTCCCCTCTGAACTAGAGTTAACCTCCACCATGTGTTGAGCTACTTTCCCTTCAGAGGAAGAGTTAACCTCCACCAGGTGTTGACCTACTTTCCCTTCTGAACTAGAGTTGGCCTCCACCTGGTGTTGAGCAACTTTCCCTTCTGAGGAAGAGTTAACCTCCACCAGGTGTTGACCTACTTTCCCCTCTGAACTAGAGTTAACCTCCACCATGTGTTGAGCTACTTTCCCTTCAGAGGAAGAGTTAACCTCCACCAGGTGTTGACCTACTTTCCCTTCTGAACTAGAGTTGGCCTCCACCTGGTGTTGAGCAACTTTCCCTTCTGAGGGAGAGTTAACCTCCACCAGGTGTTGAGCACTTTCCCCTCTGAACTAGAGTTAACCTCCACCATGTGTTGAGCTACTTTCCCTTCAGAGAAAGAGTTAACCTCCACCAGGTGTTGACCTACTTTCCCTTCTGAACTAGAGTTGACCTCCACCTGGTGTTGAGCAACTTTCCCTTCTGAGGGAGAGTTAACCTCCACCAGGTGTTGACCTACTTTCCCCTCTGAACTAGAGTTAACCTCCACCATGTGTTGAGCTACTTTCCCTTCAGAGGAAGAGTTAACCTCCACCAGGTGTTGACCTACTTTCCCTTCTGAACTAGAGTTGACCTCCACCTGGTGTTGAGCAACTTTCCCTTCTGAGGAAGAGTTAACCTTCACCAGGTGTTGACCTACTTTCCCCTCTGAACTAGAGTTAACCTCCACCATGTGTTGAGCTACTTTCCCTTCAGAGGAAGAGTTAACCTCCACCAGGTGTTGACCTACTTTCCCTTCTGAACTAGAGTTGACCTCCACCTGGTGTTGAGCAACTTTCCCTTCTGAGGGAGAGTTAACCTCCACCAGGTGTTGACCTACTTTCCCCTCTGAACTAGAGTTAACCTCCACCAGGTGTTGACCTACTTTCCCCTCTGAACTAGAGTTAACCTCCACCATGTGTTGAGCTACTTTCTCTTCTGAGAGAGAGTTAACCTCCACCAGGTGTTGACCTACTTTCCCCTCTGAACTAGAGTTGGCCTCCACCTGGTGTTGAGCAACTTTCCCTTCTGAGGGAGAGTTAACCTCCACCAGGTGTTGACCTACTTTCCCCTCTGAACTAGAGTTAACCTCCACCAGGTGTTGACCTACTTTCCCCTCTGAACTAGAGTTAACCTCCACCATGTGTTGAGCTACTTTCCCTTCAGAGGAAGAGTTAACCTCCACCAGGTGTTGACCTACTTTCCCTTCTGAACTAGAGTTGACCTCCACCTGGTGTTGAGCAACTTTCCCTTTTGAGGGAGAGTTAACCTCCACCAGGTGTTGACCTACTTTCCCCTCTGAACTAGAGTTAACCTCCACCATGTGTTGAGCTACTTTCCCTTCTGAGGAAGAGTTAACCTCCACCAGGTGTTGTCCTACTTTCCCCTCTGAACTAGAGTTGGCCTCCACCTGGTGTTGAGCAACTTTCCCTTCTGAGGGAGAGTTAACCTCCACCAGGTGTTGAGCAACTTTCCCCTCTGAACTAGAGTTAACCTCCACCATGTGTTGAGCTACTTTCCCTTCAGAGGAAGAGTTAACCTCCACCAGGTGTTGACCTACTTTCCCTTCTGAACTAGAGTTGACCTCCACCTGGTGTTGAGCAACTTTCCCTTCTGAGGAAGAGTTTACCTCCACCAGGTGTTGACCTACTTTCCCCTCTGAACTAGAGTTAACCTCCACCAGGTGTTGACCTACTTTCCCCTCTGAACTAGAGTTAACCTCCACCAGGTGTTGAGCTACTTTCCCTTCAGAGGAAGAGTTAACCTCCACCAGGTGTTGACCTACTTTCCCCTCTGAACTAGAGTTAACCTCCACCATGTGTTGAGCTACTTTCCCTTCAGAGGAAGAGTTAACCTCCACCAGGTGTTGTCCTACTTTCCCCTCTGAACTAGAGTTAACCTCCACCAGGTGTTGAGCTACTTTCCCTTCAGAGGAAGAGTTAACCTCCACCAGGTGTTGACCTACTTTCCCCTCTGAACTAGAGTTAACCTCCACCAGGTGTTGAGCTACTTTCCCTTCAGAGGAAGAGTTAACCTCCACCAGGTGTTGACCTACTTTCCCCTCTGAACTAGAGTTAACCTCCACCATGTGTTGAGCTACTTTCCCTTCAGAGGAAGAGTTAACCTCCACCAGGTGTTGACCTACTTTCCCCTCTGAACTAGAGTTAACCTCCACCATGTGTTGAGCTACTTTCCCTTCAGAGGAAGAGTTAACCTCCACCAGGTGTTGACCTACTTTCCCCTCTGAACTAGAGTTAACCTCCACCAGGTGTTGACCTACTTTCCCCTCTGAACTAGAGTTAACCTCCACCATGTGTTGAGCTACTTTCCCTTCAGAGGAAGAGTTAACCTCCACCAGGTGTTGACCTACTTTCCCCTCTGAACTAGAGTTAACCTCCACCATGTGTTGAGCTACTTTCCCTTCAGAGGAAGAGTTAACCTCCACCAGGTGTTGACCTACTTTCCCTTCTGAACTAGAGTTGACCTCCACCTGGTGTTGAGCAACTTTCCCTTCTGAGGAAGAGTTAACCTCCACCAGGTGTTGACCTACTTTCCCCTCTGAACTAGAGTTAACCTCCACCATGTGTTGAGCTACTTTCCCTTCAGAGGAAGAGTTAACCTCCACCAGGTGTTGACCTACTTTCCCCTCTGAACTAGAGTTGACCTCCACCTGGTGTTGAGCAACTTTCCCTTCTGAGGGAGAGTTAACCTCCACCAGGTGTTGACCTACTTTCCCTTCTGAACTAGAGTTGGCCTCCACCTGGTGTTGAGCAACTTTCCCTTCTGAGGAAGAGTTAACCTCCACCAGGTGTTGACCTACTTTCCCCTCTGAACTAGAGTTGGCCTCCACCTGGTGTTGAGCAACTTTCCCTTCTGAGGGAGAGTTAACCTCCACCAGGTGTTGACCTACTTTCCCCTCTGAACTAGAGTTAACCTCCACCATGTGTTGAGCTACTTTCCCTTCAGAGGAAGAGTTAACCTCCACCAGGTGTTGACCTACTTTCCCTTCTGAACTAGAGTTAACCTCCACCATGTGTTGAGCTACTTTCCCTTCAGAGGAAGAGTTAACCTCCACCAGGTGTTGACCTACTTTCCCTTCTGAACTAGAGTTGACCTCCACCTGGTGTTGAGCAACTTTCCCTTCTGAGGGAGAGTTAACCTCCACCAGGTGTTGACCTACTTTCCCCTCTGAACTAGAGTTAACCTCCACCATGTGTTGAGCTACTTTCCCTTCAGAGGAAGAGTTAACCTCCACCAGGTGTTGACCTACTTTCCCTTCTGAACTAGAGTTGGCCTCCACCTGGTGTTGAGCAACTTTCCCTTCTGAGGAAGAGTTAACCTCCACCAGGTGTTGACCTACTTTCCCCTCTGAACTAGAGTTAACCTCCACCATGTGTTGAGCTACTTTCCCTTCAGAGGAAGAGTTAACCTCCACCAGGTGTTGACCTACTTTCCCTTCTGAACTAGAGTTGATCTCCACCTGGTGTTGAGCAACTTTCCCTTCTGAGGGAGAGTTAACCTCCACCAGGTGTTGACCTACTTTCCCCTCTGAACTAGAGTTAACCTCCACCAGGTGTTGACCTACTTTCCCCTCTGAACTAGAGTTAACCTCCACCATGTGTTGAGCTACTTTCCCTTCAGAGGAAGAGTTAACCTCCACCAGGTGTTGACCTACTTTCCCCTCTGAACTAGAGTTGGCCTCCACCTGGTGTTGAGCAACTTTCCCTTCTGAGGGAGAGTTAACCTCCACCAGGTGTTGACCTACTTTCCCCTCTGAACTAGAGTTAACCTCCACCATGTGTTGAGCTACTTTCCCTTCAGAGGAAGAGTTAACCTCCACCAGGTGTTGACCTACTTTCCCCTCTGAACTAGAGTTGGCCTCCACCTGGTGTTGAGCAACTTTCCCTTCTGAGGGAGAGTTAACCTCCACCAGGTGTTGACCTACTTTCCCCTCTGATTTAGAGTTAACCTCCACCATGTGTTGAGCTACTTTCCCTTCAGAGGAAGAGTTAACCTCCACCAGGTGTTGACCTACTTTCCCTTCTGAACTAGAGTTGACCTCCACCTGGTGTTGAGCAACTTTCCCTTCTGAGGGAGAGTTTACCTCCACCAGGTGTTGACCTACTTTCCCCTCTGAACTAGAGTTAACCTCCACCATGTGTTGAGCTACTTTCCCTTCAGAGGAAGAGTTAACCTCCACCAGGTGTTGACCTACTTTCCCTTCTGAACTAGAGTTGACCTCCACCTGGTGTTGAGCAACTTTCCCTTCTGAGGGAGAGTTTACCTCCACCAGGTGTTGACCTACTTTCCCCTCTGAACTAGAGTTGGCCTCCACCAGGTGTTGAGTAACTTTCCTATCTGAGGGATAGTTAATCTCCGATAGGTGTTCAGCAACTTTTCCTTCTGAGGGAGAGTTTACCTCCACCATGTGTTGAGCTACTTTCCCTTCAGAGGAAGAGTTAACCTCCACCAGGTGTTGACCTACTTTCCCTTCTGAGGGAGAGTTGACCTCCACCTGGTGTTGAGCAACTTTCCCTTCTGAGTGAGAGTTAACCTCCAATAGGTGTTCAGCAACTTTTCCTTCTGAGGGAGAGTTTACCTTCACCAGGTGTTGACCTGCTTTCCCTTCTGAACTAGAGTTGGCCTCCACCAGGTGTTGAGCAACTTTCCTATCTGAGGGATAGTTAATCTCCGATAGGTGTTCAGCAACTTTTCCTTCTGAGGGAGAGTTTACCTCCACCAGGTGTTGACATACTTTCCCTTCTGAACTAGAGTTGACCTCCACCTGGTGTTGACCTACTTTCTTTCTCAACTAGAGTTGACCTCCACCTGGTGTTGAGCAACTTTCCCTTCTGAGTGAGAGTTAATCTCCAATAGGTGTTCAGCAACTTTTCCTTATGAGGGAGAGTTTACCTCCACCAGGTGTTGAGCAACTTTCCCTTCTGAGTGAGAGTTAACCTCCAATAGGTGTTCAGCAACTTTCCCTTCTGAGGGAGAGTTTCCCTCCACCAGGTGTTGAGCAACTTTTCCTTCTGAAGGAGAGTTTTCCTCCACCAGGTGTTGAGCAACTTTCCCTTCTGAGGGAGAGTTTACCTCCACCAGGTGTTGAGCAACTTTCCCTTCTGAGGGAGAGTTTACCTCCACCAGGTGTTGAGCAACTTTCCCTTCTGAGGGAGAGTTTACCTCCACCAGGTGTTGAGCAACTTTCCCTTCTGAGGGAGAGTTAACCACCACCATGTGGTGAGCAACTTTCCCTTCTGAACTAGAGTTGACCTCCACCAGGTGTTGAGCAACTTTCCCTTCTGAGTGAGAGTTTCCCTCCACCAGGTGTTCAGCAACTTTTCCTTCTGAGGGAGAGTTAACCTCCACCAGGTGTTGAGCACAGGTGCTGACATCCTTTCTTCCAGTGGATGATGGAGGTAAACCTCGGAGTTCTCTCCCAGTTATTATAACTAGCTAAGCTACAACCCTGATTTGAAAAACAGACTACTACAAGTCCAACAGTATTAACAGGGTAGACAGCCCAGTGAGGAAAGAAAATGAGGAAATAGCAAATAAAGTTTAGATAATGAATAAAAAGTGTGAAACATTTTAAGGATGGGTACCAACTTTAGAATAGATCAGTTATATATGAACTATAAAACGAGACTTGTGTCAGCGTGGTCAACAGTAAAGCATTCACAAAAAGTTTGAACTTCTGAAGTTCCACTGATTCATCCACCAGATTAGGAAGATCATTCCACATGCTGCTTATAGCTGGAATAAACATTGTAGAATACTGTGTACTACGTATTGCGCTTATGGTAAAAAAGTCATGACTGCTAGAAATAACTGCATACCTAGTTATACTTACAGGATGGTACTATATTGGAAGGTCTGAATGCAATGGATAGTCCAAATTACAAAAAAAAAAAAAAAAAAAAAAAAATCATGCAACATGCATAAAGAACTAACTAAATGACAGTACCAAGGATTACAGTATTATTCAGATCTGGAATAAGGAATTTAATAGACTTCAAGTTTCTTTGCAAACACATTAAAATAGAAGTAAAAATTGAAACAAGGTAGAATGAAAGAATTGAAACATTTCTTCAGGATAGACTGATCACTGAAAATCTTTAAAGGCTTTTCTCAATAAGCCAGTTTTTTGTGCAATGGAAAAAGAAACAAAATTAATGTACTTCTCAAAAGTAAATTTACAATCAAGAATCATAGACATTATCACTACGAAGATGTGGATCTTGAGGAGCCACTATCCTTGACATACTTAAAATCATACTTCGAGATTTGTTTAGGTTAAATTTCATGTCCCATAATTTATATAATGCATTAATTTTAGCTAGATCTCTATCAAGAGATTCAGCAGCCATGGGTGTACATTCGGGAGATGGAATTTAGGCACCGAGAGTAGCATCATCTGTACTGTACTGTATATAATATGAAAAGTAATGGGCCAAAAACACGACCTACAGGAACACCAGATATTACATTTCTTTAGTACTATGGTGCCCATTAACAGAAACTCTACAATCTATTGCTTAAAGATTCTATAATGATGTAAAGAAAAGACCTGCCTACTCCCATGTTTTTCCAGTTTTAAAATAAGGGCGTCATAATTAACACTGTCAAATGTACCACATATCGAGGCCAATCATATAAACTTCCAGACCACAATCAAAGGATTTCTGTACACTATTGGAAATGGTAAAAAGGTCATCACATGTTTCAAGGCCTTTGCAAAAGCCAAACTGCAAATTAGGGAACAGATAGTCACCTTGAACATACCACCTGTTTAGCTGTTTGAACTAAAGATGTTCAAAAACTTAGATAATATGGAAGTTATGGTAATTGGGTGGTAATCAGTACTTTGGCTCTGAAGTGAGAGGAATTGGCTAGTGGTGGGGTTAGAGGAACAAGTGATTGGTCTCCTCTTTTTTATGAGTGAAGAGAGCGTGATGAGGAATATGATCTTTGGTCTCCAGATGATTGTTCACTGTTAGATTATTCACTGCATGATCGGTCACTGGTGTTTTTTTTTCCTTGTGCCCCTGGGCCACTTCGGTGTTTGACAGTAGAATGCTCCTTTTACCTCCCAGCATTTTTCACCAAAACCGAGTTTTAATAATTCCACGTTTTTAGTAGATTCTGGTTATCAAAGAAATTGTATAACAGGGTTTTCTTATGCTTAGTGTAATTTATCCCTATTTGTGTTAAGATATGTGAAAAGTTACAAATTTATGTAGCGTACATCCGAAAATAAGCTCCTGTCATTGACTTCGTTGGGTGTTGTCATTGAATTTAGACATGCGTTATAATATTAAAAAGACATATGGAACAAAGGATCATAGTTCCTTTGCACAATGTAGACCAAGAAGTCCCAATTGTACATTCCAAAGAGTCCATGCAAACATTTAAGAAGCTGGTTTAATCACAGTACCAGCTGCCACCACGAAATGTTTAATCTCTTCCAACTGACGTAGGTAATGTTTGAAGAACACTCTTGAAGATTTCCATTCTGTGTAAGTCTGTAAGCCTGCAAAGGACATAGATTGGAAAAAATTTAAGGAAGAGGCAACTTTTCTAGGTCATGACCCAGGCGGAATACTTTCTGGGTCAGCCCTTCTAGTGAAGTAGGTGAGTTTGAACCTTAGCTGTTTCAGAGAAAGATTAGATCCTGTCGACTCCCCTTTAAAAAGTTGACCGCCTTTAAAGGCCTGACTCTTAGATAGGTAGGCCTTACGGCACTCCACGGAACACAGAGAAGGGTCCTTCTGTAGGGAACAACCTTCTAGGGCCCCTAGCGTATCGTGGGAAGTTTGTTTTTTTTGCCAAGAATGCAGGATCTGGATAAAGGTTTACCTCCCCCAAATCGGAGAATTCAATGTGGCCATCATCCCTTGAAAGGGCCACAATCTCACTGACTCTAGCACCAGGAGCTTTAGCAAGCAAAAAAGATAGATTTTTGCATAAGATCCATCAGAAAGGTAGAGACGTTATCTATCGAAGAGGCAAAGTGCAAGACTTTATCCAACGACCATGAAGTAGCCTTGGTAGGAGCATTATGTTTCAGTTTAGCAAAAGCCTTCGGGATCTTATTGAAGAGCTCCCTATTGAGTTCGATATCAAAAGCATACACGATCGATCTAGTTAGTGCAACTTACATGAAGCAATAGTTGCAGAGGCTAGACCTTGATTGTGTAGTGAAATAAAGAAAGAAATACAGAAGTCCTCAGAAACAGAAGAGGGCTGATGACTTTTCACAAAGACAGTCAATTCTTTCCCTAGTAACTCCGAATTTTCTTTGACCCACGAGGGCGAGAAAATCATTAGCTGAAGGGTTTTCGTTATCCAAGAGGAAGCGAAGACAGTCGTCTGTTGAACAACCTGGGACAGCACTGGAGATGGTAGAGGGACCTGGAGGGGTTTGAGTTCCAGAACAGAGGGTACCAATTGCTCTTGGGCCACTCGGGAGCCACTAAAGCTGCTGTTCCCCTGAAAGTCCCCAGTTTTTTCAGTACTTTCAGTATGAGATTAAATGGAGGAAATAGGTAGATGTGAGGCCACTGGTTCAAATCCAGAGACATTGCATCCATTCCTGTCGCTTCCAGATCTAAGTTTGGTGCTACATACTGGGGAAGCTTCTTGTTGAAGCTCATTGCAAAGAGATCGATTTGTAGTTCCGGGAATTGCTCTAGAATAAAACAGAATGATTTTGCATCCAGAGAGCATTCTGTTTCCTGAGGCTTTGATCTCGACAGGGCGTCCGCCGTCACATTGCGAACCCCTTCCAGGTGAACTGCTGAAAGATACCATTTCCTCCTCTTTGCTAAAGAGAGAATGGCTAGGACTGCATGGTTAATCTGAGGAGATCTGGAGCCCTGTCTGTTAACACTGTACTATTGTGTTGTTGAGGACCAATTTGGTGTGTGATTTCGTCTTTGGGCAGTCTCTTCAGAGTCAGAAACAATGCCATAGCTTCCAGAACATTGATGTGAAACTTCCGAAATGCGATCGACCACTGACCCTGCACTTTCTTGGAAGAGGAGTGTCCCCCCCAACCTTGTCCCGAGGCATCTGTGTGAATAGTCACGGTAGGAGGAGGGTACTGTAGAGGGATGTAATGTGATAGACTCTTGGCAGTGAACCACAGCTTGAGCTGCTTCCGCAGTAAGACCGGGGTTTTGTGGCGAAGATCTCTCCGAACATTGGATGCTTTTCTTTAGACTCTGTTGGCATCTTTGAGTCTTGCTTTTAGGATTGAGTCTCTCATGGCAGCAAACTGTAACAACCCCAAGACCCATTCTTGTTGCTGTCTGGTTAGTATTTTTCAATGAAGTAGGTACCTGATCAATTTTGCGATTTCCTTTCCCCTGCCTTGTGGTAGAGAGAGGGTGTGTGACTGTAGATTCCAGTGAAGTTCTAGCCTTTGGAATTCCGAGCTGGAGATAACCTGGACTTCTCGAGGTTGATTTGGAAGCCCAGAGATTGTAGGAAGTTCATGACCTCTTGGGCTGTTTGATGACATTCCGACTTCATTACAGTCCAGACTAACCAGTCGTCCAGTTACACCATCTCCTGAAGGCCCCTGTTCTGAAGTTGTTGGACAATGGCCTCGACTAGTTTTGTGAAAATACTTGGAGCTATACTGAGCTCGAAAGGCATAGCTTTGAGGATGTAGGCCTTTCTTGCCAGTCTGAAACCAAGGTAGGGGGAGAAGCGTTGACCTATCGGAAGATGCCAATAGGTATCTGTAAGATCTATGGAGATGGTGTAGGCACTCTGGGGTAATAGGGCCCATATTTGCGAGATAGTAAGAATCTGGAACTTGTCATTCAGAATGAATTTGTTTAGTGGGAACAAGTCCAGAATAGTTCGAAGAGTGTTCGAATCGTTCTTGGTCACGCAGAATAGCCACCCTTGAAAGTTCATGGATTTTGTGCAACGGATAACTCCCTTCTGGAGAAGGTCCTGAACATAATCCTCCAAAACAGGGGTTGTGGGTGTAAAGAACCTCTTGAACCGCGGTGGTTTCTGTCTCCATTTCCAGCCTAGCCCTTTTGAGACTGTGCTGTAAGCCCAGGGATCGAACTCCCATTGATCCCTGAACAGGTGAAGTCATCCCCCTACTGGAAACTCCTCATTGTTGTTGGGGAGGACCTGCAGCTTTAGTCTTCTTGCCTCTACTTCCTCTGCCTCTAGTTTGACTGCCTCTCCACACCTTCCCCTGTTACTGGAGCCCTTCTTATGAGGTTTGGCAGGGTGGAACACGGTGGTAGCTTTCTCGCACACCGGGTTAAAGGCTGGAGACTATGAAACATACTGCTGGGAAACTGTGTACACAGTCTGAGGGATGACGGCAACTGAGGCTCTCGTGACAGGGAAGGATTTGCTTCCCTTAAGGTGACTTCTGGTCCTCTTGCCGTTGTGTTGAGGTCCTTCATTGGCGGTATATTTCTGTTTAGAGGAAATACCCCACTTGTCAATAAGGCTACTATTCCCCTGAGCCGCTTTGTCCATGGCTGCTTTAACCAATTTTTCAGAGAAGAGATCCATCCCCCAGATATTGGAGATGACCAGTTTTCTAGGTTCATGTCTGATCGTAGCAATGGCTAGGACATGTTCTCTACATGCTCTTCAGGCTAGGAAAAAAGCATGGAGATCCCTATGAAACATGATTAGGTGAGTGTTCGCCAAGACAGGGAAGAGATCAGATTTAGAATAGTTTCCAGTAAGCATCTCTAGATAAGATTGGAAGGATAAAGAGGCAGAAAGTCTCTCTTTAACTTCCTGTTTCTCATTAAACTGTTTGCCTCCAATGTCTGTATCTAGTTTTCCAACAGTGATAGTATGTTGGACGTCTTCCCAGTTGTTTGAATCATAAGAAAGGGCTAGAAAGACAGGTTTACATTCCTCTAGCACTGGGAATGGCCGGTTCTCCCCTACTGCTTTCATCACGGCCTCTTAAGCTTTTAGAGGCAAAGGGAAAACTGTATCCTTGGGGACCACAAAAGAGGCCTGTTTCCTGCCAAAGGCAGAAAGTTGGGCATTGGTGAATTCAGCCATTTTTAACTCCCTAACCAAATGGGATTGAGCCGTGCCATGGTCCAGAATGATTGTTTCCTTAGGGATCATATCATTCCTAATGGACGCTTCTGAGTTGAGCCTTGCATGGCAGTAAGGATAGTTGTTGATCGATGGAAAGAATTCATGTCCGAAACTGGCTTGGAACCTAAACCTGGAAGATTGTTCCGCTACAGGAGGATCCATCCATGTGCCCCGTGGAATGCCTTAAGGCCTACCTGTTAAAGAGCCGGGCCTTTGAAGGCGGTCAACTTTTTAAAGGGGAGACGACAGGATCTAATCTTTCTCTGAAACAACTAAGGTCCAAACTCACCTATTTCATCAGAAGGGATGACTGATAGTATACTATTGGGTCATGACCCTTGAAAGTTTCCTCTTCCATAGACTTTTTGCAGAGTCCATGTTCTTTGAAGGCTTATAGGCTTACACAGGATGGAAACACTTTGTGGTGGCCGCTTGTAGTGTGATTAAACCAGCCTCTTAAGTGTTGTGCATAGACTCTTATGGACTGTATAGTTGGGATTTCTCAGTCTGCATTGTGCAAGGGGATTAATGTTCTTCTTTTCAAAGTACTATTCAATAATTCTAAAGAGTCAAAGGTGATATTTTCCTCTTACGTTATGAGTGTTACTATTTTACTACTTTTACATAATTTTGGGGTCTAAAAACTTCAGTTTTTTGTACATACTTACTGTATATAAATGTTGCTTTGATTACTGTTACATTTATGAATCTTTGGAAATAATAAAAGTTGACTGTTATTTTTACGTTAACTTTCATTGGACTTACT
Organism: Palaemon carinicauda; assembly: GCF_036898095.1. Classification (NCBI taxonomy): domain Eukaryota; kingdom Metazoa; phylum Arthropoda; class Malacostraca; order Decapoda; family Palaemonidae; genus Palaemon; species Palaemon carinicauda. The sequence continues at coordinate 134,325,352 of NC_090725.1, read as the reverse complement.
GTACAAAATAGAAGCAGTGTACCTCAAATTATTAACGCTCTTTTTATAGACTTTGGTCTGTTCGTCTACTGGAGATAAAGATCTTATTCACAGTGAGTGGGACTGTGCTATTGACTTCCTATGCTCCTACGTATTTTGCAAGCATATCACTTGTTCTCATTGCTTGGTACCATAGTTACCAATGCTAAGGGAAGTATGGTTAGGTCTATGCGGGGTAAATGGTTAAAACTCTCCTGGCTGCAACTGAAAATAATAATTCTCAGGACGACATGGCTCGAGCTCAAAAAACGGATTTTGACATAGGAAAATCTATTTTTGGGCGAGGTAGCTATGTCGTCCTGATGGCCCTCCCATTATTTTCATCCCCTCCCAATTTTCAGTTTGAGGCCTTGCGTCATGTGATGGCTGCTCCTGGAATGGTTTTACAGGAAACGTGTTAATTTGTAGTATACTGAGATTGGGAGTTTTAACGGCTCTCTCTCAACCACGTGTCCAATCCTGTCCCATATCCTTCGAGACAAAGTTAGCTCTTTTCGGGGAAGGATAGCCTTGGCTTATTCTAAACATGTCTCTGGTGTATTATTATTATTATTATTATTATCATTATTATTATTATTATTATTATTATTATTATTACTTGCTAAGCTACAGCCCTGGTTGGAAAAGCAGGATGCTATGAGCCAAGGTGCTCCAACACAAAAAATAGCCCAGTGAGGAAAGGAAACACAGAAAAATAAAATATTTTAAGAACAGCACCAACATTGAAATAAATATTTCCTATATAAACTATGAAGCTTCAACAAAATAAGAGGAAGAGAAATAAAATAGAATAGTGTGGCTGAGTGCACCCTCGAGCAAGAGAACTCTAACCCAAGATAGTGGAAGACCATGGTACAGAGGCTATGGCATTACCCAAGACAAGAGAACAATGGTTTGATTTTGGAGTGTCCTTCTCCTAGAAGAGCTGCTTACTGCAGCTAAAGCATCTCTTCTACCCTTACCAAGAGGAAAGTGGCCACTGAACAATTATAGTGCAGTGGTTAACCCCTTGGGTGAAGAAAAATTGTTTGGTAATCTCAGTGTTGTCAGTTGTATGAGGACAGAGGAGAATATGTAAAGAATAGGCCAGACTATTTGGTGTATGTGTAGGTAAAGGTAAAATGAACCGTAACCAAAAAGAAGGATCCAATATAGTACTGTTTGGCCAGTCAAAGGACCCCATAACTCTGAAGCAGTAGTATCTCAACGGGTGGCTGTTGCCCTGGCCACCCTACTGCCTACTATTTCTCTGGATATTCGCTCCGGAGGTTTGAAGTCCGTGACACCTCTACAGGTAAAATTCTCTGGTATATCACTCACAGAAATATCCCAAGTAGAAAGTCGGATTGAGGAACTTCTCCAATAGTAGCTTCTCTAGTGCAGATCAGAAACGTTTGTCTTGGATGGGGGGGGGGGGGGGGGGGGCTACACCTCAGCTTTGAGAAGTCTTTCAACTGAGGAACATAAACCTATATTTTTCATGGGAGTTATTTATACCCATGAGGATCTTCAAGCACTTGTCCTTACCCCAGGACTTCAGGCCCTTGAGTGGAAAGTAACCAGAGTTATCAAGTCTCTTACGTATACCCCATTCAAGCCTTTGAGATGAGAGTCAGACAAAGATATGACACTCTCGAGGGTCTTAGCTACCTTAGCTTCAGTGAAGCTAGTTGTTAAACTTCTGAAGTCTTGTATGTCATTAGTCATTCCAAAAGATGAAAGGTATTATCAGCATGTTCCTGAGCTCATGGCCAAGACTCAGCTGCCCACAATACCAGGTTCAAGTCCTTCCCCTCTTCTCTGGAAGAGTCCAGAGGGCTTCTCTGTTCTAAAGGGGCTCCAAAAGAACCTGTCAGAGTAGTATACCCCCAAGTCCTGGGTATCTTTACCTGTTTTCCTGTGGTGTCTTATCAACAGTTTTATGTAGTCAGCCTAGGTCTCTCAGGACTGAGATGCACTTTATCTAAGGTAGCGGTTATGACATAAGCCTAGAATAAAAGTTAGATTGACTGGCCTTCTATCCTTCTTTCTTCCTTTCCATAAAGGTGCAACAATTATGACCACTGTGATCTGGATCAGACAGTAGATGCTTTTAAACTTGATAAATGAGCAATCTTTCTTTAACAGACAAGATCTGCCTAGAAGTATTCCCCCATCCTTCCAGACCAGGGAGAGGCTGGATATACTGTATTCAGTTTCATTTCTTAGATGCTTATGCATTCAGACAACATATCCTATACACAAATATAGGCTCTCATGTGACTAGTTATTATTATTATTACTATCCAAGCTACAACCCTAGTTGGAAAAATAGCCCAGTGAGGAAAGGAAATAAATAAATGAAGAGAACAAATTAACAATAAATCGTTCTAAAAAAAGTAACAACGTCAAAACAGGCATGTCACATATAAACTATAAACAGCATCAAAAACAAATATGTCATAAATAAACTATAAAAAGACTCGTGTCCGCCTGGTCAACAAAAAAGCATTTGCTCCAACTTTGAACTTTTGAAGTTCTACTGATTCAACTACTGTACCCGATTAGGAAGATCATTCCACAACTTGGTAACAGCTGGAATAAAACTTCTAGAGTACTGCGTAGTATTGAGCCTCATGATGGAGAAGGCCTGGCTATTAGAATTAACTGCCTGCCTAGTACAGTATTACGAACAGGATAGAATTGTCCAGGGAGACCTGAATGTAAAGGATGGTCAGAGTTATGAAAAATCTTATGCAACATGCATAATGAACTAATTGAACTATGGTGCCAGAGATTAATATCTAGATCAGGAATAAGAAATTTAATAGACCGTAAGTTTTTGTCCAACAAATTAAGATGAGAATCAGCAGCTGAAGACCAGACAGGAGAACAATACTCAAAACAAGATAGAATGAAAGAATTAAAACACTTCTTCAGAATAGATTGATCACCGGAAATCTTGAAAGACTTTCTCAATAAGCTTATTTTTTGTGCAATTGAAGAAGACACAGACCTTATATGTTTATCAAAAGTAAATTTGCTGTCGAGAATCACACCTAAAATTTTGAAAGAGTCATACAAATTTAAAGAAACATTATCAATACTGAGATCCGGATGTTGAGGAGCCACCGTCCTTGACCTACTTACAATCATACTTGAGTTTTGTTAGGATTCAAGTTCATACCCCATAATTTGCACCATGCACTAATTCTAGCTAAATCTCTATTAAGGGATTCACCAACCCCAGATCTACATTCAGGGGATGGAATTGATGCAAAGAGAGTAGCATCATCTGCATATGCAACAAGCTTGTTTTCTAGGCCAAACCACATGTCATGTGTATATAGTATGAAAAGTAATGGGCCAAGAACACTACCCTGTGGAACACCGGATATCACATTCCTATAATCACTATGGTGCCCATCAACAACAACTCTTTGAGATCTATTACTTAAAAAATCAATAATAATGCTAAGAAACGACCCACCCACTCCCAACTGTTTCAGTTTGAAAACAAGGACCTCATGATTAACACGGTCAAAGGCAGCACTAAAATCAAGGCCAATCATACGAACTTCCCGACCACAATCAAGGGATTTCTGTACAGCATTGGAGATTGTAAGAAGGGCATCACATGCTCCAAGGCCTTTACGAAAACCAAATTGCAAACTAGGGAGTAGATGATTATCTTCAGCAAACCTATTAAGACGTTTTGCCAGAAGACGTTAAAAAATTTAGATAATATGGGAGTTATGGAAATTGGCGGTAATCAGTGGGACTTGAGCTACCACAAACACATTTACATAGAGGTGTAACATTACCAATTCTCCAACAAGTTCTAAAAGCTCCTCTTCTTGCTAACTTGCGCAAAATAACAGATAACTTTGGAGCTAAGAAATCTGCTGTCTTTATAAAAAACAAAGGAAAAATACCATTTGGGTCTACACCTCCAAAAGCATCAAGGTCCACCAACAGAGCTTTAATCTCACGAGATCAAAAAGCTAAACTAGTTAGTTTAGCCTCAGGAAAACAGGAATGAGGAAGTTCAAGTTTTTCATTACTCTGTTTACTGTCAAAAACATCAGCCAAAAGGGTTGCCTTTTCCTTTGGACAGTGAGTGACTGAGCCATCTGGTTTAAGTAAAGGAGGAACTGTTGCATCTACACCAAAGAGTGCAGATTTAAGGGTAGACCACCATTTATGTTCCTGAGTTGTACCAGAAAGTGTTTCTTTTATGGTTAAATTGTACTCCTTTTCAGTTGAGGCATAAACTCTCTGAGCAAAAGCTCCAAGCTGAGTATAGTTGTTCCAGGTCAAATCTGATCTGTTACCCTTCCAAAGGTGATAGGCCTCCTGCTTCTCCAAATAAGCACGTCTGCAATCATCATTGAACCACGGTTTGTCCTTCACTCGGTACCTTAGCACACGAGAAGGGATACGCCTATTAATTATGTTGACTAGATTCTCATTCAAAGGGACAACAGGATCTACACTATTATGTAATTGTGACCAATTCAAGCACAAAAGATCATGCAGAATCCCATTCCAGTCTGCTTGGGATTTCATACAAATTTTATAAGAATATGATATATCAGGGACCGGCTGCTCAGTCTTCACTAATAATGAAATCAAGGCATGATCAGATGTCCCGACTGGAGAACCAACCTTACTAGTTATAACGCCAGGGGAGTCAGTGTCTACAAGGTCCAAGCAATTACCAGACCTGTGAGTAGCTTCATTTATGATTTGCTCACAGCCTGATTCAGAGGCAAAGTCTAAAGCTCTTAAGCCATGGCGATCGGTAGGAGAGATAGAACTTAACCACTCCCTATGGTGAGCATTAAAATCACCAACAAAGACAAAAGAAGCCTTTCTATCATCTTCTTGTATCTTAGCCATAATGGTAAGAAGACAATCGAAGATAGAATCATCCATGTCTGGATTCCGGTAGATTGAACACAAATAAAAGTTGTTATTCCTGCCACAAACTTTTATTACCTGAATCTCATGACATCCACATTGATAGCAGGACTTATGAGAAGCAGGGTACTTGGTCCTAATATACACAGCCATTCCCCTGGCCCTAGTCCTAATATACACAGCCATTCCCCTGGCCCTAGGGATGGCATCACGTTTCAACATTATTGGCTTCTTAAAACCAGTTATAAGGAGCTCAGATGAGTGCCTCATATTAGAAACCAAAGTTTCTGAGCACAGAAGAATATCATACTGTCTGGATGCAACTGTAAGGTCTTGGATATTTGCATGAAGACCACGAATATTGCAATACAGAAGACGACATTGACGAAATCTAGGACGTACTGGTCCCGGATTTCGCTCAATGTCTCCAGACAGCATAAGAATTAATAGAAATAAAAAAGAGACATCATACTTAAAAACTAGATTAACAAGAATTATAACAAAAACAATATGTACAGAATTATAAATAAAATGATTGATGATACCCATAGACAATAGTAAAAAGTCGGAAAAAATGGTCAACATGGAGGAGCCGATACACCGTGCAAGGCTAAATACCCTCCAGGATAGCCATTTCAACTGAAGGGAGGACAGTAAGGATGGTTTTGAGAAGAAAAAGAGTCAGAAAAAGGAAAAGACAACCTCTTGATAAACCACCAGGCATCCATGGCCCTTCTATTAAGCCTTCCCAACACACCATTTCAAAAAAACAAGAAGAAAAAAAAAATAAGATAGAATAGTGTGCCTGAGTGTACCCTCAAGCAAGAGAACTATAACCCAAGACAGTGGAAGACCATGGTACAGAGGCTATGGCACTACCCAAGACTAGAGAGCAATGGTTTAATTTTGGAGTGTCCTTCTCCTAGAAGAGCTGCTTACCATAGCTAAAGAGTCTCTTCTACCCTTACCAAATTGAACAAATTGCAGTACAGTAATTAACCCCTTGGGTGAAGAAGTGTTAAGTATCTCATTGTTGTCAGGTGTATGAGGAAAGACGAGAATATGTAAAGAATAGGCCAGACTATTCTGTGTAAGTGTAGGCAAAGAAAAAATAAGCCGTGACAAGAGAGAGGAATCCAGTGCATTACTGTCTGACCAGTCAAAGGATCCAATACCTCTCTAGTGGTAGTATCTCAACGGGCGGCTGGTGCCCTGGCCAACCTACTACCTACCATATATCTTGGCCTGGGCCTAATCTCATGATTGTATCCATGCTCAGCCAATTCGGAGGTTGCTCCCATATAGAACCAGGTGCTCTGGCATATCCTGGAAAAGTTAAACCAGTCAGATTTTGGATCATTGAGCCTCTCTCCTTTAGGAGAAGTCTCCAATTAAAGGACAATAGTTTGTATTTGTGTGAGAACAAATCACAAATTTTCAAAATATTTAAAATTTTCCCTATCTATACAATTTTGAGTCCTTTGCACCACACTAACCGCATCAGCCACTCTGCAAGTCCCAGGCCTAAGGTCAAAAGTGAGTGTCTAACTTCCCGACAGATTGGCTGGACTTCACTGCCATCAGTCTTTAGTTATAACTAGCTGAAGTTATGCTCCTATTAAAGGACTAAGGTTTGTAGAGTTGGGCAAAATACAAATTACTTTAAATATTTGTGAATTTTTATTTATTTAATCACATGTTACAGAATTTTGTGTTGTTTTAATTTCAGAAATTATGAATGGATTACCGATACTTGTGATATAAATTTTTGTGATTTTCGCAACAAGAATTATGAAGAAATCTGCGCGTTTGAGTTATTTATGGATCTCTCTCGATGGGATTTATTAGCTAATGGCCTTGGTTTAAATGCTGATGAAATAAAGGTACGTACCCTTTGTCCTGAGACATAATATATCATAGCTTTTGTTATAGGTGATATTATAGCATTAATATCTTTTATGACTAGTTCTGCTATTCTTCACTGGATTTGCTCTGCTGTAACTCGGAAGCATGAGTATCTCAATATTAACATGGAAAACTGAAGGTCTTCGGCTGCTTCTGTATGGCATCTTCTACCTCCTGAGATCACCCGAATCTTGCTTCCCCCATCCTTCATAACACACACACACACTCTCTCTCTCTCTCTCTCTCTCTCTCTCTCTCTCTCTCTCTCTCTCTCTCTCTCTCTCTCTCTCTCTCTCTCTCTCTATATATGTTCTTGGACTTTTGCGTACTAAACGTTTGCATCCCGCCCAGTTTTGTCCCGGACATATGTTATCTTTACCTTTGCTCTATACTTTTATACAGTAATTTTATTTATACCTTTATCCACCCTGAATATGCTTTTATTTTAATAGCGTCAAATAATTTAGATTCTTACTTTATACTCTGACAATAATTATACATTTAGCCATACTGGACACGAAAGGACATACTATATATATATACAGTATATATATATTTTTGGGCTCAAGCCATGTCGTCCTGATGGAAGTTCCTTAAAGGTAGCTTCCTAGGGTATATTACAACTACGGCGATATTCCCAGAGAATTTACCTTAAGGTACCCAGAATTCTAACTCCTGGAGCGAGTATCCCTAAAAAAGACCTTAGGGATATCGTAAATATCAGCGGACGTATTCTTGACACGCCACATAGCAATCTATACCCCGAATAGAGTTAACACTTCGTAGGGGTCAAATGGCAAGAAAACGAAAACGATAAGAAAAAGGGGGGAGCCGTTCGTAAGGCATCTCTCCTCCCCGTTTCGTAAGCGTGCCCTGCGCCGCTCGCGGCGCCATCCATTCCTTTTTGCGTAGCTATACAACTCGGTGTTTTTCCCTGTGTTTCTACCAAAATCTTGGATTTACTCTTTAATTATGCTTTCTCCAACTTCTTCTGCTTCGGATAAGTTGAGTACTATTTCTTTTATGTATAAATGTAGGCTCTTGATTAAAATTAAAGTAATTAAAAGAGTTATCTTTGTTACAAGAGCTGTTGCCTGCTGGAGGCGTCCTGGACGCTGTCGCTCGCTAGAATAGGATTTATTTGTTAGCAAGAGCGACGTTCCCAGCCCCCTGCACTTTAATAATTAAACTGCTTAGCTTATTTAGGAATTCTGTTATGATGCTATAGTATAGCGCCTGGCGAAGGATTTGCCTAGGCTGACCGACACTAGTCTTCGTAGCCTAGTTGTTGGCCCTTGTACTTCCTGCATGATAATTAGTCTTCCAAGTGTGATTTTATACTGTTTAAAGCGTTAGGCAACGTTATACATATAAGCCTTTTTCGAGTATTTTCCAAGATAGTATTGGAGTGAGTTTCGGTGATTTAGGTAATCGATTCTCTTAGTGCCTAGGCTAGGTTGTCTTAGGTTATTAAAATATTGTCTGTTTCCCCGTTTGCTCCCTTCTCTTCGGGGAAGGGGCAAACCCTTTCCCTCTGTTTAAGCCTTAGGCTTAACTCTAGTAGTTTGTTTGAATTAATTTTCAAATATAACTATGCTGGAGTAGTACTGTACCTTCCTGCTCCAACTGGTTTGGTTCAGAGAGGGACAGTACAGCAGTGTATTAGTCTGAGCCCGTGTTGGTCTAGCGTGGGGCAGAGTCTCCCTTGCTGCCTGACACGGGCATAGGAGGTTTATCCTCCTTGGTTCACCTTGGAGGGTTTCTGTAGTTATGATCCCTTCGCTCGGTGACCCCTCAGACTTGTCCTCTTTGCTGTTCCGGGTTCGGGATATGTTCCCTTTCCGGATTAGCAATTCCTTCCTTGCCTTGGTTTTAGGGAGGCAGCCAGTAGTGCCGGCCTCCCTCCCTGGCTTTTCCCTGGCTGAGATGGGCTTTCTTAGTGGGGATGATCCTTAACCAAGGCAAGGTTGGACAGGACCCTCTGTCCTTCCCTTCTGTTTTTTCCGTTTTCCTTTGTCAGCCGTCTCACATCCGTACCTAGCCTAGGTTAGGATGGGGAGCTGACGTGGTCCCCTGTCGGCCGGCAGAGTGTGCCGACCGGCAGAGGCCCTATCCCTTGAGTGCTGCCCGGTCCTTCCTTGGTCCCTCAACCGCTGCCGTCTGTAGATTCAGTAAGCAGTGGTTAGGAAGCCTGACTTAGTGTCTCCCCTTCCTCTCGGCACTCTTTCGGGTGTCGGGCGCGGAGGTACATAGCCTCTTAGCCCGGCACTCATTCTGTTGTCTTCTTATGTGTTGTCCTTGCCGTCTGCCGGCCTAGGGGCCGGCCGTCGGTAGGGGGTGTTCTCTAGTTCTCTTGCTGTCGGTCGGCGGTGGTTATATGCCTTTGCCGGCCGGTCTCCTTGCTCACCTGCCGGCCGCTATGAGTGGCGGCCGGCAGCCGGGCGCTACCTGGTGTGGATGCCAGCCGGCAGGGTTTGCTCACCGCTGCCGGCCGGCCTGCTACATCGCTCGGTTGGCCGGCCACTAAGAGTGATGGCCGGCAGCTGGGTGAGGAGGAGGATCAAGATCCGATTGCCGTGGAGGAAGAGGTTTCCGTACCTTCAGACGTTCCGGTTCAGGCCCCTGAACCTATTCCCTCTACTTCGTCCGTTCTTCCAGCAGAGCTGGGACAGGCTCTCTCTTCCATCGTTGGTATGATACAACAGATGCAGAGGGAGAATAGTCAGAAGGCCACTGCAATGGAGCTCCAGATGCAGAAGATTACAGCGTCACGTGGGCCTCCAAAGAAGCTCAACGTGAAGGACCTTCCTGTGTGCTCGGATGCCAACCCGTGGAGATATGCCGAGCACATGCCGATGACGGTCGGGAAGATCGTCATGTCGGAGAAGCTGGGTTCAGTTCCCCTTGAGGAGGTGGAATTCTGGCCCAGCAGAGGGGCCTACCCGGACTGTTATGTCCGTCTGAAGAAGGAGCCGGCCTCGAAGGAGGAGACGGAACCGAAGGAGGTGATCATCTTGGATCACGCCAAGGCTCAAGCTGCACTAACGTCTGCGTTGAAGGAGAGGGGCTTCTCAAACTCAAAAGTTGCTGCTTTAAGAAGCACCCTTCCTTCGTATCTTCCCCGGCTAGGGCCTTCCCCTTTCTGCAGAAAGGATTCGCGGCCGTTTTGAAGGCGGTAGAAGCGGGCAAACCATGCCCATCCCTGGAGGAATGCAAGCCCTTGTCTTTGGCCTTGCCGTTGGACAACAAGGACTGGAAGGAGGTACATCTCACCTTCTCGGTTGGGAAGTTGGACGCCGATATTGCAGGTCAACAGTTCGGCGAAAACCTTCCCAAGTTGTCTGAATTCCTCCTACGGAGGGAACTTGAGACAAAGGAGCGTCTGGCAGCCTCGATGTCTCTCCAGACAAACATGGAGACAATGGCTAGCGACCCTAAGATGCCTGAAATGTTCATGGTAATGGCCAAGATCCATCTGGCCATGGTGACAAAGGACCTCTATAGCTTTGTCAAAGCGAGGAGGGCCTGCAGGGAGTTTGTGTTCGCCTCGGCCACAGTGAGGCATGAACCCAAGAAACTCAACTCATCCAGCATCTGGGGTAAAGATCTCTTCCCCAATGAGGTGGTTAAGGAGGTGGTGGACAAGGCAGCTACTGAGAATCAAAATCTTCTCCTTAAGTGGGGCCTGTCCCTTAAGAGGAAGTCTTCCCCTGATGAAGGCCCCCAGCCGAAAGGAAAGGCGAAGAAATCGAGGTTTTCTTCCCGCCCAGCCAAACCTTTCAGACCGTAACGTCAGCAGCAGCAGCAGCCAGCTTTGCCTCCGGTGCCACAATTGGTAGCCCAGACCCCGACCACCTTCCAATGGGTACCCCAGGCCGTGTCATCAGCATCCCCGGCATTCAATCCAGTGTTCGAAGGGCAATCGACCACGTTTCGAGCAAAGCCCAGAGGTGCAGCCAGAGGCTCGGCGAGACGCCCCTCTAGGGGAAGAGGATTCAGAGGTGGTCGCGGCCAGGGAGGCAAGACTGCAGGGCAGCAGTCAAAGTGAAGTGTCGCCGGTAGGAGGGAGACTACAGTATTTTCGGGATCGTTGGACCTTCGATCCCTGGGCCCACAGCCTGCTCAAAAATGGACTGGGTTGGAGTTGGTACAGTACTCCGCCCCTGTGCCCTCAATTTTTCCAACACTCCACCCCCGTTTTGGAGGAGTACATTCAAGAACTGTTGGAGAAAAAGGTGATCCGGAGGGTAAAGTCCATCAGGTTCCAAGGGAGGCTGTTTTGTGTTCCCAAGAAAGACTCGGGGAAACTCAGAGTCATTCTGGACTTGTCACCACTCAACAAGTTCATAGTGAACTACAAGTTCAAGATGTTAACATTACAACACATAAGGGCCTTACTGCCCAAGAGGGCATATACCGTCTCCATCGACTTGTCAGACGCCTATTGGCACGTTCCAATAAGTCGCCGTCTCTCCCCCTACCTAGGATTCAAGCTACAACAAAAACTTTACGCTTTCAGAGCGATGCCTTTCGGGCTAAACATAGCCCCAAGGATCTTTACGAAGCTTGCGAGCGCAGCGCTCAAACAGTTACGCCTAAAAGGGTTCCAGGTAGTAGCCTACCTGGACGATTGGTTGGTGTGGGCAGCATCCAGAGCGAAATGCTTACAAGCTTCCCTACAGGTGATTCAGTTCCTGGAATATCTAGGTTTCATGATCAACAGAAAGAAGTCTCGTCTTTCTCCAGCTCAGAGGTTCCAGTGGTTGGGAATTCACTGGGACCTAGTGTCACACCGTTTTTCCATTCCAATGTCGAAAAGGAAGGAGATAGCGGGGTCTGTCAAGAGACTTCTAGTTTCCGAGAGGATATCAAGACGCGAACAAGAGAGGGTTCTGGGCTCTCTTCAGTTCGCGTCAGTAACAGACCCAGTGCTAAGAGCACAGCTAAAGGATGCAGCGGGAGTTTGGAGAACCTTTGCATCAAAAGCGCGAAGGGACTTGAAGAGACCGGTCCCACTTCGGCTACGTTCTCTTCTCAGACCGTGGTCTCAAGCCAGTCGTCTAAAGAGGTCAGTACCTCTTCAGCCACCTCCCCCGTCAGTGACAATTCACACAGACGCCTCAAAGGTAGGGTGGGGAGGTCACTCCCATCGGAAAAAAGTACAAGGGACCTGGTCCAAGCTATTTGGGACTTTTCACATAAACTTTCTAGAAGCTATGGCAGTGCTTCTTACCCTGAAGAAAGTATCCCCACGTCACTCGATCCATGTAAGGTTGGTACTGGACAGCGAGGTGGTAGTGAAATGTCTGAATCGGCGGGGATCGAGATCTCCACCTCTCAACCAGGTAATGTTAGCCATATTCCGACTGGCGGAGAAGAAGAAGTGGCACCTGTCAGCAGTTCACCTTCAAGGAGTCCGGAATGTGACCGCGGACGCTCTATCCAGGGTTACACCGATAGAGTCGGAATGGTCCCTAGACGCAGGATCATTCTCCTTCATCTCGAGTCAAGTCCCAGAACTGCAGATAGACCTCTTCGCGACGAAGGACAAGAAGAAGCTGCCGAGATATGTGTCCCCGTACGAGGACCCCTTGGCGGAAGCAGTAGATGCGATGTCCCTCGATTGGAACAGATGGTCCAGGATCTACCTGTTTCCCCCTCACAATCTGATGTTGAGGGTCCTCAACAAACTGAGATCCTTCAAGGGAGTAGCAGCGATAGTGGCCCACAAGTGGCCGAACAGTGTATGGTTCCCTCTAGCTCTGGAACTACGACTAGAGTTTCTACCACTCCCGGACCCAGTTCTGTCCCAGCAAGTCCAGAAGTCGACTGTCTACGCTTCATTACAGAAAACCCGGACCCTGCAGCTCATGATTTTCTCTCCCTAGCGGTGAAGAAGCGGTTCGGAATTTCGAAAGATAGCATCGACTTCCTGGAAGAATATAAGTGCAAGTCTACTAGAAGGCAGTACGAATCAGCATGGAAAAAATGGGTAGCCTTTGTCAAAGACAAGAATCCGCATGAGATCTCTACGGATTTCTGCCTATCCTTCTTTATCCACCTCCACGGACAGGGGCTGGCGGCTAACACGGTTTCTACATGTAAGTCGGCTCTGATAAGACCCATTCTGTATGCCTTCCAGGTAGACCTCGCTAACGAGATTTTTAACAAGATCCCGAAGGCCTGTGCTAGGCTTAGACCTTCAGCTCCTCCAAAGCCTATTTCATGGTCTTTAGACAAAGTCCTTCATTTTGCCTCATTACTGGATAATTAGGAGTGTGTACTGAAGGATCTGACTCAAAAAGTGATCTTCCTTTTTGCCCTAGCTTCTGGGGCCAGAGTTAGTGAGATTGTAGCCCTCTCGAGAGAGGAGGGCCGGGTTCAGTTCCTGGATGGGGGAGAACTGAACCTGTTTCCGGACCCTACGTTTCTCGCTAAGAACGAGTTGCCCACCAACAGGTGGGGTCCCTGGAGAATCTGCCCTCTGAAAGAAGATGCATCTCTATGTCCCGTAGAATGCCTAAAGGTCTATCTTCGTAGAACTTCAGACTTCCATGGGGGTCAACTATTCAGAGGAGAAACATCGGGCTCGAATTTATCTTTAAATCAACTCAGGGCGAAAATTACATACTTTATTCGCAGAGCGGATCCTGACAGTTCACCCGCAGGTCATGATCCGAGGAAAGTTGCTTCATCCTTAAACTTCTTTAACTTTATGGATTTTGAACACCTTCGTTCATACACTGGCTGGAAGTCTTCCAGGGTATTCTTTCGCCACTATGCTAAGCAAGTGGAGCAGCTAAAGAGGTCTGTGGTAGCAGTTGGTTGCGTCGTTAACCCTGTTGTTTAACTCTGCGAGGAACAGTGGATTTAATTGGGACTTTGATTCTCGGGTGAGTGTATAGTTATATGCGTTGCTATAACTAGAAGTGAAGGCTCTGGGAGCCCACAATGACTGTTCCGGCATTATGGTGATTGTAGCACAAGTACAGACAGGTGTGTTGAGCGTTTCTGACGCTAATGTCAGTGGCTAGTAACATGGACTTTTAACTTTGATACCTTGGTATGTGAAAAGTAACCTGTTTGTTTTTCTTTCAAATAACCATATATCCATGTACTACAGTACTTGTGTAAATTGTTGGTCATCCACCTATCATATGTATATAATTGTGGTAACCATGTCTATTTATTGTTAATCAATAACCTTGTTCTCGGGAACCTTGCGTCTCCTTCACCTATATTGATTTCGTTTCAATTATTGAGCATTCAGCCTATGTATATTAATCGGGGATATCTATAATAGCCTGTTCCTTAATGCAAGCCTTATTGCACTGGTTTATACTTTCCTTAGCATAAAGGGCTCCATCCTTCTCAGAGGACGGTAGGGGCAGCAAGTTTAATCCTACGCAGATATAACCTTTTGTCCAATTCTACTTCGACCAGGGGGCTGGTCGGTTTTTCCCTTGGATGCTGTAGTTCCGTAAGGACTATGCTTTACTTCATATAGAGTGAGACCACTATATTGTATCGGCTTGCGAGTGAGTCATACATAGGTATATGTACTCTTCGTTCGTTTCTAGAGTCTAGTAGGACTCCTCCCTGTAGGGGGCAGGAAGCGCTTTCATGGTTTATGATTAGTGAAAAGATGTATAACGGTAACATCTTAGGTCTTTCAGTCGAGTTAACTAAGAAACATTCCTGAGGAGTACGGCACGTATTGAGAATCCACAGATACAGTAATGCTCTGGTATACTTCCATCAGGACGACATGGCTTGAGCCCAAAAAACGGATTTTGAGCGAAGCGAAAAATCTATTTTTGGGTAAGATGGCCATGTCGTCCTGATGGACCCGCCCTGTCCCTTTTCAAAAAAAAAAAAAAAAAAAAAAAAAAAAAAAAAAAAAAAAAAAAAAAAAAAAAAAAAAAAAAAAGGGCTGTAGGACCCCTCCCTACATACAGTATCTGTAGCACCTCGTGTATCGCTACAAGGAATACAGATGGCGCCGCGAGCGGCGCAGGGCACGCTTACGAAACGGGGAGGAGAGATGCCTTACGAACGGCTCCCCCTTTTTCTTATCGTTTTCGTTTTCTTGCCATTTGACCCCTACGAAGTGTTAACTCTATTCGGGGTATAGATTGCTATGTGGCGTGTCAAGAATACGTCCGCTGATATTTACGATATCCCTAAGGTCTTTTTTAGGGATACTCGCTCCAGGAGTTAGAATTCTGGGTACCTTAAGGTAAATTCTCAGGGAATATCGCCGTAGTTGTAATATACCCTAGGAAGCTACCTTTAAGGAACTTCCATCAGGACGACATGGCCATCTTACCCAAAAATAGATTTTTCGCTTCGCTCAAAATCCGTTATATACATATATATATATATATATATATAGACATCAATATCTCATTTGCACGTTTTATTATCTTTAAAAACTTCCTAAAATTGAAAATTTGTATACATATGTATATACTATGAATATTCTATGTCTAAAAAGATTAGGTCATATTTCTCTAATAATGCCTTAGGATAGCTACTTTTAAGCTCATAACTAAAAGGTATGCATGTTATGAGCAACTCCTCGTAAGAAAGACAATTTTTTTTCGAAATTGTATCAATCAATCAATGACTGGAGGCGAATATTGCGGAAAAACGGGAACTCCTCTTTGATAGTCTACTTTCTTTCTCTCCTCCACAGTGTCTTCTTTTTTTAGGGCGTCAATTGGTTTCCAGATGGAGGGGTAATGACATGTTATAGAATTCTGAAATGCGTTATGCCACCCTTCTAAACTATTATTGTACCTCGGCAAGTCATCAACTGTTCGTTCATGAACATTCCATGATGAAATGGAGAAACTTGGTTGAATCCTATGCCCGTTCCGATCTCTTGCTTGACTTATATATGTAACTTCAAAATATGCAATGAATTCTGGCGTTAGGTTGCCATCATCGCTTAATTCTACGAAGCCTTCAATCACATCATCTACTGGCAGAACTCCTGATATTTGTGATAACATTGTCTTAAACCAAGGTCGCATATCTTCTTAAAAACTGATTTTGACAAATGGAAAAGACATGAGGTAATTATTGCATTAGGAAATATTTCCATAATATTCCTTCTAGAACCTAGCTCAAAATTCGTTAGTAATGATCTGGGATTGAGTTGAGAACGGATCTGCTATAAATTACTGGATAGTCAGTCATAAGTGTCTTTAGTCATATTGGGAAGAAGAGCAAAAAACAGGGGGAATGCTAAATGCATCCTCTTGGACATGAATGAAGTAAATTTGATAGTATATTTGTGGACATACTTTGAACTGTCCATCTGCTGCCCAATTTTGAAACCGTGTCAAGTCATTCAAGCCTTCTTCACTTGCAAAGATAAGAATTCTCTTCTCATGTATTCCAGTGTCGACAGCAAGAAACTTTTGTCCACTCAGGAGAAGAATACGGTATTCCTCTGGGATTACGAAATTATATGTTTCTTTCAGTGTAGGTGGAGCGTTTTCAACTTTGTCTCCAGCGACAAACATTCTTCCCAAATGTCGAAACAGAAGGCATTTCTGCCATGGAAAATTCATCGTGGCTTAACAGAGTACTGTAGTACCAATAAGATTTCTTGTTGACTCTTGTAAAAATGTCACATCTTTTTTGGGCTCAAGCCATGACGTCCTGATGGAAGGTTCCTTTAGTAGCTTCCTAAGGGTATATATGACTACAGTGATATTCCCAGAGAATTAAACTAAAGGTTTCACAGAATTCTAACTTCTGGCGCGAGTGCCCTTAAATGTTTACTCTCAAGGATATCGCATATAAATCAGGGGAGAGCCGCATCAGGGTTACCCTAGTTCCCCTACTACTATTGAGTATCACAACCGCGCCAATTTGTAGCGCCTCGCTACGGTGGTGTTCCCTGTTGATATGACATTTTCGATCGATTTCTAAGGATCTTTATGCATTCTACAGCTTCTTTCATCCTCTAGAAAGTTGAGTATTCATTCTTTACAATATGTATATTTAGTTCCTGCCTCACAATGAAATTAGTGTAATTTATTGTGAATTGGATCTACGCCGGTTACCGGTGTCGCCATGAGCGCTGTCGTTCATTGGGCATGTGTTATCTTGTTAGCAGAACGACATTCCCGGTTTAAATAGCATTAATAGATTATTGTGAAAGCTATTTTGGCATTTTATACTTGTAAAGATATTTATATGCATAATTTTCCTTTTTTTCTGTGTTGATCGTATATGTCAGACTTTCGGTGATTTGGGTAACTGAGATCTCGCCTTGCCTAGGTAACCTAGCCTAGACAACATATACTTTCGTCATTTCCCGGTTACCCTTGCGTATCGGTTATCATTCATCGGAGATTGATATCTCCTAGAATTGTTATAGCCGTTACTCGTCTCGAGTAGAGATTTAAGGGTAATCTCTCTTCTGAGAGTAGCCTTAGGCTACAACCCTATTGCATCAGCCTTGAATTTCTATTTCAGGCATGACTAGCCTATGGTTTTTTGTTTCATCCCTTAACAGCAGATGGCAAGTTTTGGGATTTGATCAGAACCTCAGAGTATTTAGTCTTGTGTCTGCAGTCGGCCGGCGGGGTTGAATTGCATTCCCCTGCCAGCTGAGCTGCTGGCATAGGAGGCTAGCCCTCTCTAGGCTACACCTGAAGTGGTTGCATGATGCCGCCAGCTTCTCCCTGTGGCCTAGTAGACTAGTCGTATGCTCGCTGATCCTAGGCTGTAGAGTAGTTTACTCCTGTGGCCTAGGATGGCACGGCACTGGAACTCTGTTTCTCCCTTGAGAAGAAACGGCATGGCTGCCATCCCCTTAACTGTATTAGCAGCTCCTAAGCTAAGAATAGAAGACTCTCCTGCCGCTTAGGATTGTGCCGATACTGAAACAGAGTTTCTTCAAGGTGTGTAGGTACAGCAACATTGCCGGCTCCTTCCATACCTAGTGTAGGACCCTATCCCTCCCCCTCTGTTCTTTAACGATGGCCGAGCCATTGTCTTTCCTGAGCCGGTGTCCTGCAACCTTCCCGTTGCCGGTGGGTTGCCGGAGCCGGCCAGACTCCCTCTCCTCAGCTGTTGTCTGGCTGTCGGCGACTGGCGGCTTCCGGCGGCCATGACGGCTGTGGGTGGGAAGTCCCTTCTGTCACCAAGGTTCTTCAGTTCTCCCTTGGACTGCTGGCCACAAGTTCTGTTGTCGGGGTATTGCTCTGGCCAGCAGTAGACCGGCCAGATCGGCACAGATAGGTACTGACTCAGTCGGCATGCTGCCGACTGTATTAGTGCTGCCGGAGGCTGGCCTGCAGTGGTAAGCCGGCAATAGTACAGTACTGTGACTGGATGGAAGCCTGAATGTTGCATTCTCCCCTTCCATTTGAACCTTCTTTCCAGAAAAAGGCAGTAAAATTAGACCTTTACATCACTAATTACTGTATACATACACAGTAATAGGTAGCCTTCACTCCATGCTTTCTCTCTCTCTCTCTTAGCTAGCATGCTAGATGTTCCGGCAAGAACTAGCTAATCTGGCAACATGCCGGCTGAACTACAGTATATGTCTATACAGGTAGTCAGTATATTTGCAGTATAGCATATACGGCAGATGGAAAACTAATGTATATATTATACTTGTAGTTATTTCCAATATATCTTGGGTATCCCTGCCCAAGTATTTGCTGAGCCCATTCCTATATTGATAGAATAAAATTTCTTCAATATTCTGATTTGAAATCAGTTTTCATTTGCCCTACAATATTAAATTTTGTAAAGGGCTGGTGGTGTGACACCTCTAACCCTTAAAGGGTAGAGCCCTTATCCCTGAGTCTCCCTGATCAGGCAACTCCATGATTTAATATTGTAAAGGAGGCCACAGCAAATAGATTGGGTGGGATACACAAATATATGTCTTTTTATTTTCCTAGTCCAGTTGGCCGCCAGATGGACCGTGCCGTCAGATGCTTGCCACATAGGCAGCACACTGGCTGTACTACATTATATTTAATTATACAGTAGCCAGTAATTTGCAGTATAGTACATACTGCAAACAGAAAACTATAGTATGATTATACAGTAGTTATTTCTACATATCTTAGGTACCCTTGTGCGAGCTTCTGCTGGTACCGCTCCTATATTGAAAGAATGGTATTCCTTCGATACTCTGATTAAGAAATCAGTCCTCCTTACCTCACAGTGTTAAGTATAGAAAGGGACAGTGCCTTGTACACTTCTCTACACCTAGGTGTTAGAACCCCTTTTAGTTGGAATTCCCCTGTTGGAGGAATCTCCTTATAATTAATACTGAGGGGAGGTAACAGCATTTGCTTTCAAGGGATATACAGGTATGTGTCTCCCACTATTCCTTTATAGCTTCCTGTCCTAAGCTATTTTGTCTAAAGATGACTTTTGCATATTGTTTATCAGCGTGATAATCAATTGAATACTAATTTCTGTTCTCCTTTCCGAAAAATGCACTCAACGACTGATGTGTTGATACGACTTGAGTCTTCTATTTGTGAAGCCTTTGCTTCCAAACAGCACCATGTTACAGTATTTTTTGACCTTGAAAAGGCATATGATACCACATGGAGATATGGTATTCTTAAAACCATTCATGAATTGGGATTGAGAGGAGAGCTGCCACTATTTATTCAGGCATTACTTTCACGTAGAGTTTTACAAGTGAGAGTGGGGGAAACTCTATCAGAGAGTAAGTGCCAGGAAGAAGGAGTTCCTCAGGGTAGTGTGCTGAGTGTAACCCTTTTTGCACTAGCAATTAATGGGATATCCTCAGCCATTCCCCAGGATGTTCTCTCAACATTATTTGTGGATGATCTCTCAATATCATTTGATGGCACTAGAATGGCAATGGTTGAGCGAAAAATCCAACTCTCTATTGATAAAATTATCCAGTGGGCTGACATGAATGGATTTAAGTTCTCGACAAGTAAAACTACCATTGTCCATTTTTGTCGTATCCGGGGAGTACATCCAGACCCGGATATATACATTAAAGGTCAACGGATACCATGTGTATCGGAAACCAAATTTTTAGGTTTGATATTTGACTGTAGACTTACATGGGTTTCTCACCTAAAAGCGCTAAAAGCTAAATGTGTTGAAGCTCTGAATATCTTAAAAGTATTGTCCCATACATCATGGGGGGCAGACCGCAATACTATTTTAAAATTATACAAGGCCTTGATTTTTTCCAAAATTAGTTATGGTTGTGAGGTATATTCTTCAGCCACCCCAAGCCGGTTAAAAATATTAGACTCAATACATCATGCAGGTATTAGATTGTCTACTGGAGCTTTTAAAACCTCGCCTATCCCAAGTCTCCTTGTTGATGCTGGAGAGTTACCTCTAGACCTTTACCGAATGTCTTCCATTCTTCGGTATTGGTTTAGATTGCAAAGACTCCCTAACTCTCTAGCCTTTCAAACTGCAAGCCTTGTAAGACACTCATCATACTTTGAGTTGCACCCAAAATCTCCTCAACCTTATGGCTTTCGGGTGAAACGATTATTAAATAGTCTGGATATAATTAGAAATAAGGTACTTCCATTCAAGGTATCATCAACGCCTCCATGGAAGTTACCAGAGATATCTTTTTGTAAATATTTTATTGGAGATAAGAAGAATATGTCAGACCTAGAAGCCAGGTCTCTTTTTAATGAACATGTTAAAGAACATAGAGGATCAACTTTTATCTATACTGATGGCTCCAAATCTGATGCTGGCGTTGGATTTGGAGTACATAGTAATGGTTTTAATTGTAGAGGTGCACTTCCTCTGACCATTCCATATTTACTGCCGAACTGTATGGCATATTAACCGCTATTGAGAAAATAGCGTTGGAGAAGGAGGGTAATTTTACAATTTTTAGTGATGCAAGGAGTGTCCTTCAAGCTATGGAAGTTTTTAATTCTAATAACCCTCTAGTTTTAAAGATTTTAGAATGGCTTTTCCTTATTGGACGGAGAGGTATAACAGTTCAATTTTGTTGGGTTCCAGCACATGTAGGTGTGTCCGGGAATGAGAAGGCAGATTCACTGGCTAAGGAGGCTGCATCCGAGTTGCTGCCAAGAAGGTATCCCATTCCCTGTAATGATTTCTTACCTGACATCAAGAAATTGGTTTGCAATAAATGGCAACAGCAATGGGATAGTCTAGATGGCAATAAAATGAGGGAAGTAACAAATGACATATCTCCTTGGAGGTATAACATGATGCCCCGAAAATGGGAGACCTCTCTTTGCCGTCTCCGTATTGGTCACACTCGATTGACACATGAGTTTCTGCTGAAGGGCCAACACCAACCGTATTGTGACAACTGTTTAGTACCTCTAACAGTAAGGCATTTGTTGACCGAATGCCCCAATTATAACAACTTGCGGAATAGATATTTGTTTGAGGCTCGAGGTGAGGGTGGCAGGTTCATCCTTGCCAAGATTCTTGGAAATGATGTGTCCTACCATGCAAGTGGCATTTTTAGTTTTCTTTCAGAAGCAGGTCTTCTGAAAAATATTTAACTTTTATGACATTCAATTTTTATGATTTTAATTGAATACTCTTTAATTTTTTATTTTATTTCATTTTTTATTTTTGTATACATAAATTAAATGTTACCGGCGTTAATGACCTTAGATGTCAGGATGCCTGAAAACTTTAAATCATTCATTCATTCATCCTTACAGGAGGAACACCAGATGATGTGTCACAGTCTTCTGCAGGATTGAGAGTGAGTATTTTCACGGACATAATACATGCAGGTTTCATGCCCCCCCGCAATATTATTTCCGAATCCCCAACCCCTTCCGGCTTGTAAGTAGGCTGGACCGTATTGTCCGAAGGTCTCGAAAATCCCAAGTTAATAGAGTCTAGGGATACAGCTTGTAACAACTTACGCAATTGAGTGTGAGGTTTCTAAAATCTCTCCGGAACCATGCCTACCGATATTACAGCTGCCTCAAAGTGCGACATCCTGTCCCTCATCCCTCCTTTCTCCACTCTAGTTCGAGGGGAGAAGGTGGGGATAGGGGTACCGCCCCCCTCGCTGCCATTGCAAATACGATGGCCGTCTCCAGCTGTCAAACTACGGTTGGTTTGGTTTCAGATGTTGTCTAAAACAAAAAGGCACAGTTCAGTTACGAACTAGCGAAAACACGGAAACTCTACGGGAATTGGACCGAAGATTTCACTTATTCGCTGTTGTAACTGGCAAATTGGTGATCCTTTCAACGGCAGTCATTGATTCACTGTCACATCTGACTCTGCCGCCGAGAGCCAGCAGTGTATGCCCTTTGTCACCACCCAGTCAATGGCTGGGTTTGTGTGCCTTCAGTCGGTAGCCCGCCGACAACCGGTGGACCGCCGACAGCCCGAGGGGTCACCGACGATTCAGCCGGTTGCTGGCTATGTGTAAGGTTTCACCACTACCCAGTCACATTGAATGTTGGCTAGGATGGTGTGCCTTCTGTCGGCGACCCGCTGACGACAGGCAAGTCACTGACATGCCGGAGAACTGCTAGCCATATCGGTACTGAAGTACTGTGCCAGTTGACTTATCCCCAAGTACTAGCCTTGACAGTAGTATGCCGGTTGTATAGGTGTATACAGTAGCCTGTACATATGTAGTATAGAATCATACCACAGATAGAAATCTATGGTACATAACTATACAAAAGAATAGTTTTCCAATATACTCTGTGCATTTAAACACAATCTCTTGCTGAGACCTACCTGAATTGGGGACTGAATTCCCCCCTTTCTTACGCTGACTTTTCATCAGTCTCTTTGATTCTCATTTTTAATTCCCTGGATGTAGGCGCTGTTTACGCTACTCTATCCTTATGGGCTAGAATCTTCCATTGGGCACCCCCCCCTTAAAGAGGATGCCCTAGAATCAATAGTTAGGAAGGTCGCAGCAATTGGCTGACAGGATTCATACGTATGTGTCTCTCCTACTCTTTTCCATCGTACTTATCTTAAGCTTTATACAATAGAAAGGAATCTTCTATTACAGTGAAACACGACACTGGGAAGCTGATATCTTACGTCGGGAGTAGAGACCTCTTTCCAAACGAGAAAGTTGGAAAGACGATTAGGGAGGCCACCACGGAGAACAAAGGCTTCTCCAATAGTGGTGCATCCTTTCAGAAAGAAAGTCCTCTGCAGTGGTGGGTCTCCACCCTAAAAGGAAGATGGAAAAGTTTATTAATTCTCCTTTGGATGTTCATCAGCATCCCACAGTCACAATGATCGTCATACCACAGGCAAACGGTCAGATATGTAATCCTTCTGATCATGCGAAGCAAACAAACGCTTCTGGTAGGAGGGAGGTTCCTTCAAGATGCTGGACCTTCGATCCTTGGGTCCAAGGCCTAATCAAGATGGGACTAGGATGGAAATAGACATACCACCACCATCGTTTCCTCAACTCTTCCTACATTCCAAAACCCTCCTGGAAGAGTATACCTTAGAGCTCTAGAGCATACCAGCGGTAAGGAAAGTAGAGTCCATCGATTTCCAGGGAAGGCTGTTTGGTGTTCACGAGAAGGACTCGAGAAAACTCTGAGTCATTCTAGACTTGTCGCCACTCAACAAGTTCAAATAAAACAGCAAGTTCAGAATGTTAATCCTTCTGAACATAAGGACCTTATTCAGTAAGGGGTGTTCGCAGTCTGGTCAGATCTGAAAGATGTCCATTGGCAACTTCCAGTCAATCATCCCCTCCCCTCCTACCTAGGGTCCAAGTTACAGAAGATAACATATATCCTAGACAAGATTCTCGTCGGACTAGATTCAGTCCTAGGTATCTTCACGGAATTAGCAGACACAGTCAAGCAAAACCAAGCCTAGAAATAGTTCAGGCAGCAACGGACCTGGACGACAGGCTGGGGTGGGCAGCACCCGAAGTGGCTGGTCTATCAGCATCCATGGAAATGATCCGGCCTCTGCAACATTGGGGATGCAAGATAGCTTCAAGAAGTCTCAATTCTCCCCAGCTCAAGGGCTTCAATGTTTTAAAAAACCATTGAAACCTGTGGTCACCCCAACTCTCCTTTCCCTTGAGGATGTAAAAGGAGATCGCAAGGTCGGTCAAGAGACTATGGTAATCAGTCAGGATTCCAAGACGCTAACAGGGAGGAGTTTTGAACTCTCTCCAGTTCACGATAATGACAGACCCAGTGCTAAGAGCACAGCTGTAAGATGTGTTAAGAGGCTGGAGAAGTTACGCATCAAACGCTCGAAGAGATCTAAAAGGACCGATTATGGTCGTTTCTTCTTCGCTTACCCTACAATGACCAAAGGAAAAAAGCCCGTAGGCCATGTTAGCCCTGTAATGGGTGGGGAAACTCTCTCCACACAGATCAGACCTCCTCAGGCTGATCTGGGTCATCGAAGCAATAAGGAGGCGTCAAAACTGTCGAGGATAAGGGACGTCTCATTTAATTAGGTGATGTTAGCCATCCCTTCCCTAAAGGAATGGCACCTATCAGCAGCTCATGCATAAATGATCCGCAAGGTGACAGCGGATGCTCTTCTCGTGCTCAAGCCGATAGAGTTGGAATGGTCCGCGGATGCAGACCTATTCTCTCCCAGATGGGAACAAGTCCCCGAGCTGCAGATTGATCTCTTCATCACGAGCGTCATCAAGATACTACTTCGATATGTAGCCCCATACGAGGATCCTCTATTGGAGATAACAGACATCATGTCTCTAGAGTAGAAGGGATGGACTTAGGAATTCCTGTTCAGCCCATCCAATCTCATGCGGAAGGCCCTCAACATGCTGAGACCCTTCCAGGGAAGAGGGGATCTGTTGGCTCCCAAGTAGCCCAAGAGCACCCCGTTCCCTTTAATGAAGGAACTGAGGCTGAGGCTAGTACTAGTTCTGTATCTAGGATTGTCCAAGAGGTTCAGAAGTTTTCTGCCTTCGATTTATCACAGAGCACCCGATCCCTTCATCTTATGAATTTCTTGCCCTAACGGTTAGGAAAAGACTTGGTATATCAGAAGGCAATATAGAATTCCTAGAAGAATACAAGTGTAGTAAACTAGAAGACAATACGAGTCTTCTTGGGAAAAGTAGGTTGCTTTGTAAAAGCAAAAGGACCGAACGGAATCTCATGATCCTCTGCCTGTCCTTCTCTGTCCACCTTTATAATCAAGGTCTGGCGGCCAACAGCACGATGGCCTTTGAGAGAGGAGGCAGTGCATCCTTGGATACTGTGAGAAGATTGGTTCCTCGGTCCTGTCCCCATGTGAACCCTTGAGTAAGCACCAAGAGTATGGCTGGCTTTGCGAGAGAGCTCGCTTGCTTGGATCTTTGAATCCATGGACCAATATCTATGTGCAAGTCAGCCTTGACTAGACCTCTTCTATATGCCCTTTAGGTGGATCTGACGAATGAAATCTTTAATAAGATTCCGAAGACATGTGCAGGCTTAGGCCTACAGCACCACCAAAGCCCATCTCATGGTCTTTGGACAAGGTCCTACATTGTCTCACCTGTGAACAATGAAGATTGTTCCATCAAGGATCTAACCTAAAAGGTTTTTTTCTGTTCGCTATAGCCTCCGGGGCTAGAGTTAGTGAAATAGTGGCCCTGTCTGGAGATGAGGGCCACATTCAGTTCACAGAAGTGGGAGAACTCAATTTCTTTCCTGATCCAACCTTTCTCGCTAAGGACGAGCTATCCACTAAGAGGTGGGGTTCCTGGAGAATCTGCCCACTGAAGGAAGATGTCTCTATGTCTGCTAGTGTGCCTAAGGTCTATCTTTGTAGAACTTCCGACTTCAGGAGAAAACAGCTCTTTACAGGAGAAACCTCTGGATCAAACTATCCCTAACAACTGAGGGCGAAGCTCACCTACCTTATTCGCGGAGCGGATCTTGACATTACTCCTGCAGGTAGTGATCCGAGAAAAATTGCTTCATCATTGAACTTTTCTGTGTGTGGACTTGAGCCTCTTCGCTCATTTACTGGACAGAAGTCGTCCAGAGTGTCTTACAGACACTATCCTAAGCAAGTCTATGAATTGAAGCATTATGTGGTGGCGGCAGGTGGTATTTTGGACCCTGTCATCTAGCTCTGCGAAGAACAGTCAATTGATTGGGACTATCAATTAAAAGGAGAAGGGGTCAGCATTTTTTGTGTGACCTCCCTTTGAATAAGTGTTGCCAAGGTAACACCAAATCTGTTTAGAATCTCAGGTGTGAAATTATAGAGATACAATAACACTAATGCCGTGTGTACATAGTACACAGTGTTGATAGACTATATCATGTACAGAAATTATAAAGATAAGTCATTAAAAGAGCTTTTCTTCAGTCTGAGAGTGGCACTCATCATTTCTTCCCCTTTCAAAAGAGGGAACGTTAATTTCTGTATATGTCTCTTGTATAATTCCCTTATCATGCTACATTCATTTAGCATTTAATCATTTATTAGAAATAAATGTATTGAAATGCAGTTGCGTCCTAATTCACCCGACAATTGCATGTTTAAGATGCCAGAGTTCCTTGACTTAATCATGTAAGTATTTCTCATATCATTGTATGCTTACAAACAACGGATAGGGGCACTGATATTGGTTCGGCAATACAGTATATACAAACCTTGAGACCATTTGTATTCTCAGTGTACTGTATGCTTATGTTTGTTCATACAATATATGCTACCTTGAGGCCCCTTTTCTACCATCTAAAATGACTCTTCCCTGCAGGGGCCAGGAAGCACTAACATTGTTATGCTTAGTGATAATGACGGATAACAGTAACGTCATTTGTCTCAACTGGCCCTTTTGGCCGTAGAAATATTGTCCCAAGGTCAAGGCACTGATGAAAATCCACAGATACATTAATTCTCTGGTATGCTTCCATCAGGACGTCATGGCTTGAGCCCAAAAAACTTCGCTCAAAATCTATTTTTGGGTGAGATGGCCATAACGTCCTGATGGATCCACCCTTCTTTTCTAAAGAAAAGATCTTCACAGTTTCCCTCCCAAATTACTGTATCTCTAGCACCATGCTCAACGCTACAAGGAATGACCGCCATATGGGAATTGGCGTGGTTGTGATACTCAATAGTAGTAGGGGGAACTAGGGTAACCTTGATGTGGCTCCGCTTCTAATTCTGCCACGTATCCCTCTGGAAGCGTAAAGGCTATTCGGGGTGCAGATTGCCATGTGGTGTGTCAAGATTACGTCCCCTGATTTATATGCGATATCCTTGAGAGTAAACCTTAAGGGTACTCGCGCCAGAAGTTAGAATTCTGTGAAACCTTTAGTTTAATTCTCTGGGAATATCACTGTAGTCATATATACCCTTAGGAAGCTACTAAAGGAACCTTCCATCAGGAAATCATGGCCATCTCACCCAAAAATAGATTTTTCTCGTCGCTCAAAATCTGTTCTTTCGGATCTAACATTGACATTTTTGCTTTAATTGCAGCAGCAGACGAAGCGTGATTATGATCATTAACTCGCTTCATCACTTCATGAGTCTCAGTATGCACTCTTGCTCGGCAGGATCGCATCACACAACTCCAATAAGTTTTTGTTCCACCTGTTTTTATTCCGTAAATTGTGTTTGTGCAATGGGGTTCAGTTTCTATAAACAATATGTAGTTCGTTTGAAGAAAATCTAGAAATTAATGAAACTATACAATATATTACACAAGTAAAATAACAAAACAAAAAATATCTTAGTAGTTCACAACTATATAAACAAAATTTATGAAAGAGCTAAGCAAGTCCAATATATTACACAAGTAAAAAATTAGCTTAGTAGCTCATCACTAGGTAAACGGAGTATATCAAAAAGAAAACTGAGGTTGAACTGCTGTGAATAAAAGTCTCTTCTGATCCTTGAGAAATCAGGAATGGTTTTCAAAAGGTCTACGTAAATACAAAAGTAAAATGATAGTTAAGTAGAGTAATTCTCAGTTCTGTACTTTAGTGGTTTTATGCCTTATATCTTACTTACAGTAATTAGTAGTTCTGTAATCGAGCAATAACATATATACATACTTACAAACATATATACATGCATACAGACATACAGATAGACAGAGTCACTTCCGTATCTTTTAACAAATATTACCTGGTCGCTAAAAACAAGTACAGGTACGCAAATTGCCGGGACAAAAAAATCCGGGGGCGCAATTGTCCGGGACATAACTGTCTGGGACGCAAATGTCCAGTACGCAGTTGGCTTACCACCATATATATATATATATATATATATATATATATATATATATATATAATATATATATATCTATATATATATATATATATATATATATATATATATGCAGAAGAACCAAAGGGAAAATGAAAATACGAAATATACGATTAAGTCCTGACTAGTTTCGTGATACTTCTTCAGAGGACTGATTTATTGAGAGAGGTTTCTTTACATTTTATAGGGAAAGTAAATGTACGAACATACATAAAGAGAATTAGAGAACAATGTCACTCCCTTACCAGCTACCTGGGCTTGGGTCAGGTGTTAACTGGGCGGAGACCCAAACCTCATTAGACACCTGCCAAAAAGGGTCATTTCTGGTGGCGGGTAAATTCTTGTTTTTGACTTTCAGTACAGTTTATTTATATGAAAACACACACATATATATATATATATATATATATATATATTTATATATACAGTGAACCCTCGTTTATCGCGGTAGATAGGTTCCAGACGCGGGCGCGATAGGTGAAAATCCGCGAAGTAGTGACAGCATATTTACCTATTTATTTAACATGTATATTCGGACTTTTAAAACCTTCCCTTGTACGTAGTACTGTTAACAAACAACCCTTTACACCCTGTAATGTACAGAACACTTAATGCATGTACTACAGCACCCTAAACTAAAACAGGCACAAATATTAAAGGCGATTTTATATCATGTGTTTCCTAAACACCTAAAAAGCACGATAAAAAATGGCAACCAATGTTTTGTTTACGTTCATCTCTGATCATAATGAAGAAACAAACTCATTTAGTGTATACATATATGTACGTATGGTTAGTTTTTGCATCGATTATATTGATTATACAGTACTGTATGTTGATTTTTTTATTACCAATGTTTTAGTTTACGTATTTTTCTTAGGACTTCCAAATGAAATCTTTTTCTTTATGACGCCGCCTGAAACGACGGCGTGTACGCTCAGTAAACAACCACGCTCAGAACAAACAAGGCATTTAACACGCATGATGATAGTGATAAATAATGATACAGTACATACAGTATTTACAGTACAAAGCATTTACAAAATATGTTACCTTACAAATATAAATTATACAGTACTTGTACGTAGCAAAGCAGGAAAACAATTTGAGAGAGAGAGAGAGAGAGAGAGAGAGAGAGAGAGAGAGAGAGAGAGAGATTGTTTTACGTACGTAAATGTAAATTTTAAACAAAAAAAATATGATAGGTTACAACATGTAGACTTTTAAAACCTTCCCTTTAACTTAATGCATACAGTACGTACAGTACTAAACTATAAAACAGGTTAAAGTAAAAAATAAAGATTGTTACTGTACTCACCACGAAAGAAGTTCCAGAAAAACTTGAATGACGATGGCGATGAATTTGCTGCACAGTAGAAATGATGATGATGAAGCTGATGATGTGTTCTACTGTGCAGTCAATGATAGTATTTTACGTCTCTTCAGACGGAGGTGTCTTTTCCTGGGACACCTCTTCAACTTCTTCAATTTCTTCCGAAGGCGTACTAGCAGGAGGAACTGGCTCTTTTTTGCGAGGCTGAAAAAACATTGTGATCGGAAGTTGTTGCCGCTGCTTCTTTTTTCGATCCAAGAGCATCCTGTAGGGAGTCGTGATGTCATCGACCTTGTTGCAGAATTGCATCGCGCGAACCATATCCTCGTCCCACTCTTGCAACATTTCTTTCGCCTCCTTCATATGGTTGCAGAACTTGGCGAGCCGTTCTAATGTTAAGCCCGTTTCTTCTACATTTTCTTGGGTCTCTTCCTGGGTACCCTCACTCTCTTCCTCACTTGCCGATTTCGTCAGGTCTTCGAGATCTGCGTCAGTTAGGGGCTGGGAATGGCAGTCCAACAACTCGTCGACGTCTTCAGTCGTCATGTCGCCAAACCCGTCACCCCCAATTATGGCAGCCAACTGCACAGATTTCCGTATTGCAGAGTGTTGGATTTCCGACGGAGTAAATCCCTTGTCGTCGTAAACAATATCGGGCCACAGCTTCTTCCAGCTCGCATTTACAGTTGCAGGTTTCATCTCTTGAAGTGCCTTTTGAATATTCTGCAGGCACGTGGCTATGGTGTACTGCCGCCAGTACGCCTTCAAGTTGAAGTCTTCATCCTCGTCATCTTGGGCAGCATCCACACACGCAACGAGGTCCGCCAAGGTATTCTTCGTGTAGAGGGCCTTGAACGCCCTGATAACCCCCTGGTCCATTGGTTGAATTAATGACGTGGTGTTGGGTGGCAGGAACTCAACCTGAACGCCCTCACGCGACAGGTCAGTTGCGTGTCCACCAGCGTTATCCATAAGGAGAAGGATCTTGAATGGCAAGCCCTTCTCTAAGAGATATTCATGGACTTGCGGGATGAAACACTGGTGGAACCAGTTGGAGGTCAGCATCTTCGTAATCCATGCCTTTTGATTATGCATCCAGTACACGGGAAGGAGATTCTTATTTTTGTTTTTCAAAGCGCGAGGATTTTTCGACTTATAAATAAGCCCCGGCTTTAACAAAAATCCAGCAGCATTGCCACACATCACGAGGGTAACGCGATCCTTGAATGCCTTAAAGCCAGAGGCTTTGGCTTCCTCTTTGAACAGGAAAGTTCGCGACGGCATTCTCTTCCAAAACAAGCCGGTTTCATCCATATTAAACACTTGTTCCGGCTTGTATCCACCTTCAGCGATAATGTTCTTGAAAGTCTGGTTCACGTAAGTTTCAGCAGCGGCAGTGTCAGCGGAAGCAGACTCCCCATGCAGGGAAACGCTTTTCAGGGCGAAGCGTTTCTGAAACTTCGCGAACCATCCTTTGCTGGCGGAAAAACGTTGTTTCTGACGCTGGGAATCAGTGGAGGTCCCTGGTTGAGGATCATCTACATCATCATCTTCTTCAGCATGGTCGCCATCGTCGTCATGAGGTTCCTTTGCCGCAAAATTCTCATACAAGCTCAAAGCCTTTGTTCGGATGGTGTTCGTATCCAACGCTATGTTCTTCTTCCGACAGTCGGCAATCCACACAGCTAAAGCACCTTCCATGCGTACGATCGTTTTATTACGCGTTGTAACGACTCGCTTCGCTGATCTGCTAAAGGTGATTGCAGCAGTCTTTCTAATGTTCGCCTCGTCCTTCCTGATGTAGCGAACGGTGGATTCGTT
This sequence comes from Palaemon carinicauda, assembly GCF_036898095.1. Taxonomy (NCBI): domain Eukaryota; kingdom Metazoa; phylum Arthropoda; class Malacostraca; order Decapoda; family Palaemonidae; genus Palaemon; species Palaemon carinicauda. The sequence continues at coordinate 134,294,088 of NC_090725.1, read as the reverse complement.
GATGCCAAAATGGCGGCCGGCGGCCGCGTAACTTCTACCATCTTTTAACATGTCGAGAAGCGTAACCTTCTCAGCTATCGTCATCATTCTTCGGTGGCGTTTAGGCTCACTACCAGCCTTACTAGAAGCAGAACGCTTGGGAGCCATTGTAACAGAAAGTTCAACAAAAAGTTCAACTTAAAACAGTCGCACACAGCACAGATTCAACTTCACAAACTTAAGAACGTCTACTCAGCAATACGCGGAAAGAGAAAGTGAACGATGCAGTCCCGCGAGAACTCTGATGCTGCGGGTTGGAGATGCGGGCCAAACACCAATCACAGGCTAGATAACAAAACTTGAGTTTTGATTCGTCATCTATCAGCGCTTGAACCAATCACAACCCGTCTTATACAGTACTATGGTGCGTTGATTACTCATAGAAGATGTCCCGCGCACACTGAACGTACGTAGATTAAGTACAATACCGTAATAATAATAAATAATGATAATAATACTGTACAGTAATAATAATAATAATAATGATTAATAATAATAACAATAATAATTTTATTAACAACAACAACAATAATAATAATAATAACAATAATAATAAAAATTTACGTACGTACGCTATTTTACGCCTCTCTCTCTCTCTCTCTCTCTCTCTCTCTCTCTCTCTCTCTCTCTCTCTCTCTCTCTCTCTCTCTCTCTCTCGTACGCTTACAGTACTTATTCGAAATGTGATTTTTGCAACAAAGAATATTATTGGATGCAGTACTGTACTACGTACGTATACATACAAAAGATTCATGGAAAAGAAGCACATCCATTACAGTACACACCATTCTAATATGGTATGACTGCATCTGATTTGCGTTTCATGTTCGATTTAATTTTACTACGTACTGAATTATCGTATGATCACATTCTCTTTTCGTGTTTTATTTCTTTCTGTGCTGAATTATATATCATATGTAATGCAATGAACAATCAGTAAGAGCAGATATTACTATAATTACAGTATTAATGGAATTACAGGTAACAAAATATCGTATTTGGTTATCTTCAGATTTCGCGGTATTTTCGAATTTTCCGGAAAATCCGCGATATGTATATATATATGGGACCCCGCGAAGTGGTGAATCCGCGATTGTCGAACCGCGAAGTAGCGAGGGTTCACTGTATATATATATATATATATATATATATATATATATATATATATATATATATATATATATATATTTTATATACACACATACATATATACATATATACACACATACATATATATACACATACATACACATACATATATATATATACATACATATACATATATACACATACACAATTGAATTTACCATTCTCCAAACACTTTAATAGTGGGTGTAAGACCCGTATGGCTAAAGCCTCTCTTGACCCCCATTCTCTCTGTGTTGCATGTAGAGGTAAAGAGTGTGATTTAGGTGATCGCTGTGACGAATGTGTTTTGCTGTCAGAGCATGAATGGATTGAATTTGATAGATACAGACGTAAACTCAAAAGGGATAGATTGAGGCGTAGTTCTTCTCGCTCATCTAGAGATGTTTCCTCTTCCCATGTCATTAATCCTATTCCTTCACCTGTAGTGGTTGATCCCAATCCCTCTATTGCAATTGCTAATGAACCTTCACTAAAAGATATGTTAGTGGTGATTCAAGCTCTCGGCGCTAAAGTTGAATCTTTGGCTGCGGACAGGACACAGTTGATGTCCGATGTGTGTCTATTAAAAGGTGAAGGTGCAAGTACAAGTGCTATGAAGTTAAGTGCAGTGGAGGGTGCGCCTGCTCGTGTCTGTCGTCCTCCTAGTCCTAGACCTCTTCCAAGGAGAAGGAATGTCGAAAGGCGAAAGGAGACGAGAGGCTTTATCAAACGAGCAGACGTCCCCTCGAACGTACCTGTGGGCGCCTCTCAGGACGTTCGCCCTCACCATTGGAAAGGTGAGATTAAGTGTTTTTCATCGTCTTCGGATGACCCCTTGCCTAAAAGAGGCTGGAAGCTCGCTTCCAGACCTCTTAAGAGGTCCTATGATAAGGCCTATCGACGTCCTGCTAGTTCAAAACCTGGATGTAGTCACTGGGATACTCCAGAGCCTTTTGAAAGTCCCCCGATCAAACGTCCTTTTAGAACGCTGGACGTTTCCAAGGATCCTTCTGTGTACTCAGGACCAGGCTTTACCTCATTCCAAGCTCCCAAGCAGCCTTCAGACTGGTTTTCGCCTTCTAGGCGCTCTGTTCCGTTTAGTGATGAGGGGAACGTTGTGATTTCATCACCGATTTCACAACGTTCGGATCCTAACTTTGTAATTCTTCAAGACATGCAAAGCAGGCTCTCGTCCTTTATGCAATCATACCAGCGTAGCGACAAATCTCATATCAGCAGTCGTGATCGTAGCAGCGAGCCAGAACGTGTTTCCGAGCGCCCTCGTAATCAGGGATCTAAGCTTCCTGCTAGCCGCTACGAACGGCCTTTAGGAAGTGATCGTGATCGTTCTCCTAAGTCCGCAGTCCACAGCTCTTTTATTGAACGCGAACGAGACAGTGTGCCCGTGCATTCTTCTAAGAAAGACGTCGGACGTCCAGTTAAACAGGTTATTGAACGTCCTTGCAAACGGGTTACCGAACGTCCTGTTATACAGGCTTATGTTTGTTCTTTGGATAAGTCTTTCGAACGTCCTTCGATTCAGGATCCTGGACTTCCTACAGAACAGGCTGCCGATTCTCCTTCGGAGCAGGCTGCCGAACGTCCTTGCAAACAGGCTATCAAACGTCCTTACAAGCAGGGTGCCAAACGTCCTATCATTCTGGAAGTTTCTCTCTCCGCCAATTATTTTAGTGAGCGTCCTTCAGGTCGTGTTTCTGGGAGGATTACAGTTAAACGAGTCGCTGAACAAGGTCGTGTTTCCGGGAGGATTACAGTTAAACGAGTCGCTGAACAACAAGCGGTTCGTAGTACCGAACGCTTGTCAGCAGTTGACGGCAAGCGTGTTTCTGAATATGATCCTGAACATCCTATCCCTTGTCATATTTCGGATGTTAGTTTGGATTACGATGAGGAGGCTCATTCTTTTCAAGACATCGATGCGGTTCATGTACAGGAACTTCTCGTCTCCGATCGAGCTGATCGCGAGCATTCGGATGAGCCGCACGCGACTCTGCCGCCTGTTACTATTCGCAATGAGCCTACAGTGATGCCTTAGGATACGAAAGTAATCCGTTCAGGATACGGTTTCGTATCTTGATTTTTTCGTATGCTGAGTCGCGTTTTACATGTAAATAGCCTAATCCGTTCCAAGCCTTACAAAAAGTCACCTTTTCTTTCATAAACACGCTAAACTGTAGTAATAAACATGCAATGCAGCCATTTCTATCATTCACTAATTAACCCAACCGTTAAAAACAGCCTAATCCATTCCAGAAACCACCATGAGATTATTCAATAATGTAGTTATAGCCTAGTTATCTCCTCCAAGTACTAAGAAAACGGTCCATTTTCTTTACTACTGTATAAAAGTTATGGTACTGTATGTAAAGCATTTGGATCAGTGAAGGTGTATTGTTACCTGTACACCTAAATTAAGGGTTGATACCCTGAAAAAAAAGGTACTGTACTCTCGGCGACGAGTTGGGATCTCGTAAGCTTTTCGTATCCTGAAAATTTTTTCGTATACTGGGGCATAAAAATCTTTGTATCGCTTTTCGTATCCTGAATTTTTCGTAAGCAGAAACTTTCGTATCCAGAGGTATCACTGTACTGTATTTCTATTGCGGTTGGCACTCAGGATTTTTCTGAAATTGAAACCGCTCTTAACCCTACTGCTCCCGAAGGAACGTTGCAAGAGAAGGAAGTAGAAGGCCAGCTTTCTCCTTTGGAGTTTGATGACGTTTCAGAAGACGAGGACTCTGTTTCTTTCCGTCATTCTGTCGATCTTAAAAAACTAATGAGAGTTTTTACGGAAGAGTTTTCAGACTTTTTTGTGCCAATAGCTCCGCGCTCGCCTCCGTCTGAGTTCTGAGTTTACTCTCGGCAAAGCCTCTAAGAAAGCCCGCTTTACTAAGATGGTACTGTCGCGTTCATCCAAGAGAGCTCTTAAATTAATTGGTGACTGGTTACATTCTAAGAAGGCCTTAGGAAAGACGTCTTTTTCCTTTCCTCCGGCTAGACTAGCTTCGAGGTCGAGCATCTGGTACGAGACGGGAGAAGTTCTCGGCTTGGGGATTCCTGCCTCTGCCCAGGGAGATTTCTCAAGCCTCGTAGACGCTCCTTGTCGGTCGGCCATGAGAAAGACCAAGATATTTTGGTCTACTTCAGAAATGGACCACCTTCTCAAGGGAATTTTTCGAGCCTTTGAAGTTTTTAACTTTTTAGACTGGACACTTGGGGCTTTGGGTAAAAAAGTTGAGACTTTTAAAGAGGGGGATACCTCTGCCCTGGTCCATTTGATGTCATGCATGGACAAAGCCTTGAGGGATGGCTATAATGAACTTGCAGCTCTTTTTCCACAAGCATCCTTAAGAAAAGAGATCAACTATGCTCTTTTCTTTCACCGGGGGTGACTCCCTTCCAGAAGTCCGAACTTTTATATGCGCCTCTTTCTCCATTGCTGTTCCCACAAGAACTTATCAGGGAGATTTCTGCAGCTTTAGCTCAGAAGGCTACTCAGGATCTTGTCTCCAAGTCTGCTAGAAAGGCTCTTCTTCCCTCTTTTACCAGTCGCAAGCCTAAGGAAGATACTTTTCCCAAGTTTTCCCAGCCCTTTCGAGGGAGATCTTCCAGCAGGGGTAGCTCCAGACCTGATGCTAGGAGGAGTAAGAGAAGAGGTTTCAGAGCAGGGCGAAGCAGAGTCTGACTGCTTTCGCCTTCAGGCAGTAGGTGCCAGACTACTCAAATTCTGGCAAGTGTGGGAGAAGAGAGGAGCAGACCAATGGTCTATTCAGATCTTGAGGGAGGGTTACAAGATCCCCTTTCTATGGAGCCCTCCCCTGGTCTTAGTTCCAGTGGATCTCTCTCCCAGATACAGAGAGGAGGCAAAGAGACAAGCTCTTTCGAACCAAGTGTCTCTTATGTTAGAAAAGGGGGCCATAGAGAAAGTTCAGGATATTCGTTCACCTGGTTTCTACAACCGCCTATTCCTGGTACCCAAGAACTCGGGGGGATGGCGTCCAGTTCTGGACGTGAGTGTGCTTAACAAGTTCATCACCAAAACGAAGTTCACCATGGAAACTTCAAAGTCAGTGCTAGCAGCAGTAAGGAGGGACGACTGGATGGTCTCATTAGACCTTCGGGACGCCTACTTCCACATCCCCATCTATCCGAGCTTCAGACCCTACCTAAGGTTCGTTTTCATGGGAGACGTCTTCCAATTCAGAGCCCTATGCTTCGGCCTTTGCACAGCACCTCAGACCTTTACGAAGCTCATGCTGAATGTAGCAAAGATCCTACATTCAAGGGGCATAAGAGCCTCCCTGTATTTCGACGACTGGCTTCTCAGAGGGCCCTCTTACGATCACTGCCTGAAGGATCTTCAGACAACCTTGGACCTTGCGAAAGAACTGGGTCTCCTTGTAAACAAGGAAAAGTCTCTCTTGGTTCCATCTCAAGAGATTTTATATTTGGGGATGACGATACGGAGTCAGATTTTTCGGGCTTTTCCGTCTCCCTTAAGGATAGAGCAAGCCAAGTTGAAACTAAGATCGTTTCAAAGCAAGAAAGTTTGTTCAGCAAGGAAATGGATGAGTCTGGTAGGAACCCTCCCCTCCTTGGAACAATTCGTCCCACTGGGAAGACTGAATCTTCGTCCTCTCCAGTTCCATCTCAACAGCCATTGGGACAAGGAGAGGGACTTAGAAACGATGTCCATTCCTATCACGAACCCCATCAAAGACTGCCTTCGGTGGTGGGAAGAACCAGACAAGTTCCCGAAGGTCTCGACTTGTCAATAAAGAGCCCAGACCTTGTGTTATGCTCCGACGCCTCGGACACAGGATGGGGAGCAACCCTAGACAAGTTAGAAGTCTCGGGTCTATGGTCAGAGCCCCAAAAATCCTTGCATATCAACCACAAGGAGTTGTTGGCAGTTCTTTTAGCCCTCAAAAGTTTCGAGGCTTTAGTCACCAACAAAGTAGTTCAGGTCAATGCGGACAACACGACAGCATTGGCATACATCTCAAAGCAAGGGGGAACACACTCGATATCTCTGTACGAGACGTCAAAGAATCTCCTGGTGTGGGCAAGAGAGAGGAACGTTTTACTTCTGACGAGATTCATTCAAGGGGAGAAAAACGTAATGGCAGACAGTCTCAGCAGACTGAATCAGATCCTTCCAACAGAGTGGACCCTCAACCTTCATGTGTGCAAGAGCCTGTGGCGTCTTTGGGGTCGCCCTTGCATAGATCTTTTTGCAACCTCGAAGACGAAGAGGTTAGAGGCGTATTGCTCCCCTGTTCCGGATCCAGAAGCAGTCCACACAGACGCTTTTCTGTTGGACTGGTCCAATCTAGATCTCTACGCCTTCCCACCTTACAAGATCCTGTACAAAGTAGTTCAGAAATTTGTGACATTCAAAGGAACCAGGATGACCCTAGTGGCTCCCTATTGGCCGTCAAGAGAATGGTTCACAGAGGTACTGGAATGGGTGATAGACACCCCAAGAATTCTTCCTCTAAGAGTAGATCTACTCAGACAACCCCACTTGGAAAGATTGCATCAAAATCTCCACGCTCTTCAGCTGACTGCCTTCAGACTATCGAAAGACTCGCTAGATCTAGAGGCTTTTCGAAGGAGGCAGCTCAAGCTATTGCAAGAGCAAGAAGGACTTCAACCGTCAAGGTCTATCAATCTAAGTGGCAGGTTTTCAGAGAGTGGTGTAGAGTCAAGTCTCTTTCCTCATCTAGTACCTCTGTAGCTCAAATTGCGGATTTCCTGCTATATCTTCGAAGGAAGTGCAATTTCTCCTCCTCTACTATTAAAGGCTATAGGAGTATGTTAGCTACTATGTTTAGGCATAGAAACCTTGACCTCTCTGGCAATAAGGATCTGCAAGAGCTTCTCAAGTCTTTCGAGACTTCAAAACGACAGAACCAAGATTCTCCAGCCTGGAATCTGGATATTGTTTTGAAGTATCTCATGAGCGACAGGTTTGAGCCGCTGGGTTCAACTTCCTTGAAAGACCTCACTATGAAGACTTTATTTTTGGTCAGTCTTGCGACAGCCAAAAGAGTGAGTGAGATTCATGCGTTTAGCAAAAACGTTGGATTTCGTAATGGTAAAGCTGTCTGTTCCTCAGCCTTGGCCCAAAGCATTCGAGATTCCAAATCTTACGGATCTGGTTGGAGATGAGGTAGAAAGAGTCTTATGCCCAGTTAGAGCTCTGAGATGCTACTTGGAGAGAACAAAAGACTTACGAGGCAAGTCTGAATCTTTGTGGTGTTCAGTTAAAAAGCCCTCTTTACAGATGTCTAAAAAGGCCTTGTCATATTTTGTCAGGCTTTTAATTAAGGAAGCTCATATTCATTGTAATGAATCAGACCTTGGACTTTTAAAGGTCAAGTCTCATGAAGTCAGAGCAGTGGCAACGTCGGCAGCATTCAGGCAGAACAGATCTCTACAAAGCATAATGGACACGACCTTCTGGAGGAGCAAATCCGTGTTTGCGTCATATTATTTGAAAGGTGTTCAGACTTGTTATGAGGACTGTTTCACTCTGGGTCCATTCGTAGCAGCGAGTGCAATAGTGGGTGAAGGATCCACCACTATGTTCCCATAATCCCAATAACCTTTTCTTCTCTTGGTACTTTTAATTGATTTTTTATGGTTGTTTGTGGAGATTGTGTCAGTCTTCCACAATCATTGATTTGTCAGGTGGTCATGTTTGTTCCTTGAGAGCACCCGGAACTGGTTATTGGAGAAGGTTCTGTCATGATGAGGTTTTGACACCGGTTTGACAGTCCCTTCGAGATCTTCAGCCCCCTCGGAGGATCGCTGGATCTCATAAGGCTAGCAGACATAATGAGGTAGAGTATCTTTGAAGTCAGCTTCCTTATCAGGTACGAACCCTTAAGTTTTGTTTTAATTAACTCTTAAGTAGAATTCCAGATATGCTAGCTGTCTCTAACCCTCCACCAAAGGTGTTAATCAGCTATATATATAACTACCGGGTAAATCTTTTGTTTAAAAATGATATTTTCATTAATAAAATAAATTTTTGAACATACTTACCCGGTAGTTATATATAATTTTAGTCCCACCCTCCTCCCCTCTAAGAGACTGGAGGCATGGAATATAGGAGGGTCACTGGAATGGTTCCCAGGTACCTCGCTAGGGTGCAGGGGTGGTACACCTGGCTATCCAACTGGCTGTTGGCGCGAGTTTCGAATTTTCTGCCGTTGACGTCGGGGACGTAAGCTATATGTATAACTACCGGGTAAGTATGTTCCAAAATTTATTTTATTAATGAAAATATCATTTTGTTACATTTTATATAGGATTCAATACCTATTGCATTCTCATTCAAGCCCTTGACAGAATAGTAAGATCTCTCACTACGGGCGTGTCTACTTTTGGTTTTTATGCCAAAGAGTTTAAAAGTGCAAGTTTTTAGTGCTAAATTAGTGCAGTGAATTTTTTTTTCAATACAGTAGAGGATGCTTCTGTTCGGACCTGTCATTATCCTAGCTTTAGACCTCTTTCAAGCTCCCAGACCCATGGGAGAAGTAAAGTCGATCGGCGAAAGGAAGCGAGAGGCATTAGCCTGGCGCCAAGCATCTTGTAAGACCCGCACAGAAGTCCCCTCAAACATTCCTGTTGACGATTCCCAGAACGCTCGCCCTCGCTGTAGGTAAGGCGAGATAAAAGTGTTTTGTAACATCAAGCGGCCAAGCGCGAGCGTCATCCTTCCAGGCGTGCGACAAGTGCCAGGCAGCTGAGCGTGATGGCGCGCGCCAGGTGGCTGAGCGTGATGGCGCGCGCCAGGCAGCTGAGCGTGATGGCGCGCACCAGGCAGCTGAGCGTGATGGCGTGCGCCAGGCGGCTGAGCGTGACGCCTCGCACCAAGCTAAACGTGACGCCTCGCGCCAAGCTAAACGTGACGCCGAACAACAGAGCGTTGGACATCGAGCGTCCAGCAAGGCTAGTTACTAACGCTGCTGTAAGAGTTTGACACGATGTTTGTAACTTAGTGCAAATTCTTGGTTTCTCTTGTTCGATGATCAACCATTCTAGACGCAATCGACATAGTTCCAAGTGTCTGAGTCGCGAGCGTTATTGTTCTGAAAGTCACGGGGCGCTGAGCGTCAAGCAGTTGCATGGCGTCAAGCTTCCAGCAGTTGGACTTGACGTCGAGTGTCAAGCAGTTAATCATGACGCCGAACGCCAAACAGTTATGTGTCGTCGAGCATCAAGCAATTGAACGTGACGCCGCGTGTCAAGCATAGCTCCAAGCGTCTAGATCCCGAGCGTCTGAATCATAAATGGCATTGTTCCGAGAGTCACGTGACGCTGAACGCCAAGCAGTTGCATGGCGTCTGGCTTCCAAAATAGGACTTGACGTCTACATGACCATGAGCGTCTAGCGTTGGAACATTGTTACGCCAGGCGCTATATTAAGAAATAAATATTAACTGGAAAGATATTTTCTCAGACCAAGGCCCGCTTGAACTAATTCTTGGTGTCTGTTGGAGAGCGAGAATTAATCCTCTAAAGCATTGAGGTCAGAATTCAGGACCTTAAGGAGTTGACTCCTAGGAAACAAGACATCTCTACCTCGGTTAGACACTTGTAGGAGGAAGGGAGTGACGATCTCTTTTTTTCCCCTTTTTATCTTTTAGTGGAATTCTCTTAGGAGAAATTCCTTAGATACTTCTCCCTTCAGTTGACTTTAAGAAACTCAGAGTTTTTTTTTCTGACGAGTTTCCAATTTATTTTGTACTTGCTGCTCCTCGTCCCGCCTTCAGAGTTTTTCACTAAGAAAGGCATCGAAGGAGTCTCTTTTCTAAGACGGTGCTGGTAGGGCAGTGCAATAGCGCGTCTTCAATGCAGCATAAAGAACCTAACTGCAGATGTTGGTGCAGCAGCACGTTCTGCTGGAACAGCAGGAAGTGCATTAGTGCTTTTGTGAGAGAAGGCAGTGTTCCTTTTTTGCTGTGTGAGTCCTGACAGGATGTCAGAAGTTAGCAAAGGTCTAGTTCAGACTGATACGGATCTTGTTCCTGAGTCTGGTGTTACGGTGCATGTACCTCCGCTTCCGCCAGACTGGTTTCCCTCTGCTGAAAATGCGGAGCGTTATGTAAGCAATAAGGAAGGTGAATTCCCGACCGAAGTTTCTACACCGGTGTCACCTAAGGTTGATCCTAATTGGACTATGCTGCTAGACATGAAGCAGCAGCTCTCATCTTTTATGCAGTCTTATCAGCCTGCTGTTAGCAAAGCGGTGGTTCTTCATGATTCAGATCATGACGCGTTGTCGCACAGGCGGTCTACCAGCATACGCGATGTTGAACAGCGTGATAAGGCTTCTATTTCTCATAGATTTTTCTGCTTCTCTTGATAACAAACGTCAAGTGGCCAAGTGTGACGTTGAGCGTCATCCAGGCGCGGCGACAAGCGCCAGGCAGCTGAGCGTGACGTCGCGTGTCAAGCTAAACGTGACGCTGAACAACAAGAGTGTGACGTCGAACGTCAAACAAACCGGGACGTCCATCGTCAGTAAGATACTGTTCTAACTACGTCCAGAGGACAAAGTTCTCTTTGAGAAGACTGTGCTTGCAGCAGTAAGGAAGGGCGACTGGATGGTCTCATTAGACCTCCAGGACGCTTACTTTCAGGTCCCGATCCATCCAAGTTGCAAACGTTACCTGAGGTTCGTGTACAAGAAGGAGGTCTTTCAGTTTCGAGCCTTGTGTTTCGGTCTCAACACCGCACCTCTAGTCTTCACAAAGATCATGTTTAATGTGGCATCAGAGCCTCCTTGTACTTGGACGATTGGCTCCTAAGAGCTCCCTTGTTTCAATCACTGTCTGGAGGATCTGCATCTGACAGTGAATCTGTCAGAAGAGCTAGGACTCCTTGTGAACTCAGAGAAGTCCCAAATGATTCCATCTCAGAAGATTCTCTATTTAGGGATAGAGATTCAGAGTCTGGCTTTTCATTTTTTTCTGTCACCTGCAAGGATATAGCTAGCTCTCCTAAAACTTTGTGCTTTTCTAAAGAAAGACGTTTGTTCAGTAAGAGAGTGGATGAGTCTCCTGGGAACCCTCTCTTCACTAGAACAGTTTGTGTCTCTGGGGAGACTGAACCTTCGGCCCCTTCAGTTCCATCTCAATTACCATTGGAAAAAAAGAAGAGTCTCGACAAGGAAAGCATTCCCCTTACGGAACTGATACGGAAGTGCCTTCAGTGGTGGAACAACCTAAACAGACGTCAGGAAGGTCTCTCGTTGGAGCAAAAGAACCCAGACCTTCCGTTGTTTTCCGACGCCTCGGACTCGGGGTGGGGAGCAACACTGGGAAATTCAGAGATCTCAGGTCGGTGGACAAGGGAACAAGGAAGCCTCCACATCAATCAAAAGGAGCTATTGGCAATCCTGTTTGCCCTCAAAGGTTTCAAGAAGTTAATATTAAACAAAGTAGTACAAGTCAATGCCGACAACACCACAGCATTGGCATACATAAAAAAACAAGGCGGGACGCACTCGAGGTCACTTTACGAAATAGCAAGGAGTCTTCTCGTATGGGCAAAAGAAAGAAAGATATTCTTGTTTACAAGATTCATACAGGGAGAGAAGAGCGTGATGGCAGACAGCCTCAGCAGGAGGAATCAAGTTCTTCCCAAGGAGTGGACGTTGCATCTGGATGTATGCAAGAAACTTTGGCGGATTTGGGGTCGACCACTCATAAACCTGTTTGCGACCTCAAAAACGAAAAGGCTGGAGACTTATTGCTCACCAGTTCCGGACCTCGAAGCGACACACACAGACGCGTTCCTGATAGATTGGTCTGAACTGGATGTGTATGCGTTCCCACCATTCAAAGTGCTGTACAAGGTGTTACAAAAGTTCGTGTCTCACGAGGGAACCAAGATGACTCTAGTAGCTCCCTTCTGGCCGTCAAGAGGTTGGTTCACAGAGGTACCGGAATGGATGGTGGACATTCCAAGAAGCCTGCCATTGAGAATAGATCTTCTCAAACAACCTCACTTGGCAAGAAACTATCTAAACCTCCAAGCTCTACGTCTGACTGCCTTCAGACTATCAAAAAAACTCACAAGATCTAGAGGATTTTTGAAGGAGGCAGCCAAGGCTATTGCTAGAGCAAGGAGGACTTCTACCATCAAGGTTTTTCAGTCCAAGTGGGAGGTTTTTAGAGAATGGTGTAGAGCTAACTCAGTTTCTTCATCCAGTACCTCTGTAACTCAAATTGCCAATTTCTTCTTAGAGCTTAGAAGGAAGCATAATTTTTCATCCTCGACCATCAAGGGTACAGGAGTATGCTGGCTGCTGTCTTCAGACACAGGAATTTAGATCTTTCTAATAACAAAGATCTTCAAGATGATCTCAGATCTTTTGAAACTTCTAAGAAGCATCAACACGAATCACCAGCCTGGAATTTAGATGTGGTTTTTAAAATTCCTCATGAGTGACAGATTCGACCCTATACACTCGGCTTCTTTTAAAGATCTGACTTTAAAGACTCTTTTCTTAGTAAGTCTAGCAACAGCTAAGAGAGTCAGTGAAGTTCACACTTTTAGCAAGAATATTGGCTTCAGAAACAGAAAAACCATATGCTCCTTGCAACTTGGATTCCTGGCCAAAAACGAACGTCCTTCTCATCCATGGCCTAAATCTTTCGAGATTACTATTCTCTCTGATATGGTGGGTGAAGAGTTGAAGAAATTTCTGTGTCCTGTTAGAGCACTGAGGTTTTATCTGGACAGAACTAAAGATTTAAGAGGCAATTCAGAGGCTCTTTGGTGCACAGTCAAGAAGCCCGCGCTACCTTTGTCTAAAAACGCCTTATCAAATTTTATAATACTTTTAATTAGAGAGGCTCACTCACACTGTGGTGAGGCAGATCTTAAGCTGTCTATACTAAAGACTGATGAAGTTAGAGCTGTGCCAACATTTGTAGCTTTTAAACAAAACCGTTCTCTGCAAAGCGTCATGGATACAACCTTTTGGAAGAGTAAATCTGTATTCGCCTCGCATTGCTTATAAAGCGTCCAGACTCTTTATGAGGACTGTTACACTTTGAGACCAATTGTAGCAACGAGTGCAGTAGTAGGTGAAGGATAGACTACTACGTTTCCCCTAATCCCTAGTACCCTTGTTCTTCTCTTGCAACTTTTATATAATTTTATGGTTGTACGTGAAGATTGGTCGACAATCTTCCGCAATCTTTGATTTAGTCAGGTGGTCATTTTGTTCCTTGAGAGTGCCCGGAACAAGGGTATTAGTTGAGGTCCTGTCAGCATAGAGGTTATTACCCGTTTGATAGGTCCTAAGGATCTTCAGCCCCCTGAGTAGACCACTGGATCTCAAGGATAGCAGACATAATGAAGCAGAGAATCATTGAAGTCAGCTTTCTTAACAGGTACAAACCCTTAAGCTTGTTTTTATTTAACACCTAATTGATATTCCAACAATGTTGCTGTCTCTGACCCTCCACCAAGGGTGTCAATCAGCCATTTTTATATAACCAGCTGGTAAGTTTAATGTTTAAGAATAATATTCTCATAATAAAATAAATTTTTGAACATACTTACCCGCTGGTTATATAACTTATAATCCCACCCTCCTCCCCTCTAGAGACCGATGGGCATGGAAGGTCTGGTGATGGATGGAATAGTTCGGCCTATCTCCCGTATATCGTCTCAGCAGCTGCAGAAAACTATTCCTTAAGTATTACTACCTCACTGACTGTTCCCCTTTTCTATTGGTGTTTTGATTGATTTGATTTGTCAGTTAAAGTAACCGAAGAAGTAACATTAGTTTTCTTTGTAAGTTTGTGAATAAACGTGTTGTGTTTTTTCGTGTTTCTTTTTATATTCATTTCACATGTTTTAATTGTTGTTGTTGACATTTATTTTACTTATTAAAAGAACCTGTAACGATTTTAAGATCGTAACAGTTGGCGACCTTGCCAGGATTTTCAACAACATTACCAATTGAAACAGGGAGAATATAGAAAGAAGCAGAATGAATGAGATTACGGAAGATTTGATAGCTTCAAGTAAACTTCTTGGTCTAGATAGCGATGCTCTCCGTGAGTATGTTTGTAAGAGAGAACAGGACGTGTTTGAGAGTGACGTAAGAGTAGCTGAAAGAGAAGAAAAGAAAGACAGCGAGAAGAAAATGAGAAACAGCGTAAGCATGAGTTTGAAATAGCTCGTTTAAGACAAAATCTTCATAATAGTTCGCCAGGTAGCAGACCAGGAAGTAATGCGTCAGGTAGCAGATGGGGTAGTAATTCATCATTGAACGATGATTCTGATAATTTAGGTATAGGTGCAGTGTTGAAATTAATTACAAAATTTGATGAGGAAGAAGTAACAAAATATTTCATGTCTTTTGAAAAGTTAATTAACAGAGTAGGTTGTTCCAAAAACAAGTGGACTTTGTATTTGCAGTCAGTCTTAAGTGGTAGGGCACTTTCTGTGTATAGTTGTATGTCAGAGGATGAAAGTGAAGACTTTGATATTGTGAAAGAAACTGTTCTTAGAGCATACAGGTTAGTACGAGAGACGTACCGTAAGAAATTTAGAAGATTCAAAGATCATTTTGTGATTGGTTAACTTCCACTGAAGTAGATAGTTTTCATGATCTCAAGAACTTAGTTTTGTTAGAAAACTTCAGATAACATATCGCCAGACATTAAGCTATATATAGAAGATAGGCGTGAAAAGCCTTTTACAGATGCAACAAGGTTGGCAGATGAGTACAGTCTTACTCATAGTTTAAGTGATAGTATGAAGAAAATTAATCCTTCTTCTAGTAAGATGCAACGTAGAGTAGTTTTAGCAATAGTAATATAGGGAAATATGATTATCATTATTATTGTTATACATGTGGAAAACTATATCATACTGCCAGGTTTTGTAAGAGCAAATGGGAAGGTAGTAGTTCAGAGATAATTTGTTATCGATATAGTAAGAAAGGGCATATCGCAAGGAATTGTATGGTAGATGAGAAGAATGTCAAGAAATCAGTGTCTCTAGTTAATAATCTTTCGTCAAGCAGAAATGACATTATGAGAGAAACTAGAAGTTATCTTGCTTAGGGACACCGAAGCCGCCGTTTCCCTTATTAGGAAAGTGTGTGTGCCAACAAGGGCAAAAATCAGTATGAAAGAAAAAGTTATGACATGTGAGTTTCCGAATACATGCGTTGTTTGTTCTTTGGCGAAAATGAACTTGAAAAGTCAGGGAGTGTCAAGAGATGTAAAACTAGCAGTTGTAGACTATTTGGCCGTCGACGGCATTGACATTATTGTTGGTAATGATTTAACTGCATCCAGATGTGTGAATCCTATTTTAAGTGAGGTTCCAGTGCCTGAAATGGTAGTAACTAGGTCAGGTTTAGATACAGATATAGACTACAGTCATAATTTGTTCCAGGATTCGAACGTGTGTGATGGAGGCTGTGAGGTTGATTTTAGCAAGTGTGGGGCTTAGATGACCGACTCCATCGGTGTTGACAGTGTTAGCCAAGTTGATGACGTAGCTGTCGAAAGTAGTGACGTAGACATAGTCGATGTAGTGTATTCAAGTAATAGTTACTGCTGTAGTTTAGGCACTAACATTTTAAACAGTGATGAGCTAAGTAAGTTGCAGAGAGGATGAAACACTGTCTCGAATTTTTGAAAGTGAGTTGGATGATGATCCCGATAATGTTTGTAAGGAAACCTTTAGTTTAAAAGACGAAATTTTGTGTCATTATGTTCGTCCCAAGTCAGTTAGCAAAGAGGAAGTTATAGAACAATAGTAATTCTTAGGAAGTTTTGCGAATTAATTCTGAAATTAGCACATGATGATCAAGGACATTTAGGGGTAAATAAAACTTTCAAGTGTATAAGTAAGAAGTACTTTTGGCCTAAGATGAAAAGTGATGTGAAGATATGTATTAAGCTGTCACGAATGTCAAATTGCTGATAAACCTAATCAAGTAATTCCCAAGGTTCCCTTATGTAATATTCTATTAGTGGGAGAACCTTTTCAGAATGTAGTAATTGATATAGTTGGACCTTTGCCTAGAAGTAAAGAAGGAAATATATATCTATTAACAATCATTGACAGACTAACCCGTTATTCAGAAGCAATCCCAGTAAGAAGCTGTAATGCGAAAACTGTAGTTAAACGCTTGTTGAACTATTTTTCCAAGTTTGGTTTGTCTTGCGTAATACTAAGTGATAATGGCAGTAATTTTGTGTCCAAATATTTCAAAGACAAAATGAAGGAGCTAGGTATCAAACTTGTAACTTCCACACCGTATCACCCAGAGTCACAAGGGATTGTAGAACGTTTCCATCAAACATTAAAAAGTTGCTTACGAAAATTTTGTAATAACTTTGAACATGACTGGGAAGAAAAACTACCTTTTGCCTTGTTACCCTTACGATTGGCGCCTAATGACACTACAGGATTTAGTCCTTTTGAGTTGCTGTTAGGTCACACCGTTGAAGGACCTTTAGAAATTTTAAAGTGTAAATTACTGCTTCAAGAGGGTAAAGAAGATTACATTCAGAATTTAGAAAATTACAAGGAGATTTTAAGAAAAACTTGGAAATTAGCAATAGAAAACGAGAGCAACAATCAAGGGGAAACAAAAAGAAGATACAATCTTAAGGCAAAAAAGAGAAATTTCCGTGTGGGAGATAAAGTCTTAGTATTAATTCAGAAAGAAGGTCCCTCATTATCTTATAAGTTCGAAGGTCCTTTTCCCATTTTAGGAAAAACGGGCAATTTGAATTACTTAATTGATATGGGTAGACGTAGAGCTAAGTGGCTGCACATAAACTTGCTAAAGAAATACAACGAACGCCCAGTGCCAGTAATAACTGTGTTGCAGTGAGAAATTAGTTTTGAGAAAAACTCTGATGTGCTTAAGAATTTCAAGTTATTTAACTCTAGCTTAGAAAAAGAAAAATGGGGTGAATTATATAATGTTTTTCTAAATTATCCAGAAACTGTTAGTGATAAATTAGGTTTAACTAATCTTTTATAACATGATATTGAGTTACAGGACACTAAACCCATTAGACAAAGTCTGTATCGTTTGACTCTGAGAAGGCAAATTCAGTACGAAAGGAAATTAAGTATTTGTTAGATAATGATTTGATAGTTCCTAGCGAGAGTGAATGGTGTTCTCCGATAGTTCTAGTAGAAAGGGAAGATGGAACAGATAGGTTGTGCATTGATTTCAGAAAAGTAAACAGTGTTACTAAGCAAAGTAATTTTCCACTTCCCAGGATCGACGATTGCTTACATAGGATCGGAAATGCTAAATTTATCTCCAAGCTTGATTTGGCCAAAGGTTATTGGCAAGTAACTCTAAGCAAATGAGCTGGGAAAATATCCGCTTTTATAACACCGTTGGTAGTTATGAACCTAAAGTAAAGCCTTTTTTGGGTTAAGAAATGCAGCCAGTACTTCCCAAAGATTAATGAATAAAGTTTTAAATGGTACTGATAACTGTGTCGTGTATATAGATGATCTTGTTATGTTTTCAGAAACTTGGGAAGAACATTTATGAATTTTAGCTAAAGTCCTGACAGCTCTTGAAAAAGCAAACCTTGTATTAAATTTAAATAAATGCGAATTTGGGAAAACCTACATCATTTATTTAGGACATAAAGTGGGTCTCGGTAAGATTTGTCCTAGAAGTGGGAACACAGAAGCTCTCAACAATTTCCCAATCCCAGCAACTAAAAAGCAGGCCATGAGATTTCTCGGGATGGTTTCATCTTTCCGTAGATTTGTATCCAATTTTTCAGAAATAAGCGCTCCCATTACTAATCTTTTCTGGGTCGACCTGTGAGACGCTCCCTGGTGGGGAGTCAACTTAGAGTTGATGCATCCCCATTCCGCGAGAGCACGAGCCCAGACAGCTTGGGCTTGCTCTTTAGGGAATATAACTGTCTCCTTTGGGACCTTATCCATCCGGATCAGGGCATGCTCCTTCAGGCGAACAAAACCATTGAAGGGGAACTGGAGATCAGGAGGGTAGAACTCCAGATCGTCTAGAGGGCGGGTCCCCAAGCCTTCTAGAGTAAGTGTGCCGTCCAAATAAGGAGCATGCCTAGCGAACCGCCAAGGGTTATTCTTATCAAAAGGCGGCAGCTTAGAGGTGTCAGGACCTAGGGGCGGAGCAGGCTGAGACCCCGCACGGAGGCGGCTAGCCACTATGTCCTTGAGCTCCGATATGACCCCTGAGTGTCTCTGCAGCTTCGACTCCATCATATCTTGAATCATCTCCATGGATAAGGGTAATCGTCATACACGAGTCCAAAAGAAGGATGTGTAGATGGCGCACGAGGCGGGTGTCGCTGAGTGGATCACGTGAGTTTGGTTAGTACCGCTGTGGCGGCTCCCCCTTTTGATGAAGGATTTATCTAAATGGAAGACGACCTGTGAATAGTGGTTTTCACACGCCCTATCTTTATACACGATGCCCTTAGGGTGCTCGCGCGATGGTAGTAACCTCTGCATTCCATGCTTTAACTTTCTCTGGTATATTTGGAAGTATTTATATCAGAAAAGAGATAAGAAGGACCCTTTTCACCGGGCGTCACAGGTATCTCCCCAGAAATAGATTTTTCCTTCGTCAAAATCCCTTTTTGAGGGACTAAGTTTTGTATTTGATGAGGAATGTGTAGAAGCTTTCAATAAATTAAAAGCCGTAATGCTTCACGAGCCAGTATTATTGTTACCTGATTTTAGCAAGGAATTTAATTTAGCGATCGATGCTAGTGACATTGGTATAGGAGGAGTCTTGTTGCAAGAACTGAATGGGAAGAAGCACCCAGTGGTATAATATTCAAGAAAACTGAATAAAGCTCAACAAAATTATTCAACTTTTGAAAAGGAATTTTTTAGTTTAGTTTTAGCCTTGCAGCACTTTGAGATTTATGTACGTAGTAATCCTGTTTTAATTGTGTATACAGATCACAATCCATTAGTTTATTTGGAAAGATTTAAGAATAAGAATAAACATCCCATGAGTTGGAGTTTAGAGCTACAGGATTATAATCTGAAGATAATTCATATAAAAGGAAAGAATAATGTTATAGCTGATAGCCTTTCCAGAGATTTTTCAGAAATAAAAAAAAGTTTTCTGGGTCGACCTGTGGCGGCCGGTGAAAAGGGGTCCTTCTAATACACTTTTCTGATAAAATCTTCCAATTATACCAGAGAAAGATAAAAGCATGGAATGTAGAGGTTACTACCCTCGCGCGAGCACCTTGTGGGTGTCGTGTATAAAGCAAAGGCGCGTGAAAGCCACTATTCACAGGCTGTCTTCCATTTAGTTAATTCCTTCGTCAAAGGGCTGGGCCGATACAGAGGCACCAGCCAATCTACCAGAGCCACACCACCCACGCCCCGACGCGAGCGCCATCTGAACAACATCCTTCTTTTTGGACTGCTAGAATTGTGTGTAATTTGTTGTGCTCTCGGAGTGTTTTCACACTTGTGGATTTATTTCGTCATGACCGAAGCTCCATCTTCACCCATTCCAATGTTAAGTACCATAGTTTGTTTTGACAGCTTTTTGTAGTACCGGGCTTTTGTTTTATATCCAGTATAGTCTGTTTTATCATTTCCGTCTGGCCCTTCGCGGCGGCCATTGTTTGTTCCCTTGTCTTGGGGAGTTCATCTTAGTCTGCCCGTTTGGTACTCTGTCACTTAGGTTCTTGGTTAAGTCCCTGGCCTTATGCCTTTTGAACCGTCATTATTATTATCGTTATTATTCCCTTCGATAAAAACAATCCTTGGCAGTTTGCCTTGCATGCCCCATTCTTAGATGGTTCCCTAACTCTGGAGGGCATAGGCACCCGCCCTCTAGAGGACCTGGAGTTCTACCCCCCGGGCCTAGAATTCCCATTCAATGGCTTCGTACGTTTAAAGGAACATGCATTGGTCCGTATGGACAAGGTACCGAAGGAAACAGTGATATTTCCAAAAGAGCAGGCCCAGGCTATCTGGGCCAGAACTCTATCAGAGTGGGAGTGTATTAACTCCAAGCTCACCCCACACAAAGGTGCCTACACTATTTTTACGACAGCGGCCTCCATCTCTTTGCCGCTCATAGACAAAGTCACAGAGCTGACTATACAGGCCATCAAGGAAGGCTCTTCCATGCTGGCTCTCAAGGAGACGGACCCCACCTCATTGCTTATTCCGGGTACCTCTGCAACCTGGGATGACGCGTCTTCTACCTTCACAGTGGGGAAGCTAGACCCGGACTGTGCCTCTACTCTTTTCTCTGAGAAGCTCCCCAGATTACTAGAGTCTTCTCAAAACTGAGTTCGAGACCTGTAATAGACTAGCTAGGTCCCTCCACTCCATCACCTCCATGGAGTCCCTAGCATCACTTTACCCAGAGGAAACGCTGTTCAGAGTCGCCACAAAGAACCAGCTGCTGTCCTACCAAATAGACCTCCATGACTTCTGGTCGGCTCGAGTTAGTTGCAGGAAGTTCGTTCTGTCTGAGGCCTCCATCAGACATGAACCGAACAGTCTGATAGCGTCCTCCTGCTGGGGTAAGAACCTCTTCTCTCAGAATGAAGTTGATAAGGTTCTTCAGGACGCGGCGAGGGCAAACCAAAATTTGCAAGTAAGGTCTCTCAGCCAAAAGGAGAATCGAATCCCAGGAACAGACGTTCTTCAAGAAGAAGCAGAGGTTTAGTCCTTACAAGACGGTCCGGGGTAACTCGTCGCCACAGTCTTCCGCTGCCTCGACTTCTCAACAACCGGCTCCCCCTCAGCAAGTAGTCTACCTCACTGCTCCCCCTGGTACACAGCCCAACCCCTCTTGGATGTCCTCTCCTGCATACAACCCAGCCTACGAATCCTCCGGTTCCTTTCGTGGACACCAGAGAGGAAGCTTCAGAGGTAGAGGACAGTTCCGCCAACGCGGCGGACCTAAAGCAAGG
This sequence comes from Palaemon carinicauda, assembly GCF_036898095.1. NCBI lineage: Eukaryota > Metazoa > Arthropoda > Malacostraca > Decapoda > Palaemonidae > Palaemon > Palaemon carinicauda. The sequence continues at coordinate 134,272,924 of NC_090725.1, read as the reverse complement.
GGTGCCCGTGGAGGGAGGGGACCTAGGTTCACTCCCTCCCAATGATGTGATGCCGGTAGGAGGGAGACTTTATCACTTCCGAGACCATTGGACCTTCAGTCCATGGGCTCACAGCATAATATCCAGGGGCTTGGGTTGGAAATGGTCACAGGGATCCCCTCCTCCACCAGTGACCTTCTTCCAGAGACCCACTCCCATCCTAGAAGAGTACACCACAGAGTTACTCAAGAAGAAAGCGATCAAACGGGTTCGATCCCTGAAATTCCAAGGCCGCCTGTTTACAGTCCCGAAGAAAGACTCGTCGGCGTTGAGGGTAGTTCTGGACTTGTCGAAACTAAACTCTTACATCCTTTGCGACAAGTTCCGTATGCTGACTATCTCTCAGGTGCGGACCTTACTTCCCCGTGGGGCCGTCACTACCTCTATCGATCTTACCGACGCCTATTATCATGTCCCAGTAGCTCGAAACTTCTCTCCTTACCTAGGCTTCCGTCTCGGCAAGAAAGCCTTTGCATTCAAAGTCATGCCCTTCGGTCTCAGCATTGCCCCCAGGATATTCACGAAACTGGGGGAGACGGTGCTCGAACAACTCAGAAACCAAGGGATACAGATCATCGCCTATCTGGACGATTGGCTCATTTGGGCCCAGTCGCACCAGGCATGCAACAGAGCTACGTCGAAGGTACTCCACTTTCTCGCCAAACTGGGCTTCCAAGTCAATCTCCGAAAGTCTCGCCTACAACCATCAAGCCACTTCGATTGGTTAGGCATCCGTTGGGACCTTTCAAAGCACAGGCTCTCCCTTCCTCCCAAGAAGGTAAGGGAGATAGCTTCCAAGGTCAGGAACTTTCTCAAACACAAACAGGTGTCCAGAAGGGCTTTAGAACGAATCCTCGGCCTTCTCCAATTTGCCTCACTGACCGATCTCCTATTAAAAGCCAAACTCAAAGACATCAATCGAGTTTGGAGAAAGAGAGCGACAATACCTTTAAGAGACAAGACCTCGAAGATCCCCTGTCTTAAAAATGAGACTACAACCATGGTCCGAACGGAGGAACCTCTCCAAATCGGTTCCTCTACAGTTCCCCTCTCCACAAGTGACAATTCATACAGACGCGTCTCTGAGTGGATGGGGGGGGGGTTACTACCAACATCAGATGTTTCAGGGCTCTTGGTCACCCGCCATGAAGCAGTTCCATATCAATGTTCTCGAAGCCATGGCGGTGTTCTTGACCCTGAAGAGAATCTCTTCTCCGAGGTCGACCCACATCAGAGTAGTCTCAGACAGCACGGCAGTAGTCCACTGCCTCAACAGAGGGGGATCCAAATCACCCAACCTGAATCAGATCCTGGTCACTATCTTCACCTTGGCAGCCGACAAAGACTGGTTCCTGTCAGCAACTCACCTAGCAGGAGTCCAGAATGTGATAGCAGACTCATTATCCAGGACAAAACCGCTGGAATCGGAATGGTCCCTGGACATACACTCCTTCCGGTGGATACTCAGGCTGGTTCCAGGTCTCCAGGTAGATCTATTCGCGACCCAACTCAATCACAAACTCCCATGTTATGTGACCCCGAACCTGGACCCTCAGGCTTATGCCATATTATTATTGGGCTTGGAAGGCATTCTCTGGTACATTTTCACCGGCCGCCACAGGTCGGCCCAGAAAAGGGATTTTGACGAAGGAAAAATCTATTTCTGGGGAGAGACCTGTGGCGCCCGGTGAAACCCTTCCCTATTCTTTTGCATGATCCCACCCTTTCCTTTCCAAGCCATCATGTCCAATGCAGAAGGATGTTGTTCAGATGGCGCTCGCGTCGGGGCGTGGGTGGTGTTGCTCTGGTAGATTGGCTGGTGCCTCTGTATCGGCCCATCCCTTTGACGAAGGAATTAACTAAATGGAAGACAGCCTGTGAATAGTGGCTTTCACGCGCCTTTGCTTTATACACGACACCTACAAGGTGCTCGCGCGTGGGTAGTAACCTCTGCATTCCATGCTTTTATCTTTCTCTGGTATAATTGGAAGATTTTATCAGAAAAGTGTATTAGAGGAACCCCTTTTTACCGGGCGCCACAGGTCTCCCCCCAGAAATAGATTTTTCCTTCGTCAAAATCCCTTTTTTTTTTTTTTTTATCAGCAAATTAGTTTTTTTTTTCTTTCTTTTCTTTTTTCTTTTTTTTTTCTTTTTTTTTGCTGAAGCTTTGTGTTAAGTGAATGGAATGCGAAAGAAGAATGTTTTCCTGATGTTAAGTTGGAGTTTAATGCAGATGTTCCTTAGGTCAGGGATGGATGGATTTTTTCATTGCAGACTTTAAAAAAAGGAAAATCAGTAGATTTTTCTTTTTTTTTCTTTTGGGGGAACGTGTCATGGGTAGATACAATACCTTTAAAAGGATATAATAAAAGACAAAAATATCTATTCCCAAAGTGTGAGCAGCGAGGCGAGACGAGATTCTACTACGGCCCTGTTTGGGCAATCCTGTCGTCACTTCATTGTCGTCAACATTTTGGAAGTAAACCAAGCCTCGCCGAGAGCGCCTGCTGTGATAAAAAAACTGTCCTGTTTTGACCAAGATATCATCATCTTAATTAGTGGAGTCAGCATATTTTGAGAAACCGGGCCTGAGGGAAATCCTTGTTTAGGATACATGTGGTCATGGAAGGACACGTGCTTCCCTTTTGTTACGACTTAACATGTGGTCCAGATTGCATCAGAAATTTCTTCTAGAAGCTTCCATGGCGTGATCAAAGTGGGCATTTTTGAGGAAGCCAATAGATATGTAGAATTGTTAAAAAGAACGCCTTCTATGGAGATGACCATTGCCCACTGTAATTAACTCCGCCCATACATGGGTATATAAACTTCAAGGAGAGATTGTCCAAGAGAGATAGGACAGGACATAAGACAAGAGAGAAACTATGTCCGAAGCAGATAAGATCCAAGTCCTAGCGAAATAAGAAACAGAGAAGACCAGAAGTCTGATAGAGCCAGATTCTAACTTTCCCTTCAGACAACAAAAGCCTATCTCCAAAAGATCCTGTTATGGCCGAGAAGAAGGGACAAATTGAAGCAGCCAGCCCTCCCTACTTTTGACGAGAAACAGCCAACACTGCCTACAGCCTGCCTTAGTTCAACTTTACCATCAAATTCTTAGAGGATGACCTCTGATGTCCCTTTTAGATGCCACCCCTTTTTGATGTCATCGTGCCAGTTTCATCTGAACTTCAGCCGCCCTTCTGCAACGTTCTCAAGCCTGAAGTCTCCTTACCAGTGTCGTCTCAGCAGCTGCAGAAAACTATTCCTGACTGTTCCCCTTTTCTATTGGTGTTTTGATTGATTTGATTTGTCAGTTAAAGTATCCGAAGAAGTAATGTTTATTTTCTTTGTAAGTTTGTGAATAAACATGTTGTGTTTTTTCGTGCATTTCTATTTATATTAATTTCCCATGTTTTAATTGTTGTTGTTGACATTTATTTTACTTATTAAAAGAACCTGTAATGATTTTAAGATCGTAACAGTTTTATGCAATGGTACAAGATATAAAAGACCTAGATATGTGTGCCTTACCTACCATAAATATTTTAATGGTAATCAACAAATTCAAAGAATTTCAAAATGCAAGGATAACTTTCATAACCCCAGTGTATCTGTGGCCAATACTGATAGCAGTACCAAAAGTGTTACCACTCGATTTACTCAAACAACTTGATGCCCTCTAAATTATAGATTTTGGCTTCTAAGACAGAATCAATAGACAAACTGCATCAGTACAAGTTACAATCTTGGTGTAACAGTAGGTATATGTTTATTATTATAACTAACTTGGATGACATTGTTGAGGTCTTATTTACCTGTTTTTTAAAGAATAAATTGTAAATTTTTGCTATTGAGAAGTGCAGGTCGATCATCAATTTGGTTCTGAGACATTGCATTCGACTTATTTAATGTAAATGCCATTGCATAGGTATTTAAAGACATTAAGAAGCTCTCTGAAGATAATCAAGTTGGACAGAATTTTGATACTGTATTTTGTTGCTATTTCTTAGGAGCCCAGCTTATAAGCCACAAACACACACTGATATGAAGAAATTAATAGTGAAAGCCCTATATCTGGTGGCAACAGCTTTGGCAGACAGAGAATAAATTATAAACGATACCTAAACCCATAGGTTTGGCTCATTTCAAAAGTAATTTTACTTTGCTCCTGTATTTCAAAACCAAAAATTATATCAAAACCTTATGTAGTTGTACTCTTCAATATGACGCTGATATAATTAAGGGGGCCGGCCAGCTAATGCCATTTTTTAAGGACAAGACTATGACATTCATACCACTTACTAAGGTGACTTTGGAAATCTCCAAATTGCATAGAATTTTTGCCTCTGACCTTCGGTTTTACAATGCCAGGGTGATTTATCCTGAAAATGAGTGTTTTTCAAATTCTATCTTCTCCCTTGATAATTGATATTAAGACCTGGGATTACTGCCCTCTATAGACCTGATGTAGACCTGCAATAAAATGAGGAGTTTTTTTTTGTTAAAGTAATTTTTTGCTAGATATGAATTTTTTCATTATGGTATAAAAAGTAAACCCTAAAAATCAGGGAAAAATTGAGAAAAAACATATGAAAAAAAAATTGTAAAAAGGACAACATTTGATTGTCTTATATCGTTCTAAGATATATACCAAATTTCAATGCTATATCTTTAAAATTAAGGAAGATAGAATTTGAAGGTCAATAATTATAGTTTTGAGTTAAGGGGGTTCAAAGTTTTTCTTTGTATTTTTACAAAGACAATATTGATGAATCCTGATTAATATGAATTTTTTGTTCCTTTTGGTATGTTAATAAACGAAAACAAAGTTGTTTATCATAATTCAATCATAAACGAAGATCTCTTTGCACAATATTTTGCTTCTTTTGGCTTGTGTCAGACAAGGGGGCCACTACACACATACACACACACTCTCTCTCTCTCTCTCTCTCTCTCTCTCTCTCTCTCTCTCTCTCTCTCTCTCTCTCTCTCTCTCATTCTCTTGTGAGCTCTTAATAGAGCAAATTTTCTTCTTCCTTATGTTAGCAAGATGTTGAAATTGTCTTTTCTGCTTTGAAATGATAAAATTCTTGCCAAAAACGAGAAAAACAAACTTAAAGATGAGTGAATGTTTGAGGTCAAACTCAGACATGTAGCCTACTCTCTATAATGTTTGTGGTAGGACTGAAGGGCGAACGAAGGTTGTTAGTTCAGTTCAGTTAAGATTGCCTTACCTTACCTTATGCAAGACACGGGCTCTTGCGTTGGCAGCCCGTAAGAAGGGTGTAATTTGCTGAGTAATATATCTTCTTGTGACTCGTTGAAGCTATACAGATGCCAAGGTTCACAATTTTTTATTTTACATTAAAATGTAATAATTATCAAAATTTACGATAACAGAAGAAATACTGCATTTTATTGTAGGGAACAATGTTTTTAGTTTATTGAGTTTCTTTTACTATTTACCCTGTAACTATGAAAGCAAGAGGAATTTTGACAAATTATTTCGTATACGCATTCTCCGTTGCCATACGAAGCTCGTTGAATTTTTTCAGGATTTTGTGTTTTTCTTCGTATACCCCCATGTGTTGGCATTCCAGCCTTAATAGTTAATTTTAAGGTAAGTTTTAATGTCTTATTAGAGTATTAAATGTACATGTAAATAGAGCTGTCAGTCTTCTGGACTATTAACTTACCTAGGAGTTGTAGGCCTACTCTTCCAGTGTAGTAGTGGCTTAATGCGAGTCTTCTTTACCTGTATGAAAGGTCAGAAAATATATCAAAGGAGTGGCCAAACATTATTAGAAATCCCTCCTTAAAAAAGTTTAGATAGTATCTCAGTGGAGAACTAACTGTTTTTGCCAATCATTATTTGAAAAAAGCCTTGGAAAAAATGTAAGAACATGTTTAGTCTTATCCTTAGTTGCAATAGGGGATGTTTTAAAGCAACGATTATTTTTATGTAAATCCTGTTAAGTTCATATTGCTTTTCTTGAAACTCTATCGATGTCTACCCCAAAATAGAAATTTACTGTTCTCGCCCCATATAAAAGGCTTATTCCTGTGGAAACCACCACGCTATCTGACAGTTGATGGTAACTAAATTGTTGATGCTACTTATTACATCTTACTCTTCAGTTTCTTGTCAACTGATGTTTAAATAAAGCGTCTCTATTTCGGCTTGTGATTCAAATCTTATCTCATTTGCAGGGTTCATATTAGTAGAAATTTACAGTCTTGATCTTAATTAGAATTTTGGGAAATTAGCTTCCGGGAAGAGTTTCCCATAACAGAGATCTAGAATCCTAGGCTTGGGGATTGGAGCACCAACACTCCCGAACCAATGGATCAGAAACCTTCAGTGTAGTGGTTCGTTTGCCATTCCAGATAATTTTATATACTAGATTTGTCAATACCAACACCATATCAGTATCCAGGCACTACACGTAGTAAGGGATAGTACACCCCAACTTTGAGTGCTGGACAATAATTAAATTTAAAAACAATAATGCAAGAGTGTGATATGCAGTAGTACTGTATGGGTATTGAGATATTCTAATATTTGACTGAGGGCTTATTCTTAGAATGAGGATTGTTCACTCTGACAGCACATAAAGTATAGTTCCCTTTCATTGTAATGTTATAACCAACCATCCAGGGTTCAGTTTCTTTAACTCAAAAATCTTTTGAACAATGTGGTTGGAGCATGTGATTATTTTAATTGCCTCTAAAGGAGGAATCCAAATGAGTATATAATTCACATTAGAAATTTACCTGATTATTCAATTTAAACTTGATAACATGTGAAAATTAATAAATTCAAAAGGGGTTTCGTCATAATTGATGATCACTTCAACTGGTTCTATTCCCTTATTCTCCTATTAATCTTACCTTTATAAGCCCACCTTAATATGATGTGCAAAGTTAAATGTTGAAACATGGGGTTAGTAAAATATACCAAACATAATGGGAACCGTCGACTAGATATTTATTTGGTTATCCCGTGAATATAAGGGTTAGTCAAACATGAAAAAATAAGAAATCTACCAAACGTACAAAAATTAAGACAAAGTAAAATGAAATATGGCAAGAATTTATAACACCTAGAACATGGTAATCCCACTGATAAATGCTTAGTCAAAACACAAGTATTAATTGATTGAATCGTATCTGATGTGCATTAAGATTACCAAAAAAAAATAATTAGATACAGCTCAATGGACATAAAGGTTACAAACAAAAACTCTTCATACCTGGCCAAATGTACACCTGACGGTAACATAAATTAATTAAATGAAATTGCCTAGATAGTCATTAACTAAAGGGGAAATATGGCTACATATTTACACCATTTCAATTCACGTATATTTATGATACCATGGCTCGGTTGCGGTTCAGTCTGGGTACTTGAAGAAGAGCTTTTAATTCTACGGCCCATCATTGAGACTGCCGTCTTTTCTTCTATTGCGATGATTCAAGGGTCTCCAGGACACAGTTTATACTAGAAGGTCCATCCTTGTGACTGGCTCCATACTTCGTTTCTGCTACTGTGAGGGTTTGAGGCAAGGTATATAGAATAAGGGAGATTTGAGGTATGTCGCAACGAGGACGGCCTACGTGGGTTATTATGGGTTTACTTCAAACTCATTACTCTTTAGTTGCTTGATTGTTTATTTTATTTAATAACTATTGGAAAGGAAATGTTCTACTCTGTTTTGCTTGAGAAAGTCTCTTAGCAGACTTTTTTATATTTTATATGCAATATTTTATCAATGTATGGAAGTCACTTGTAAATGTTATTATTTTGAAAACGGAATTTTTTATTTCTTTTTTAGAAAGTGAATGTACAGATTGTAAGCTATAAAATTTCCTATCGTTTAATGCTTGAGTGACCATGATAGATCAGTACTAAAAAAGTATTAGCTTTTTTTTCTTCAAAAAAATGTCATGTTTTGAGAAATTGGGCTTCAATTTTTTTCTTGTCGAGATTGGTATGCATTAGTATAGGATTTTATGGGCAACTTTCCTCAACACTGGGGATCATAAAGACATAATCATCATATTTCAGGGTTATTTACTAAGCAGTGATGAGCCCTTCCATCAAATCCAGATATTTTTATTATTATTATTATTATTATTATTATTATTTTTGGGCTCAAGCCATGGCGTCCTGATGGAAGGTTCCTTTTTGGTAGCTTCCTTGGGTAAATAACTACTAAGATATTCCCAGAGAATTTAACCACAGGTTATCACAGAATTCTAACTTCTGGAGCGAGTATCCTAAAGGTTTCCCTTTTAAGACATCGTATATCAACAGGGGACGCATGTATTAATGCGCCACATAGCTATCTACACGCCGAACAGATTTAACACTTCGGTGTGTAAGAGCGGAGAATAGCTGGGAGCCGTTCCACAGCTAATTTCGTCCGTGGTTACTTTTGGTACTCGAGACGTAAACAAACGGGCGCCATTGCTAAATGACGTCACATCCGTCCTCATCCTTCGCATAGTAGCTCGCCTTACTAAGACGGATTTTCCCTGTGCTTACTTTATCGACTTGCATCTTCATCATGTCGCTACCTTCGGCCTCGCCTTCTTCTGGAAAGTTGAGTACAAGGTTCCAGTATTGTTTAGTTAAGCTCTGACCGTAAAGTAAATTTTACTTTTCGAGATATTTGATGTTTTGTGGCAGAGCTGTGCCTCAACCGGACCCGCCATTTTATGGCGTCGTTGTTGTTCTGCATGCCTTATTTAGTTAGCCTCAACAACGCTTCCGGCCTTATTAACTAATCGATACTATTAGTTTATTTAGTCTTCATAGCTAGGAACTTTTATATCGTGTTTTGACGCTTTTTTATCGGTCATCGATTGACCCCATACCATTTGGCTACTATAGCCCCCAGGCCAGAGCGCCTATATCAGTGTTCATGCATGATATTTATCAGTGATCCTAGGCTTATTTATGAAGATAGTGGCATTATTTTACAATACTATTGACTGTGATGCAAGTGTTTTCGCCTTCAGGGACCATATAGGGGACAGGTTAGATAGTGTGTCTTTCTAACCTAACCTACATGTAGGACCCCTATATGCTTCCTTCATCCCCCTGCCTTAGGGCATTCCCTCTGTGTAGCCTTGCTCCCCCTACCACGTAAGGGGATCAAGCTCATATCAGAGTATTTTATCGCCTCTCTGTCCTCCCTAAGGGAATGATCCCCCCTTAGGGTTCCGCCCGAGAGTGAGGAACGGCTAGTCCTTCCTCTATTGCTAGGGCTAGGTCTCCGACTTTTCCTGCAATAGCGATATGTCTTCCATCCTTCCTAGTTCAGGACGTACATCCCTGCTCTAGGTTAGGTTTTGGAGGGGTTAATTCTGTTCCTTGCTGAAACTATACCCATGCACCGTTTTCAGTCAAGCTGCCTTACCTTAGGCTAGGGAGTGTCCTCTCTTCCTCAGTGGCCGCTCTGGTACAGAACCCCCTCCATGGAAGACCCTTCTCTTCTCCCCTCCCCTCCTATCTCTTGTATGGCCTAGCCTATACTTAGGTTAGTCTATACCCATCTGTCCCCTGTCCTACAACTCCTCCTTAGGGTGGAGTGATAGGGCTACCTTGAGCTTCTGTGTGCAGTCCGCTCTGGTACATATACCCTTCATAGTGTCCTATGGGGTTAGCCACTGGATGTGTTCTGTATGCAGGGGTCTCCCCCCCCCACTCTTGGGTGTCCCCTAGCCCTCCCTTGGGCTACCTTAGCTCCCGGTCCTCTGCGGCCCCTGCTTCTGGGTGATAGAGTCAGCCTCTATCATGGGTACACCCACTCAGGGGGGATGTCTGGGGGTCCGTGGCCGGACCCCTACATCCCTCCTTCTGTCTCTTTCACTATCCGGGTGCCGGTCCCTTGCCGCCTCCACTGTCGGTGATACCCACCTCCTACCTTGGTGACTCATCCCTTATCCTCTCGGCCGCCAGTCCTCCGTGTGCCGGGGGACTGCCGCCTGCCGCCGGCTTCCAGCCGATGGCTCTCCCTCCTTCCTCATAGCTTGGTCGTCCGCCCACCGGCCTGCCCCCGGAGTGCCGGCATCCACTGCCGGCAGTCCGGTTCTGCTATAACCACCCTTGTTCCTGTCACCAAGCCGGCAACCTCCGGCTGCCGGAGCCGCCGCTCCCTCTGCCGGCGTGCCGCCGCTGTGCCGGCGGCCGCCACCCTGGTATTACTCTTGACTTCTATATTGTCTGTCCTAATGCCAGAAACTCTGCTGGAGCGGCCTCTGGCGTGCCGGCGGTCTGCCGGAACCTTCCGGAGGCGTCAAGGCGACTTGCACCCCCTTCTACTAGCTATCATCTGATATTGATAGCCCTACACTGCAACCAGATGGCTTGTTTACGTAAATGGATCAGTATCTTATTACTGTTCTATTGGTAATCATGCTGTCTTCTTGCATATCACAGATTTCCAGCATGCTGCGTGTATCTTAGCGCGGCTGGTTGCCGGAAGCCGTTACCCTATGGGATCTTTTAGTCCCCTAATTTGGAACTGAGTGGCCTCAGTCCCACCCTTATATCCTTGACAATTCCCATAGAATTCTATCTGCCCTATGGACTTCTACTTGAATTCTATCCTGTGCCTTCGGTCACCTCGGATTGTCCAAGGATGAAGGTTACGGTAACCAGCCGGGCGGGATGCACGAAGTATGTTCCTATCCTATCTCAACCCTTCCTCTGTGCATCACACCCTTTATCAAGTTAAAATTAATGATTAATATTAACTTAGTTTAAGAGTCATTCTTATGACTCCCCCCATACTCATTTTCTCTTTCTTTTACAGGAGGAGCAGATGAAGTGTGATTACGACTTCTGCGCTGTGAAACGCCCGCACTTCTACGGGCATACGGCGTGTAGGACTCACGCCCCTTGTGCCAACAAGAAAGGGGATTTGAAGTTCTGGGACCCACAGAGCTGTGTGGTCTACCAGGATCGCCTAGTTGATGCCTTCCATAATCCTCCCTCAGCGGAGGTCAGGGACACTTCTCGGGATAAGCTACGCAAGTGGGTGCGTGGCTTCCAGAAGAATGCCACTGGACCATACCTGGCCACTGAAGAATTGAGGTCCCTTCTGTTCCTAAAGGCCTCCCCCGATTCTGTGGTGCCCAAAGAACTAATCCCCACTGTCCAAATTACGGTGGAACCAGACGTAGTCATGGCCCAGTCCATGCACGAGTGCCACCTGGATTCCGAGAAAGACGAACATATGTCGGATATTTCGGAGGGCACGGAGAAGACCCTTATGGCCCAAGGTGCGGAAGATGAAGAGGACCAGGTGGAATACACCGAGTCGGAGCAAGAGGTCGCTCCTCCTTCCATCACCGCCCCTACTCCTACATCGACGGAAGTGTCTCTCCCGTCTACCTCCGCTACCCCGGAACCCATTCCATCCGCCCAAGAGATGTTCCGGATGATCAAAGCCATTATGGACGACAGGCTGAAAGAAACTCAAGAGTTCATCAGGTCCATGAAGGGGTCCAAAGAACCGAAGAAGATCTCGGTTAAGGATCTCCCTGCATGCTCACATGCCAACCCCTGGAGGTATGCCGAGCATATGGTTATCGCGACCGGCAGGATCTTTGTCAGCGATAAGATCGGCACGGTCCCCCTGGAAGATGTGGAGTTCTTCCCAAACTTTAAGGCTTACCCGGACTGTTACGTCCGGCTCCGTTCTGAACCTGCCTCTAAAGAAGAGACCGAACCCAAGGAGGAGATAGTGTTCGATCTCTCGAAGGCCCAGGCTATGCTAGCCACCACATTTAAAAGTAGGGGTTTTACCTGCTCTAAGCTTCCGGCCCTGAGCAAGAAGCACCCTACCTACGTCGCACCCGACAATGCAGTCCTTCCCTTCATGGAAAAGGCCTTCGCTGCGTGCCTCAAGGCTGTGGAAGAAGGAAAACCCTGCCCTGCACTGGAGGAGTGCAGACCCTTCTCCATAGTAACTCGCCCCGACGCTCGATACTGGAAGGATATCCAGCATACTTTCGTGGTGGGAAAGCTAGATCCTGACGTAGCCGGACGTCAGTTTAACGAAGACCTCCCGAAACTCAACGACCACCTCCTTCGTCGGGAACAAGATACGAAGGAGAGGCTTGCAGCATCCATGTCCCACCAGGTCCAACTTGACATCATGGCTTGTGACACCAGAGTCCCAGACCACTACATGGTACTCGCCAAATCCCACATGGCAACCCTGGTGAAGGATTTGTATCACTTCATGAAGGCTCGGAGAGCCTGTCGAGAATTCGTGTTCTCAGGTGCCACTGTGAAACACGAACCCCGGAGGCTGATTTCCTCCAACATCTGGGGTAAGCACCTCTTTCCCTCTGACCTCGTGAAAGAGATCACTGACAAGGCCGCCACGGAGAACAGGAACCTTCTCCACAAGTGGGGCATGTCAAAGAAGAGGAAATCCTCCCAGGACGACGGACCTCAACCTAAGAGGAAATCCTTCAAGCAGAAACCCCAGCAACGTCAACAGAGACGGCAGTTTCCGGGACCCGCTACTCCCCAAGTGGCAGCTCAGCCACAGCAGACCTTTCAGCTGGTCACCCAACCGATCTTGTCACAGTCACCGGTTTTCACCCCTGCTTTCGAGCAACAGACGACTACCTTTCGTCCCAAAGGTAGAGGCTCAAGCAGAGGTGCAGGCAGAGACGCGTCTCGCCGTCCCTCCAGAGGCAGAGGAGGAAGGGGAGCTAGCGGCTGAGGCAGTAAGCCCTCGGGACACCAGAAGCAATGAAGTGCTTCCGGTGGGAGGAAGACTCCGCCAATTCCAGGATCGTTGGACCTTCGATCACTGGGCACACAGCATCGTCAAGAAGGGTCTAGGCTGGAGTTGGACTCAACCACCCCCAACCTTCCAGCAATTCTTCCAACAATCAACCCCCCTTCTGGAAGAATATGTCCTAGATCTCTTGAACAAGAAGGTGATAAGGAAGGTAAAGTCCACCAGGTTCCAAGGGAGACTGTTTTGTGTCCCCAAGAAAGACTCCGACAAACTCAGAGTCATTCTGGACTTATCCCCCCTCAACAAGTTCATAGCGAACGACAAGTTCAAGATGCTGACTCTTCAACAGATAAGGACCCTTCTGCCTCGAGGTTCTTACACGGTCTCCATAGACCTGGCGGATGCCTACTGGCACGTTCCAATGAACCATCACGCTTCCTCATACCTAGGATTTCGACTCCAAAGGAAAAGCTACGCCTTCAGGGCCATGCCCTTCGGCCTCAATGTGGCCCCTCGGATCTTCACAAAGCTGGCGGACGCCATAGTACAACAGCTCCGCCTCCGAGACGTCCAGGTGATGGCCTACCTCGACGATTGGCTAGTCTGGGCTCCATCGCCCGAGGATTATTTAAAATCCTGCAGCAAAGTCACCCAGTACCTAGAACACCTGGGATTCAAGATAAACGTGAAGAAATCTCGCCTCTCTCCAGCTCAGAAGTTCCAATGGTTAGGAATCCAATGGAACCTTCAGTCACACCGCCTTTCCATCCCCCAGAAGAAAAGGAAGGAAATAGCAGGGTCTGTCAAGCGACTACTGAAATCCAAGCGGATCTCAAGACGCCAGCAGGAACGAGTTCTAGGCTCTCTACAGTTCGCCTCAGTAACAAACCCAGTGCTTCGTGCACAGCTAAAGGATGCCGCGGGAGTCTGGAGACGTTCTGCATCCATCGCTCGAAGAGACCTCAAGAGACGGCTCCCAAACAGACTTCGACTTCTCCTCAAGCCGTGGTCGGAAGCAAAGGCCCTGAAAAGGTCCATTCCTCTTCAACACCCACCTCCATCACTCAACATCCACACGGACGCTTCGCTGGAGGGTTGGGGAGGTCACTCCCACCAAAAACAGGCTCAAGGCACATGGTCTCCCCAGTTCAAGACGTTTCACATCAACATCTTGGAGGCCATGGCGGTCCTTCTAACTCTGAAGAAACTCTCCCCTCCTCCCTCGATCCATATTCGTCTAACCCTAGACAACTCGGTGGTAGTTCGATGTCTCAATCGCCAAGGCTCAAGATCGCCCCAGATAAATCAGGTGCTTCTGACAATCTTCCGTCTGGCAGAGAGGAAGAAATGGCACCTGTCTGCAGTTCACCTACAAGGATTCCGCAACGTGACAGCGGACGCTCTATCTCGGACAAGCCCGATAGAGTCGGAATGGTCTCTAGACGCAAGATCATTCTCCTTCATCTCTCACCAAGTCCCAGAACTTCAGATCGATCTCTTCGCAACGAGCGACAACAATCAACTTCCTCGGTATGTGGCCCCGTACGAGGACCCCAAGGCAGAAGCAGTGGATGCCATGTCACTGGACTGGAACAGATGGTCCAAGATCTACCTGTTCCCTCCCACCAACCTTCTGCTGAAAGTCCTCTCCAAGCTGAGAACCTTCAAAGGGACAGCGGCCCTAGTGGCTCCCAAGTGGCCCCGGAGCAACTGGTACCCCCTGGTCCTGGAGCTGCAGCCCAAGCTGATCCCTCTCCCGGGCCCAGTTCTCTCCCAACAAGTACAGAAGTCGACTGTCTTCGCTTCATCATCGAAAATCAAAGACCTTCATCTCATGATTTTCTCTCCCTAGCCGCAAAGAAGAGGTTTGGGATCTCGAAGAAAAGTCTAGACTTCCTCGAGGAATACAAGACCGAATCCACAAGACGGCAATACGAATCATCTTGGAGAAAATGGGTCTCTTTCGTCAAGGCAAAAAATCCTAAGGAAATCACCATTGATTTCTGCATGTCCTTCTTCATTCACCTTCATGGACAGGGATTAGCAGCCAATATGATCTCGACTTGCAAATCAGCCTTGACTAGACCACTGTTGTATGCCTTCCAAATTGATCTGTCCAGCGACATCTTCAATAAACTGCCGAAAGCATGCGCTCGTCTACGCCCAGCACCCCCACCGAAACCGATCTCCTGGTCATTGGACAAGGTGCTCCATTTCGCCTCCAACTTGGATAATGATTCATGCCCTCTCAAGGATCTGACTCAGAAAGTTATATTTCTCTTTGCTCTTGCTTCAGGAGCCTGAGTCAGCGAAATAGTGGCATTGTCAAGAGAAGAGGGTCACATCCTGTTTACGGATTCAGGAGACATTACCCTCTCCCCGGATCCGACGTTTCTCGCCAAAAACGAATTACCCACCAAAAGATGGGGCCCCTGGAGAATATGCCCCCTGAAGGAAGATGCCTCTCTATGCCCAGTAGAGAGCCTCAAGGTCTATCTTCGCAGAACTTCGAACTTTGGTGGAGGCCAACTCTTCAAAGGAGAAACATCGGGCAGCGACCTGTCACTGAAACAACTAAGAGCGAAAATCACCTACTTCATTCGCAGAGCGGATCCTGACAGTACACCCGCCGGTCACGATCCTAGAAAAGTTGCATCGTCTCTGAATTTCTTTCAGAGTATAGACTTCGAAAGCCTTAAAAGCTTCACGGGCTGGAAGTCCTCGCGTGTTTTCTTCAAACATTATGCGAAACAAGTGCACGAAGTCAAACATTTTGTGGTAGCCGCAGGTAGTGTTATGAAACCTGCACCTAACTCTGCATAGAACAGCGAGTTATTTGGGACTCTAACTCTTCGGGTGCCTATGTTGACCCTCGAGCGATACGTAGTGATGTCGAAAACACTTAGTGCTTTCTTATAACTGTTCTTATCCCAGGTGAAATGTCATAGTCGTCACACAAGTGCCGCATGCCTAGAGCATGATGTGTTTTAATTAAAGACTGACGTTCCTCGAGAACGAGTGCCTACTAATAAATTTGAAATTCCCTTTCAGATTCAAGAGCAAGTCTTTATTACTATGTACATTATAATTTACTGTAAATTAAATTTACTTATTACTGCAATTCATTTATTTTTCTGCAATTGTGAAATAAAATTCTTATTTTATTACTTGTGCGTCTCAATCCGCTCCTACTTATACTATGAAATACATGCCTGTCATAGTTTTATTATCCCTTCCCTATGGTTCATGGAGATACTAAGGTCCTAACCCTTATTATATATTCACCTTCGCAATGTAATATTCCAATACGAATACTTACTCTTCATACCCTAAAGACGAAACTCTCCTTCTCGACACACAGTGTCCAACCACCACTTGTCTGCCTTCGAGAATGTTCCGATACGAATGCCAACCATTCAGTCTCGTCTCCAAGTTCTTCAGATTCTTCTAGCAAGGTGAATAGCCCTTCGATAACCACTTTGATCTCGGCATGGCCCGTGGGAACTTCACTGCCAAGGGGGGCAGGAAGATTCTTCCCTACGGTTCTTTTATTAAGATTACTATGCTACATTGTTCAAAGCCCTTGGCACTTACCTAATAGGGGAAAATCTACCACGATACATTGATTCTCTGGTATTCTTCCATCAGGACGCCATGGCTTGAGCCCAAAAAACGGATTTTGAGCGAAGCGAAAAATCTATTTTTGGGTGAGATAGCCATGGCGTCCTGATGGACCCTCCCTGCTACTTCGTCCAGTTTTTAGGTCCCACCCTGCTCTGCTGTATCATGGTGATCGGCAAGCAACTGGCTTCAGGATGAGGACGGACGTGACGTCATTTAGCAATGGCGCCCGTTTGTTTACGTCTCGAGTACCAAAAGTAGCCACGGACGAAATTAGCTGTGGAACGGCTCCCAGCTATTCTCCGCTCTTACACAGCGATGTGTTAAATCTGTTCGGCGTGTAGATAGCTATGTGACGCGTTAATACATGCGTCCCCTGTTGATATACGATGTCTTAAAAGGGAAACCTTTAGGATACTCGCTCCAGAAGTTAGAATTCTGTGATAACCTGTGGTTAAATTCTCTGGGAATATCTTAGTAGTTATTTACCCAAGGAAGCTACCAAAAAGGAACCTTCCATCAGGACGCCATGGCTATCTCACCCAAAAATAGATTTTTCGCTTCGCTCAAAATCCGTTTATTAATAATACTTGCTAAGCTACAACCCTAGTTGGAGAAACAGGATGTTACAAGCCCAGGTGCTCCTATAGGGAAAATAGCCCAGTGAGGAAATGAAACAAGGAAATAAGAGAAGTAATTAACAATTAAAATGAAATATTTTAAGAACAGTAACAATATTAAAATACATACTTCATATATAAACTATAAAACTTTAACAAAATAACAGAAAGAGAAAGAAGATAAAATAACATTCCAGATTGTAGCCTACCCTCAAGCAAGAGAACTCTACCCCAAGACAGTGGACAAGACCATGGTACAAAGGCTATGGCACTACCCAAGACTAGAGAAGTACTGTGTATATGTTACATGTACCAAATGCCTCCATGTGTAAGACGTGGCTAGCATGATATATTCGTGTTAGTATACTTTCTGAGCAATTTTTTTGCACTTCATATTCAGTTCCTGTCTTTGAAACTTTATGCATTTTCACCATATCCATGACATAATAATTGTAAATATGTAAATGAAGAGATAAAGAAATGCAGTTTTTTTCGAGACTGGTTGAAATGACTATAGTATGCCAAGTATTGGCTTTTAGTGGTAATTTTCCTTAAACACTGGGTATCATAAGGACATCATCATCATATTTCTAGTGTATTTAGTAAACAGTGGTGAGCCTGTTCATTCGTTCGTCCGTTCGGATTGCTCGCATGTACAGCCGAGCCCATTCCTCAAAACCAAAAAAATATACACTATGTAACAAATGCCCACCTATGATTAAGACATTCCACATTAATGGTACAAGTCTTTCTTCAGGCCCGGTGGCTTGTGACAGAGTTTACAATACCCAGGAATTTGTAGACGAGGTCATAGGTCGGCAACCACCGTCCTACTTCCTGCGACTTAAATTAACCTCATTAAGGGATTTTGACGAAGGAAAAATCTATTTCTGGGAGAGAGACCCGTGTCGCCCAGTGAAATGCTCCTTAAGCACCATTTCTAAGGTATATAACTGCTATATATTACCAGAGAAAAAATTGTATAGGGATGCCAGGTTGAACCCAGCTCGCTCACCTATATAAGGTGTCGATATAATACTGGGGCGCGATAAATCATAACCAGAGGCCTCGACTATTTAGATATCTCCTGTCAAAATCCCCGAACAGCGAGATGCCGTTCAACATCCCACCACTATTAGCAATCCCACACCAGTGACGTCACTCCTTATAGCACCCCAGATTGGGGCCCAATTAGGGAGGGACGGGTGGGTTCACTGGGCGACACGGGTCTCTCGCCCAGAAATAGATTTTTCCTTTGTCAAAATCCCTTTTCTGGGCTCCGACCCGTGTCGCCCAGTGAAATCGTACCAGAGAATGGGGACCCAATATGGCTAACTACCTGAAGAGGGAATAACACAAAATAACAGAGCTGATGAGTTTAATATAAAAAAAGAGGGATGTGGAAACCCGTAAAAATAGATCAACATGTATATGACAGTGATAAAAAGACATGGGAAACAATCAATAATGAAACCCGTAGGTAGAATGCAACAGATATGAATAGTGGGAATCCAGCTTGGTAATCAATAATGCAAAATAAAATCAGCTCGGGGATTAAGAACAAGTGTAATGAAAACAATTCGTGAAATTGAACAATTGAATAATAAAATAATTCACCATAAGGGTGTATACAGTGAACCCTCGTTTATCGCGGTAGATAGGTTCCAGACCCGGCCGCGATAGGTGAAAATCCGCGAAGTAGTGACATCATATTTACCTATTTATTTAACATGTATATTCGGACTTTTAAAACCTTCCCTTGTACGTAGTACTGTTAACAAACTACCCTTTAATGTACAGAACACTTAATGCATGTACTACAGCACCCTAAACTAAAACAGGCACAAATATTAAAGGCAATTTTATATCATGCGTTTCCTAAACACCTAAAAAGCACGATAAAAAATGGCAACCAATGTTTTGTTTACGTTCATCTCTGATCATAATGAAGAAACAAACTCATTTAGTGTACACATATATGTATAGGTTAGTTTTTGCATCGATTATATTGATTATACAGTATGTTGATTTTGTTATTACCAATGTTTTACTTAATTTTTCTTAGGACTTCCAAATGAAATGTTTTTCTTTATTACGCCGCCTGAAACCACGGCGTCATAAAGTACTGTACGCTCAGTAAACAACCACGCTCAGAACAAACAAGGCATTTAACGCGCATGATGAAAGTGATAAATAATGATACAGTATTTACAGTAAAAGCATTTACAAAATATGTTACCTTACAAATATAATTTACCGTATCTATATAAAATCATACAGTACTGTACAGTACATATTGTACGTAGCAAAGCAGGAAAACAATTTACGAGAGAGAGAGAGAGAGAGAGAGAGAGAGAGAGAGAGAGAGAGAGAGAGAGAGAGAGAGAGAGAGAGAGAGAGATTGTTTTACGTACGTACTGTAAATGTAAATTTTAAACAAAAAAAATCAATTTAAGAGAGAGAGAGAGAGAGAGAGAGAGAGAGAGAGAGAGAGAGAGAGAGAGAGAGAGAGAGAGAGAGAGAGAGAGAGAGAGAGAGATTGTTTTACGTACGTAAATGTAAATTTAAAAAAAAAAAAATATGATAGGTTACAACATGTAGACTTTTAAAACCTTCCCTTTAACTTAATGCATACAGTACTAAACTATAAAACAGGCACAAATATTAAAATGTTAGAATATTAAAGTAAAAAATAAAGATTGTTACTGTACTCACCACGAAAGAAGTTCAAGAAAAACTTGAATGATGATGGCGATGAATTTGCTGCACAGTAGAAATGATGATGATGAAGCTGATGATGTGTTCTACTGTGCAGCCAATGATAGTATTTTACGTCTCTTCAGACGGAGGTGTCTTTTCCTGGGACACCTCTTCAACTTCTTCCTGGGACACTTCTTCAATTTCTTCCGAAGGCATAGTAGCAGGAGGAACTGGCTCTTTTTTGCGAGGCTGGAAGAACATTGTGATCGGAAGTTGTTGCCGCTGCTTCTTTTTTCGATCTAAGAGCATCCTGTAGGGAGTCATGATGTCATCGACCTTGTTGGAGAATTGCATAGACCGAACCATATCTTCGTCCCACTCTTGCAACATTTCTTTCAACTCCTTCGCATGGTTGCAGGCTTTGGCAAGCCGTTCTAATGTTAAGCCTGTTTCTTCGACATTTTCTTGGGTCTCTTCCTGGGTTTCACTCTCTTCTTCGCTTGCCAATTTCGTCAGGTCTTCGAGGTCTGCGTTAGTTAGGGGCTGGGAATGACAGCCCAACAACTCGTCGACGTCTTCAGTCGTCATGTCGCCAAACCCGTCACCTCCAATTATGGCAGCCAACTGCACAGATTTGCGTATTGCAGAGTGTTGGATTTAAGCAGGTGTAAATTCGTCGTCGTCGTAAACAATCTGGGGCCACAACTTCTTCCAGCTCGCATTCACGGTTGCAGGTTTCATCTCTTGCAGTGCCTTCTGAATATTCTGCAGGCACGTGGCTATGGTGTACTGCCGCCAGTACGCCTTCAAGTTAAAATCTTCATCCTCATCATCTTGGGCAGCATCCACACACGCAACGAGGTCAGCCAAGGTATTCTTCGTGTAGAGGGCATTGAACGCCCTGATAACCCCCTGGTCCATCGGTTGAATTGATGATGTGGTGTTGGGTGGCAGGAACTCGACCTGAATGCCCTCATGCGACAGATCAGTTGCGTGTCCACCAGCATTATCCATAAGGAGAAGGATCTTGAATGGCAAGCCCTTCTCTACGAGATATTTGCTGACTTGCGGGATGAAACACTGGTGGAACCAGTTGGTGGTCAGCATCTTTGTAATCCATGCTTTTGGATTATGCATCCAGTACACGGGAAGGAGATTATTCAAAGCACGAGGATTTTTCGACTTATAAATAAGCCCCGGCTTTAGCAAAAATCCAGCAGCATTGCCACACATCACGAGGGTAACGCGATCCTTGAATGCTTTAAAGCGTTGTAGTAAACTCGGTTCCTTGGTTGAGACGTGTGAGAAAATGGTAAAAAGACTGCTCTTTGGTTCTATCAAGAATTGGGTTTTATCTTTTGCAGAGTTTGAATTTATTGTAGAACACACTAAACATCTGGTTAATAAGCGCCCTATTGCATTTAAAAATGGATTGAGGGAAGCTAATGTTAATGATGTACCCGAACCTATA
This sequence comes from Palaemon carinicauda, assembly GCF_036898095.1. Classification (NCBI taxonomy): domain Eukaryota; kingdom Metazoa; phylum Arthropoda; class Malacostraca; order Decapoda; family Palaemonidae; genus Palaemon; species Palaemon carinicauda. The sequence continues at coordinate 134,251,700 of NC_090725.1, read as the reverse complement.
ACCCCAGAGAAATTTTTAAGAGGATACGATACTCTTTCTTTAAACCTGATCCAAACTGGCAAACACCAGTTAGTTCAACTAGTCGTATCAATGATGAGTTTGAGAAACCTTGTAAAGTTAGGCAAAATTTGATTGAGAATTATCATTCGGAGTTTCTAGGAACACTTGTATCACAAGCAGTTGATAAGAAGGATAGATACCGTCCAGCCCAGCAACATAATATTAAGGTAGGGGACATAGTCCTTTTATAGGAACTTAACACTAAACCTAGCAGCTATCCTATGGCTATTGTCCAGAAACTAGAAGTCAATAGCAATGGTGAGGTAACTAGAGTGACCCTTTTAAAGGGTAAGACCAAGGAAATTATATAACGTCACATCTCGACTTTAATTCCTTATCTAGAGGTAAAGTATTTGGGTGAAGACGACTGTATCTCTACTCCTGATGTTGAACAAGATAATGACACTAATAATCTTCGCATTTGCAGGAAGGCTGCGATATTAAGTGAGCAGCAAACAAGAGAATATTTGAATATGTAGATTAAGTATGACTGAATTTTTATACCATTTACATATTAAATTGTATCCCTGGCATGCAATGTCCAGAAAATTACAAATATAATTCGTAACTTTCCATTTTTGTTTGTATTAACCGCATATTTTGATTCAAAGGGAGTAAGTGGTTGTTTGATAGTTTTAAGTTGGTATTGAATTCGCTTGTTTTTCATTTTTTAACCGTCTTCCATTGGTTCCCTTATTACCTTGTTATAACTATACAAGCCGATATGGTTATGTATTGAAAGACAGAAGCAGAGACATCACTCCGTCCGCAGTATGGCAGTAACTCCTCCTCTATTCCTCATTCCTCTAAGCCTTCTGTGAAATTACTAATCTTCGTGTTCAAGTGTTTTTCGCAGATGCGTTTCTTCGTCGATAATTATACAGTGAGGAATATAAACAATATGTGGATGTTGTAAAACCCCCATTGGACCACTGGATAGCTTCTTCGATTAGTTTGCCACGACCATGTGCCACCTTAAAGTATTGTTGAAAGGTTAAGGGCTTCACATGTTCTTCTCAAAGTAAAGCCGAGTCTCATGGTCACTGATAAAATCATGAATTATGTTGGCACCTGCAACAAGCTGAGAGCCTAGGTCACTGACAACAATCTGTGGTACTCCATAATTAAAACAATGAAGTTGAAATGATCTTAAAAAATCCTTGACCGAGAGGTCATTACATATCCTGAGATCAATTCCTCGACTCCAAGTACATGCAAAAATAAGTAACTAAACCTTTTCCATCTTGGAGACACAAGAATTGATCCAATGAAGTGAGCATATTGAATCAGTACACAACAGCAATTCAGATATGTTAACTGGCTTCACACACACATCACCTGTAAGGTCTCTGTGTAACTCCATTAAACTTTCAACACCAAATAAAACTGCATTAAGTTCCAATGACGGAATCGACTTATTCTTCAAATGTGTATTAACCATACGGTTTTTAGCTTGTAGGAAACAACACTGATTTGTCTCAATGTGACATATAAAAACCGTCCCTAGGACCAACAAACCAACAAACCTTGGCACTCAGATTATGGGGGAGGAATTTGCCTGCCTACATAAGTTTTTCCATTCACGAACCAAGTCATTATTAAGAGGTTTGTCCCAATCAAGATCTTTACAACATTGGAGCCTGTGCATGAATAACCTACTTCTGTTCATGAGTGGCAAATTAAACCTAAAAATATCAAACTGTGCAGCTATGGTGGTCAAAACCTCATGTTTAGTACTAGCATCAGCATTAAGATTGATAGGCTTGGTGAAAATTTCATCATTTAGCCTATTCATGTCAAACCAAACAATTTATTTTTTATAGGTGTCTCAATTTTCATATCTTTATGAATTCTACTCTGCAAAGAAATATCATTAGTTATTAACTTCTGTACTGAAAATTTAAAGGACTCGAACACTTTGGGTAAAACCGAATAAGCCCACTGAAGCGTATCAAGATTTTCACAAGAATAGGCTCCGATGTCCATGTATGTTAATGAATAGATCAACCTCTTACATGGACAGCGGAGCCTATTCTTGTGAAAATCTTGATACGCTTCAGTGGGCTTATTCGAGTCCTTTAAATTTTCAGTACAGCAGTTAATAACTAATGATATTTCTTTGCATAGCGTGCTTCTTGCCCAAGACCCTTGCTGAACCAGCTCCAGATTCTTCTGAGGGAGGTGAAGGTGTTAATCTTAGAATACCAGTCAAACCATGTTTGTTTTTTGACCACCTCTGCCACCTGTAAAGAGTGGTTTGTTATTTGTGTAAGTGTCTGATGCAATTGATCAGTATTATGCCTTCTGAAGAGTTTCCTGATTCAATTGAGGTGAGTGTTCATTTCTTTGATTCGAGAGTTGAAGTACCAAGCATCTTTGTGAATTTTGGTTTGGATTTTTTTCTTGGGCATAGAAGAGGCAGCTGCTTCATTTAATTGTGAGTTTAGATTTAAGAGTATAAGGTCAGGATCTATAGGAGGATCTTCTGCATAGACATCTGCTTAAGATGTCAAATGCCGTTCAAATAGATCCCATTTTGCGAGAGTCAGGGTTTCATCTACGAGGAGGAGAAGGGTCAGGTAGTTTCTCCACGTGAAGAGAGAAGACAATGCCGAAGTGGTTACTGGTGAGCACAGGATGCAGTCCCTATGTAGAGTTGTTGCATAAATATGAGAGGCAAAGGTAAGATCCAACCTCCTGTCGGCAGTGTGAGTAGCAGTATGAACATTGTTGAGAAGTTTGATATCATTGAAATCTTCAAGTAAAGAAAAGAGATGATTTCAGGCAGTGTTAGTGCAGGAGGGGGAATGCAGGAAGGGGTGATGAACATTAAAATCACTTGATATGATAGTATCTTGAGTCTCAGCTGAAGCTAAAAGCAGATTTGCATAAAGTAAATTACGAGGAGATTTATATATGTTGTGTATTGTAAAAGTAGTGTTTGGAAGGGCAACTTGATGCTGTGTTTCAGCTTCATGACAGTGTACAGTATGTCTAGAATTCTCTTTGATGGAATAGTGTTTTTAACAAGCGTTAGTAAGCCTCGGTAATTGCCAGTGCAGTGTGTTCTATAAACTTTATAATTAGCATAGGTAAAAGAATGTTCTTGTCTAAGCAAGGTTTCCTGAAGTAAAAAAAATTTGATTTTTAGACAGCTGTCCGAGACTGAAGAAAGGCGCATTTGGATCTAACACCAATGATATTCCATGAGAAAAAGATAAGGGCGAGTCCGAGAAAATTACCTACTGAGGGCATTTGTGATGATTTTGCAAACATGCCCTATTGCCAAAGTTAGGGTGTCATTGATGACAATAGAAGGGAACAGTTTTCTAGGGAAGACAGTAATGGTTGTAGCCAACACAAGAGATCCGAAGAAGGTGGGTCGTGGGGCTGTAGGAGGTGGATTGGTATTGCAAAGGAGAAGGAAAGTGGCTTGCAGAAACAATACATGGATCAAGAGATTGGGGGTCATAAGGCACAGGAGAATTTTGGGGTGGATAGCTGGGGTCTGTAGGAGACATAGGATCATAAGGAGAGGGAGGTTGTTGTGGTATAGGAGTTTGGATATGAGGTTTTGTTTGAAGTTGAGGGTTTCTTGTATGGGGTCGAGGTAATCTTTGAGCTTTGGCTGGGAGAGCAGGTTCCTCGGAGTGGAAGGTGTGGGGTACAGGAAATCAGGTGTTGGAATTGGATTATTTAGAATTTGGGAATTATTGACTGCATCACTGCATGATTTATAGGGATAGGACATAGGTCTAGGTTGAGATTGATCATGATGTAGGGAGGGAGAAGGATGAGGAGCAGTATGTTGGGTTCTAGGGTAGGATTGATCTTTGCTGATAGCAATGCATTTTAGCCTCTCAGGGCACCTCTTATTCCAGGCGTGTTGAGCCTGATGACAAGTTGGGCAATGTGGTTGAGTGAGTTGATCCTGTTTAAATTGATTTAAGCAAAGATCAGTATACTGTAATGCATTTTGGAGCAGATGCCGTAGACTGGGTAATAGGCTTTACAATGTTCCTTATGATGACATCTAAAGTAATGTAGGGGAGGGGGAGTATAATCTTCAACCCTGAAAGAGCTCCAAAAACCAAGTTTTATGTGATTAGGAGGAGGTCTAATGATAGTGCATAAAATTTTATGGTAAGGGCTGCCATATATATATATATATAAATATATATATATATATATATATATATATATATATATATATATATATATATACATACAGTATATATATATATATATATATATATATATATATATATATATATATATATATATTTTCAAATATGTAACTTCCCTGGTAGTTACATATATATAGCTTAATCCCATTGATTCGTCGCGCGCACGGCAGACATTCAAAATTTGCGGCAATCGCCGACAGGTGAGCAGGTGGTCATACCCGTGCGCCCTCTAACTAGGTACCTGGAACCATTCCCATAAGTCCTCAGAAATTCCCTGCCGTCGTTCTAGCAACAGGTCGGAAATTCGCTCTCCTTTGTTTGGGTTTGCTTTAACTACAAACTGGTGAAGTACCCATTGTTTTGTTTTTGATGGCTTTCGCTGATATTGGATTTTCCTTTCTTTTTCACACGAATAAGATAGTTTTTTTTTTGTTGGTCCAACTTGGACAGTTTAATTTAACTTCATTTTCAAGATAGCTCCTCTGTTAGATTTTGTGTGTAGGGCTGCAAGACCAGCTTCCAAAAGCTGTGTATTTTTCTTTTGGAATATGATCGCTATGTATGTAAACTTGAAAGGGATAGGATCAAGGAATTTTTCCCCCTACTTTAAAACTAACAAACAACTTTTAAAGACATGATGGTGGAATGATATCATTCCGCCAACACTATGACGCCACAAATCATGTGACGTAAACTACTTAGTATGACTTGCAAATATGTAAATTCTTTTCTTTTTCTTGCAAGAAATGTAAAGAAAATACTAACTTACTAAGGATAAGTATTTTAATTTTTATATTGTAGGGAAATATATTATTTTTTAAGTAAATATTTTTCCTATTAGTATACTTCCTTTAGTTAATCATCAATTTATTATAGAGATTTCACTAGCGTACAGTAAATTTACGCTATGTAGTACTCTTGACGATCGTTACATTTTCACAATACTTTGTATCGTTATTTAATATTTCGATATTTAGAACCCTAATGTTAATCGTATAGCCTATTGAATTTTCATTCTAGCCCTTGGCGAAAGTGTATAATCTCTCGCAACGGGCAGGTCTAATTATGGTCTGATGTGAAATAGTGAAAAGTGCTAGTGTTCAGTGGCACGCAAGCATGACGCAGTGCAGTGGAGGGTATAGCTGCTCGGACCTGTCGTTCTCCTAGCCCTAGACCTCTTCCATGCTCCCCAACCCCTGCGAGAAGGAATGTCGAAAGGCGAAGGAAGGCGAGAGGCGTTAGCCCCCGAGCAGTCGTCCCCTCGAGCGTACCTGTTGACGCTTCTCAGGATGCTTGCCCTCGCCATGGGAAAGGTGAGGTAAAAGTGTTTTGCTCGCCGTCGGATGACGCAGCTCACAGACGAGGCTGGCGTTTTACGTTTTTCCCTTCCTGCTAGACAAGAAGAGAGTTGCTCGCACGCGAGGTGCAGCGCTCATGGACGCTCCCTCGCAGCGATCTGGACGCGTTACGTGAGGCGGCAAGGATCTTGACGCTCCCTCACAGCATGCTGGCTGCACGCAAGCAGGACGCTTCCTCGCAGCTTGCTGGATGCATGCAGGATGTATGCGAGCAGGACGCTTCCCCGCGTCAGCGATATGGACGCGTTATGGGAGGCGGCAAAGATCTTGACGCTCCCTCACAGCATGCTGGACACACGCGAGCAGGACGCTTCCCCGCGTCAAGATAGCGAACGTCATAGAGCAGGCTGGACGCATGTAGCATGCCTGTCAGAGCTTCAACGGTCCATTACGTCCCTGTTGAAGTTTACAAGTCGCAAACAGAGGAAGCTCGCAACAGCAGCAGCATGCTGGACGCACGCAAGCATGACGCTCCCTCGCAGCATACGCAAGCATGACGCTCCTTCGCAGCATACGCAAGCATGATGCTTCCTCGCAGCATGCTGGACGCATGCATAACGCTCCCTCGCAGCATGCTGGACACATGCATGATGCACGCAAGCATGACGCTCCCTCGCAGCATGCGGGACGCATGCAGGACGCACGCAAGCTTGGCGCTTCCTCGCAGCAGGCTTGACGCATGCATGACGCTCCCTCGTAGCATGCTGGACGCTTGCAGAACGCAAGCAGGCAAGACGAGGCATGTGTTTCTCCCACTCGTTCTACATCAGAGATCGCTAACCCTTTAGAGGAGATCTCAGAGGAGGAAACGCAGGAAACTCTTCATGCAGCAGATCTTAAAAGATTACTTGCAGTTCTGGTGGACTTATATCCAGAGGACTTTCAGCAGGCTGTACCTCGGAGCCCGCCCTTGCAATTTTTGAAGGGTAGACCCCAGAAATCTTCCTCTTTCAAGGAAAAAGTGCTAGCCAGATCGGTCTAGAGGGCTTTTTCGACTCTGAACGATTGGATTCTCAAGAGAAAGGAACAAGGAAGGACAACCTTTTCCTTCCCCCCTACGAGATTGGCTTCTAGATCCAGTGTGTGGTACAAGACTGGGAAGGTTCTCGGTTTGGAAGTTTCAGCCTCCTCCCAGGGAGACTTCTCCAACTCGTTGACGCCTCGCGTAGATCAGCCATGACTAAGGCCAAGGTGATGTGGTCCACGTCGGAGATGGATCACTTGCTGAAGGGCATCTTCAGAACAATCGAGGTTTTCAGCTTGATAGACTGGACTCAAGGAGTCCTCGCAGACATCACAGACGATAAGAATGAGACGCAGATGCACCTTATTGCCTGTCTCGATAAAGCTGTTAGGGATGGGTCGGTCGAACTCACAGCCCTTTTTCACAGCAGGTATTATTAAGAAAGAGCTATGCTGTTTCTTTCCTGTCGTCAGGATTAACTCTCGCTCAGAGAGCAGAGCTCATGTATGCTCCCTTGACCAAATACCTCTTCCCTTCAGAGCTAGTGAAGGACTTATCGGCAGCTCTTGCGCACAAGCAACGCAATATCTGATTACAAGGACTGCGAGGAAAGTTCTTCCGGCTAACATTTTAGCCAGGAAGGAGAAGGAAGCTCCTTCCACGCGTCAGCCCTTTTGTGGGAGAGCCTTTCTAGAAGAGGACAGAGAATGGCTGCTGGAGGACAACCTCGTAACCCGAAACAGCAACCAAAACCCAAAAAGGGAACTCAACCTCCAGACACAAGTATCCCACTACTGGCAGCAGCTCTTTAAGCAGGTAAAACCAGATGCTGTCAAAAGCAGCAATAGAAGTGGTAGAGGACCCGTCGTCAGAGGGATTTTACAACAGACTTTTTCTGGTACCCAAGAACTCGGGGGATTGGAGATCCGTTCTGGACGTAAATCCACTGAACAAGTGCGTGAGCAAAGTCAAGTTTGTTAAGGAAATATCTGCGTCAGTCCTAGCAGACACCAGACTAGGTGACTGGATGGTGTCGATAGACCTGCAGGACGTGGTTTTTTCTTGTTTCAATTCACCCGAACTACAGGAAATATCTGAAATTTGTACATCACGCTACAACTTTTCAGTTCAGAGCATTTTTGTTTTGGACTAAGAACAGCCCCTTACGTTTTCACACGAGGGGTATCGAACGTGGCTCTCTGGTTACATCTGGAATGGGTACGAATTTCGATGTACCTGGACGACTGGCTAATCAGAGCCAGGTTGTAGGAAAGTGTCTGGAGGATCTACAAGTGACTACATCTACGTCCACTTCAGTTCCATCTGTCTAGTTATTGGACAAGAGACAAGACCTAGAGACGTGGATTCCGATCCCTCTGGGATTCAGGAATCAGGGGAGTTGGTGGGACGACCCCAACAAGTTACTTGAAGGCTTCAAACTTCATCAGAAGAACCCTGACCTAGTGTTGTATTCAGACGCATCAGACGTGGGGTGGGATACAACACTGGGGAAGGGCGAGATCTCGGGTCTATGGGAAGACCATCAGAAGAAATGGCACATAAACGTGGAGGAACTGATGGCCATTATTCTAGCGCTAATACACTTCCAAGAGGAGGTCCAAAACAAGTTAGTACAGGTTAACGCAGACAACACCACAGCGTTGGCCTACATCAGAAAACAGGGAGGCACTCGTTTGAATTCCCTTTACGAGGCAGCAAGATCTCCTGCTGTGGGCAAAAGCGAACAATATACCTCTGATAACCCACTTCATAGAGGGAGAGAAGAATGTCAGAGTGGATCTTCTCAGCAGAGGAAGACAGGTTCTCACGACAGAATAGACCCTTATTCACAAGGTATGCAGCAGTCTTTGGAATCTGTGGGGAGAACCGTCAATAGACCTTTTTGCGACGCAGAGAACAAGAGGTTACCTGTTTACTGCTTTCCAGTCCCCGACCAGGAAGCAGTGGCAGTGGATGCCTTCTTCATGGAGTGGGAAGGACTAGACACGTACGCCTTTCCCCCCATTCAGGATCCTAGACAGAGTCATGAAGTTCAGGGAGTCGAACAACACCCGTATGATCATGATAGCTCCATTTTGGCCCATGAGACCCTGGATCACAGAAGTGTTGGAGTGGCTAGTAGACACCCCCAGATCATTACCTTGTCAGAACGATCTACTCAGAAAGTCACATATTGAGAGATACCATCAAATCTCCTCGCTCTCATCTAACTGCCTTTCGACTATCGGAAAAACTGGCAAGAGCGAAGGGCTTTTCGAGGAAAGCTTCAAGAGCAATCGCAGGAGTGAGGAGAACGTCCACAATCAAGGTGTACCAATCTAAGTGGGACGTGTTCAGAGAATGGTGCAGAGTTAATAACTTTTCCTCTTCCAATACCTCTCTTACTCAATTGGCAGATTTTCTGCTACATTTAAGAACACAAAAGAAACTAGCAGTATCAACCATCAAGGGATACCGCAGCATGCTAGCCTCCGTCTTCCGTCACAGACATATTGATGTGTCAGGAGACAAGGATCTCTCGGACCTTCTAAGATCCTTTGAGACTGCTAAGAGGAAGGACAACCCAACCCCATCTTGGAATTTGGATGTAGTCCTGATGTTTTTAACCTCGAGCAGGTGTGAACCTCGTGACAAGGCTTCATGGAAGGATCTTACTAAGAAGAGCCTATTTCTGGTTGTGTTGGCAACAGCCAAGAGAATAGAAGAATTGCAAGCCATTAGCAAAAAGATGGGCTTCAATGGAGAGAATGCAGTCTGCTCTCTACGACAAGATTTTCTCGCCAAGAACGAGAATCCTTCGCAATCATGGCCCAGATCCTTTACCATTCCAGGGTTATCTCATTTAGTAGGACGAGAAAAGGAGAAAAGCCTTTGTCCAGTAAGAGCCCTAAAAAATTTTATTTGCAGAGGACCAGAAACCTGAGAGGACAGGCAGATAACTTCTGGTACTCGGTAAAGACGCCTTCGCTACCCTTGTCAAAGAATGCACTGGCGTTCTTTATCAAGGATTCAATAAGGAAAGCTCACCAGAGTTGTAACGAGAAAAATTTCCCATGCCTCAAAGTCAAAGCACACAAAGTAAAAAGCTGTGGCAACTTTGATAGCTAATAGATACAACAAGTGTAAAAAAGCGATTTTGGAAGCGACATTCTGGTGAAGCAAATCAATCTTCGCAGATTGTTACCTAAATAGGTACAGACCCAATATGAGGATTGTTGTTCCCTGGGTCCTTACGTTGCCTCCGGCGCTGTACATGGAGAAGGTACTACTGCCTCTAACCTATAACCTTGTTTATATTCTTACCTTTTCTTGAACTTGTTCTCATAGGTCGTCTGTGAAGGTTGCTGCAACCTTCCACGGCCTGGGACGCAAGTCTAAGTTAGGTTTTATGGAATGTGTTTTTAGTGTGTTAATGGGTCAGGTGGTCAGATCTTTGTCCATGGCTATGCCAGGAAAGCAAGATTGGTGGTCTAGTCATGTTACGGTCAAGGACCATGTGACAGCCCCACAGAGACTTTTTACAGCCCCCGGGTGGATCGCTGGGTCTCTCAAGGAAGGCAGGTAAATGAGGCTAGAAAACTATAAAGCCAGCTTCCTTATCAGGTAGGAACCAGATTATTAATACAGCTAATTTGTAGCCATTGATAATTCTACGAATTCCCGACGGTGTTGCGGTTTTCTACCCACCACCAATGGTGTCAATCAGCTATATATATGTAACTACCAGGGAAGTTACATATTTAAAAATGATATTTTCATTTTGAAATTTTTTTTTAAATATACTTACCTGGTAGTTACATATATAAAAGTTCCCTCCCTCCTCCCCTCTGAAAACAGGGGCATGGAATTTCTAAGGACTTATGGGAATGGTTCCAGGTACCTGGTTAGAGGGCGCACAGGTATGACAATCTGCTCACCTGTCGGCGATTGCCGCGAATTTTGAATTTCTGCCGTGCACACGACGAATAGGTGGGATTAAGCTATATATATGTAACTACCAGGTAAGTATATTCAAAAATTTATTTTAAAATGAAAATACCATATATATATATATATATATATATATATATATATATATATATATATACATATTTTTATGAAGCTGGTCTAGTGTAGAGTTAATACAATACAATAGTTTATTCATGATTTATTTATATATTTCATAAGATGAGTTCCTCTCATGTAGATTTAAGTTTATTATGCAAATTACGTAAGACTCTTGTTGTTAATTTCATTGTATTCTGTATTAAAGTCAGTATTTGTAAATTTGTTATTTTTAAGAATTAACTTTTATTTCACATATTTTTGTTACGAAGTCTTACATAATCTGTTTGAGAGTGTTATGTGACCATACAATATAGGAACAAGGGCTTATGTAATGTTTCTTATATTTTTATGAGGTATTGCATCATGTTTGTGAGAGAATACGCAATTCTTTTCATATGCCATGTGCTTTGGAAGATTCTCGAGGGTCCTAGGGCTGGATTTTATCTTTTTTCTTTTACTTCGAGGACAAAGGGTGGGCGTACCTAGCTTAGAGAGAGAGAAAGAGAGTCGTCTTGTGTTGCGTGAGTATGTGTTCTAGAAAGCAATACTTGGTAACTCTTGACGCCCTTAGGCCAGCTCTCAACGCTTCCCTGATTTTTTGAAATCTTCTGGAAGTAGCTATGTTTCATATAAAGGCGACCCCAGGGTTACATAGATCAAATAGAAAATCCCAGCCTTAAGTCATAGCTATCTCCCCTCCCCCCTCTCTCATACGCAGCTCAGTGTATTGTTTTAAAAGTGTTCAATGAAATATCAGAATTTTGGTGTGACGGCTTTTTATAAACATAGTGAGTACTTATAAAAATTCTTTAGAGTTTTGTAACTGTAGTAAGGTGAAAGGTATTTGTATCGTTGTCTGGTTAGCTATATTCATTGGATGTTAAGACTAATTAAATAGAGTGTAAAATCTTATTTAAAATGAAATAAGTGATTGTATAATTTTCATAGGTATTATTGCTATTGTCTCAGTCTAAGGTTTTATTCAGATATAATATTCCAAGTGAAGTGATTATCTAATTTTCAGATTGTAACATTTTTGTCTTAATCTAAGCTTTGTTCAGAGTTAATATTTTGAGTGATTTATTTTGTTTTTATGTAAATTCTTTCAAAGTGTTGCAATTTATATAGAATATATTTACTTTTGTAAAGAGTGTATTATTTCAATCACCAGTGTTTAAATTAGTATTCGCTCATATCCTGTTAAAGAATCGAAGTAAGTTGTTTGAATAAGTCTTGAGAATAATTACCCAGTTTTATTTTGAGTGTACTTAGAGACATTTGGATATTCAGTGTTTTATATATTGCTGTCTGGGAGTTATTTAACTTTCTAAGAGTTCGGATATTAATATTTCCAAGTGTAACAGATTTAATGTAAAAGCAAACAGGTGAGTTTGTAACTAAAGAGGTTGTTTAGCTTACCAGCCGTAAAATATATAATGAGCCATCATAGTATAACAATGTATACAACATAAAAAGCCATCGTATTCCCTGTGTTGGGGAAATGCAATTTTTAGGTCTGATATTTGACAGAAAGTTGACTTGGGTTTCTCATCTCAAAAAGATAAAATTTAAATATTTAAAGATTTTATGTACGGTATTTTTAAAGTATTAGCCTATACATCATGGGGAGCAGATTATCAGACTCTCCTAAAACTGTATAAAGGCCTTATTTTATCCAAACTTTTATATGGATGTGAAATAAATTCTTCAGCTTCCACTACCAAGTTGAAGATTTTAGATTCCATTCACCATACTGGTATCAGATTAGCTACTGGTGATTTTAGATCATCCCCCATCCCTAGTCTTTTAGTTGATGCAGGTGAGTGGCCTCTGAACTTACATCGGCAGTCTACTATGATTAGATAGTGATATAAGTTACAGAGGCTTCCTAATTCACTGTCATTTGAAGCTGCCAATAGAGAGAATGGCTTTTCTTACTATGAGAATCACTCTAAAACCCCAAAACCTTATGGATTCATAGTGAAAGAACTGCTAAATAACCTGAATCTTTCCAGGAGTGGGGTACTATTTTTTAGGCTATCAGTTACCCTTCCCTGGTAACTTCCAGAGATCTATCTTTGTAATTATTACACTGGCTCTAAAGGCAGCATGATAAATGAAGAAATGTGGTCCACCTTTTTAGAACATGCAGAACAACACAGGGATTGTGGATTTATTTTTACTGACAACTTCAAATCCTGTGCTAGCATTGGATATTGGGTGTACAATTCTTGTTTTAGTTGTAAACATGCACTCCCTTTAATATCCTCTATCTTTACAGTAGATCTGTATGGTATCCTGATTGCTATTAAAAAATAGCAGTATGAAAGAGGGTAATTTTACTATTTTTAGTGATGCAAAACGTGTGTTGCAGGCATTAACGGTTTTTAATCCAACCAACCCTTTAGTTTTAAGAATTTTAGAGGGGCTCTTTTTTCGTTGCACTGCAGGTAAAGAAGTTAAGTTTTGCTGGGTCCCGGCTCATGTGGGCATGCCAAGAAATAGAGGCAGACAAATTACTTCCTTGTAGATATCTTCTTCCTAGTAATGACTTTGCCTAATATCAAAAAGTCTCTTGGTGATATTTGGCAGCGCTATTAGAATTCCTTTGATCAGAATAAGATGAAGGAAATACCAAATGCTATACCTCCATGGAAGTATAAAAATATGCCAAGAAGGTGGGAGTCTCCCCTCTGTTGCCTTAGAGTTGGCCACACACGTTTTTCTTATGAGTTCCTGATGACTGGCAGGTGTCAGCCATTTTGTGATGATTGTTTGGTTCCTCTGACTGTGAGACATTTATGTATTGAATGTCCCAGTCTTGTGGGTATTAGGAACAATTCCTATCGGAAGCTCGTGGCGAGGATGGCAGGTACATCCTCACCAAGATTCTTGGATAGAACATTTTTTATAATGCCATTTGTATTTTTAATTTTATATTAGAAGCTGGCCTTCCTACTCGTTTTTAAATGATACATTGAATTTTGAAAATTTAAATTTTGAATTATTTATTAATTTTTTTTATTTTAGTCTTTTTATCTTGGTTATTGACTGTTAACTAAGAATACTTAAGTCAGCATCGATGACCACTGATGTTATGATGCCAGATAATTACAAATTTTTCATTCATTCATTCATCCATATTCATTTTCAGCCATACATTTCTGCTTTCTCTATTCAAATCTCCTATCATCTTTTGTAATTTCTCCCCTGATTCACTAAACACAACTATGTCATCTGCAAATCTTAAATTGTTGAAATATTTCCATTTAATATTAATTCCTGCATTTTCCAATCTAAATTCTTAAAAATTACTACTAGGCATGATGTGAATTATTTAGGAGTGATGGGGTCACCCTCTCTAACTCCTTTCTCAATAGGAATTTTCTCACTATTTCTTTGTAGTTTTTAGGATTGCTGTACTTCCTGTATAGATATCTGCAAGTGTTCTAACATAAGATTCTTCTATTCTTTGTTTTTGAGGGGCTTTCATTACTACTGATGTTTTGATAGAATCAAAAGCTTTCTTATCCTGTGCTGTACATAGTGGTGTGTCATACTTTGTTGATTTTTCCATTAGCTGGTTTATTACATGGATATGGTCAGTTATCGAATACCCACTTTTAAAACCTGCCTGCTCTCTTGGTTCATTAAAGTATAGCTGTCTTTTTATTCGGCCCTATATGATCTTTGTAGATATTTTATATATTATGGAGAGTAAACTTATTGAGTGGTAATTTTTCAGGTCTCTTGTGTCTCCCTTTTTGTGAATTAGTATAATGATAAAGTTTTTCCAAGCTGTAGGTATATAGTATTTTTGCAGACGTTTGGCGTAGAGTTCAGCCAGTTTTACTACTACGAAATCTCCTCCATCTATTATTAAATCAGTTGTTGGGCCATCTTCTGCTTCTTTGCCTCTTTTCATGACTTTTAATGCTTTCTTTACTTCTCCTACTGTTACGTTTGGTACCAGCTCAGGTGTTTCATTATTTTAAGTTATTTCTTATAACACTATTGTATAGTATTGCATAGAAATTGATATTTTTATCACTCAGTCTCTGTTGTGGATAATATTTCCATTTTCTTCCTTCAAAGCAAATATCTGTTGGCACCCTGTTCCAAGTCGTCTTTTCATCAATTTAATGCTTCTTCCTCTCTTTAGTGTTTCCTCAATTCTGGTCTAATTATATATATACACACACACACACACATATATATATATATATATATATACATATATATATGTATATATATATATATGTATATATATATATATATATATATGTGTGTGAGAGAGAGAGAGAGAGAGAGAGAGAGAGAGAGAGAGAGAGAGCATATTTGATGGTAAGATTCACAGATATAAATAGGTTATCAACTGAAATCAATTATATCCATACTGTTCTTGACTTTAGATTATACAGGCGTGTAAGTATTTCCCGCCTCACTTTAGTTGAGGCGATACGTTAAGTTGAATGTCATGACTTCAGTTAATTTAAATCATGCTCTTTGTTGTTTTTATTACGGGACCTCTTTTGATTCACTTATCTCTTGGGGCATTGTGATCCCACGGAAGGCTGTGAGAGAGAAGCTCTCTTATTAATGTATTTATTTTAAAGTCATCAAGGCAGCACACCGGTGTTAATAGCATTTTATTTGAATGTTGAATATGGAAATGGTGCAATTGATTTCACTTTGAAAATCCTATTTTCTACTGTTCATAATTTACTAGAAAATAGTTACTTATTTCTTGTTACTCTCTTTTTCCTTTACAGTGGTGCCAGACATATCATAAGACTGGTCCAACTCAAGAGGTATTTAACCACCTAGCAAAGAAACGGAAATTGGAAACTTTGACTCTCTATGATATCTTGAGTTTATTGAAGAAAAATAAGCTAATGTCCCTTCTAACACGCATCAAGTGGCAGGAATGTATTGGTAAGATCATCATTATCATTGTAATTTTTTTTATTGCACTATTTAGTAAGACTACAGAGTATGCAGCATTTTGAGCCTTGTGTAAGAAATGGAAAATAGTGTTTGAGAATGCTGACATTTTAATGTCTGAATTAGAATTTCTAGCACTTGAGGTTATAAACATTTGTATTCATAACCAAAACACTCTTGGAGATTTCATAATGCAAACTTGTAACACCATGTCACAATGTTATTGTTGTAAGGTAGTTTAACGAAACTACCGAGTATCGTGCCGAGAGTTGTGCAGGGTTCACCTGAAGGAATTGTATTTAAACCTGAAGAAGGCAAAGTTGAAACAGTTTAATAGCTAGTTAGGAAGAGACGAGGGTAATGTATGATTAAGAAAAAAATATAAAAAATGCAGCTGGGATCCAGCTGGACAGGAAAATACTACTGTCCACAGTTTGGCACGCAAGGCATAATGTAGGTTTTACTTCTCTAGATGGGACACTTTCTCAGCTCCATACTTTAATCAGTGTTTTTATTAGATGTATTTGGTCATCCCTAAAATATGTTTCCCATATTGATTAAGTATAATGCTAAATTATGTTTAGTTCATTTTGCCCAATAGCAGCACAAACTCTTCTTTTTATGACATGTATTAATAATCATTGTATCCTAAAACCTCCCTTAAATTTTTTTCTGCATTTATTGCAGTGTTTTCATCTCTCTTCTTATGCATACTAGATTATAGAAAATTTTGAGTAATGATAAGGTAGCATCATGCAAACAAGAAAGTAATTTGTCAGATGAAAAATAGCAACAAGATTTGCTATATTAACTTACGATCATCCAGTATATTTAATCCCCCTTGCAGCCCTTTTTGACATTTGACTAAATGAGCCAGTGTGTTGGTTTTATATAAGTTTAAACAATTAAAGATGGATAAATTTCCAAAGGTATTTTTCATAGTGTTGGTTCAATGGTTTACTTGCATTGACATGAAAAACCTATATTTTCAAGCTTCATGTTATATCTATGAACTTCCCCTAATCTTCATATTGCTTCTCTCTGGAAGCTCAGTTATATCAACCCTTAACCTTAAAACTAAAAACAATTCCTGCTTTATTTCCTTCCAATAGACTTACGCCTAAGAGTTAGTGGTAATAAAACAATGGCTTGGCCAAGCCATATTGCCTTTGTCTTCAGCCAGTCTACGTCACTGTTGACTTAATCGACAGGCCTCATACTGCAGATTGTTCAGAATTTTGGTTTTTAGTGAGTTTATAGATATCTTCTGGACTTTTCAGTAATTACTGCATAGATTGCTCAAGGCAATTGTTTCTGGGCAGTTATGATCTGCATTCCCATTATGAGATTGACTCTACCCATATACAAGCAGTAGGAGCAGATAATCTGCGGCTGCTGGAGATGGACCTCTTCAAGGTGTGTTCATCTTTGGCTTTTAACACCCCTCATGTTTAAATTCCCTAGTGGAGGCACTCATGGTATTGGTGATCATAGTAACCTGCCAACAGATGATGGAGGTGTTCCTATTCATTTAAAATTTATTAAGGGCATCCCAAGACTATAGCAAAAATTGTGCCCCGTCGGCCAAAGCATCCCTTGACTGAAAAATTGTAATTGTGTGTAGAAGTGGGATATCCAGGACCTACTCCATTACAGCTCTAACGAGGACAAGCCTGTCCGTATTGCCCAGGTAGCCTTCCTGTTGAAGGTATGGAAGTAGCTGGCAACTGAAGACACTGGGGAGATAGAGAATAGCACACCAGTTACCAATTGCCGCTAGATGGTCATTCCTTTACTAATTACATGTGTTTATTGAAGGGAAGAAAATGGAAAAATTTTACCGTTTTAAAATTTTAGGGCTAAAGGTAAATTAAAACTAGTTTCTGGAAATGAACCAGTATAAACATTAGGAAAGGTTCAAGAAATAAATAGTGTCACATACACACAACCTGTCAACGTGTACTAAAAAAGTGGCCAATTGAGGGATTTCATGCTTGTACGGACTAGTTGTAGGTCGAGTTGTTCTTTGGGACCCCGTGAGCTGTGATTTAAGGAAGGCTTTACATAGACCTGTTTTATGCTAAGACACAATTTTTAATTTTTATTAATTAATGATGTCATAGATATCCAATGGTCATCATAGAATTAACAATATTTTTTTTTACTTCCAACTTATCAGATGTTCATACACATGTCTAACCTCCTATCCACTGACTTGGGGCACCAAGAGGACATTGAATAGTTTCAACTCTTGAGTTTGAAGATAAAGGCAATATGGCTTGGCCAAGGCATTGGTTTATTGCCAATAACTGCTAGATAGCCTCATTACCTTACAAGAGGACTAAGTCTATTGGAAGGAAAGGAAACGGGTAATTTGTAAGTTTTGATAATTGATATAGCCAAGCATCCAGAAGGAACTGATATGGACATAAGGTGAGTATAGAGATGACAATATACCCCAAAAGCTGAAAGAATATTCAAGTAATTCTCACAAGTATTTCCTGTATGCTAGAAGGATTTTCTTCGCTATTTATGTAATCGTATCATTCTCATCCCAATGAGCTTGAAAATAGGTTTTATTAAAGTAAGTTTTATAGTTGATGCCATATTGTTTAGACTGTATAAGATGTTTGCTTAATTTGACTAGTGTATTTGAGAAGTCTAATTTATCACTATTTGCATCTAAAATCTCCCTGTCATAACACCAAACATCCATAGAAAGTGTACACATACTCCCAGACTTATGACTAGAGTATGTTCTTGACCATTGAATATACATCAGAATGGAAATAAGTTTAAAATATGCCTGAAGGATGTTTTGGTATTGAAAGAGACTTTTGTTTCTCTCTTCATTCACACTTTTCCACTTATCATTACTTTAAATTTTTAAAAAACTCATGGAAATTTTGGACTTATTTTTAGTGTATGTTTAAGTGGACATACTATTTTAAAAACTGCAATGTTATTACAGTATTACATTACTGTATACCTAAAAAAAGTTATGTCTTTAAAGCTCACCTATAAATCACAAGTTGTTGATCTAGAAGTGCTAGCTTCACAACCTTATAGTTAATGAATATGGATAAATTTGCGATAGCTGTCTTCTTTTTGGAATCAGCTAACATGGTATCCCTATACTGTGTCACTTGGAAGAGACAGCAGTAACTGAGCCAGGAAGGGCATTTGGGTTATATAGCAGTGATGAAGATTGTTAGAGTATTTACTCTCTCTCTCTCTCTCTCTCTCTCTCTCTCTCTCTCTCTCTCTCTCTCTTTCTCTGTGCATCATTACTTTTTAGTGATTACAGTCGGTCCTCATTTTCTAAATTTGTTGGAGAGGTAATCAGCATACTGGGTATGTCTTTTAGTGTTAAAAGGTCTTGTTATATTTGCAGGTGTGATACTAGTGAGTCACACAAAGAATAGGTTGACCTGCATTTGATTTGTGCTCCTTGCTGAGGATCTGATCTGATGATAGGATATCTTAAGCTGGTTAGGACTAGAACTAATGCTAGTTCCTGTGAAAGATATATTTTGATAGCATATTCCAGTACCTTAGAAGTAGAAAATTACAGGGTTAAATGTTCAAGAACATAGAAAAACGTAGGTCTTAGTTCCTGAAGTGATCAGTTAGAGTTGGATGTAGATTTTTTTTTTTTTTAATGTAATTTTATTCGATCTTTTTCAGTCCGCATTCTTATGTTCAAATTTGTTTCTACCATTACTATAGCTTATAGCATCCAAGTCTCTGCCCTTTTAGCCCAGCATTTCCCAAAATACACTGCCTACTAACAATAAAAGAATTCATGATGGATTTTCTCAAGTTTGAGAGAGAGAGAGAGAGAGAGAGAGAGAGAGAGAGAGAGAGAGAGAGAGAGAGAGAGAGAGAGAGAGAGAGTGTGTGTATGCTTGCTGTAGATGTAATTTTGTTTCTCAGCATATTTGTACATTTTAATAATAAATTAGTAATTAGACACATTATGTTTTGACTACTCTTTCCCTCAAACCCATGAAGTAGGAAATATGGATGGCTGAAATGGGTGCAGGGGAATGGCAGAAGAAAGTTTGGGAACCACTGTAGCCTATTGTTAACTAATGCTTCTATTATTTTCCTGTAATTGAATTATAAGAAAGTAATATTGGTTCTATTTATGATTGTTACTGAAAAGTTTATTAGGATGATTTTGATTGAAGGAAAATTCTTGAAAGTATAGGGAAGAGATGAAACAAGTTTTAACTCCAGCAATTTACTCTTCTATATATAAGCACATGCTTGATTTGCCTTGCAATAGGCTTCAACCTCAGTTTTCAATAGGGTAGATTTTTAAAGAAAGTTAAGGAGATATCAATTTCTACTCAATCTCATTAATTAATGACTCAGGTTTATCCATGTTTTGAATTCATGATGTGAAACTGAAGAGTGCCATACTTTAGCAATATCTGCAGAATAATTTCATTTGTTGTAACATGTAGTTGCTGCAGTTAAAGAAATTGATTGAATCCAAGTCCTCCTATGTGATAAAATTAGAGAAGCCTTGGGTGATACTTCAGAAAAGGTTTTGGAAATGTCTTTGGTTGATTCCATTTTGGAGGTACTGTTAACTAATGCTATTATTAAGGAATACTTTGCAGATCATCTGCATTTCAATTAGTTTCTTTATTTTTTTATCACCCATAAGGAACAATACAATTGCTGATTATGCCACAGAGGCTGCAAATTTGTTTATTAATTTCACACTCGGGAAGAAAACGTTTCCTACTTTTTGTCATTAAGGCAGTTTTGGATGCTCAAAAGCAATCTTTGATATCTTCTCTAGTTTTGTGTCCCATTCCATATTCTGACATGGCAAATAGAATTATTGAATATATTTTGGGTCCTTAAGATATTTTTTACATTATCTGACTTTTCTTTCATTTTCATTATCATATTCTTTTGCTTATCACTCTTCTGGTACATCTCGGCCTTCCAGGGCTTGCACTTCTAACTGATCATCTTCTCGTTCTTCTCATTCTTGTAGGAGAAAAGTATATTTAAGATCTTGGGGTTGTAGAAGAAGATCCTTCTGACTATTAGCATTTTTCTTTTCTAACATGAGGGATACTTGTTCTCTTAACAAATAAGTCTGGTAATTTCTTCAGACAGAACTGTGGGTTCTATCTGTATTCAGATATGGTTATCATATTCCTTTCCATTCTTTTCCTCCTTTTTCAAATGTTCTGGTACCTTAATGAGATTAAATCACCAATACTACAAAGCACTAGTACATTATGCTAACCAAATGAGTCCTCCGTGCTCATTCGCAGCAGGTCCCACATTCACTCCAGTTGTAAACAAACCGGAAAATCAGCTCAACATGCAAAGTGAGGAATTATCTCCTTTTCAAACCTTACATAACGTTATTGTTGAGAAATGCCCTAATAAGTTGTGTAAGGTGAGTTTGGAAGCTTCTTATTCTTCCAAATCTGCAGAAGTAGCCTGTGCGAGCGAGCAGTTAGGTTGTAACTGAGAGGCAAGGTGAATGCAACTAAACTTTATCAAACACAACGAGCTTAAATACCAGGTGTTGAGAGCAAGAATGTGATAAAAATTCAAACAAAATCAGGCATTAACTGTCAAGTTTATACAGGTTGGTTTATGAATAGAGGAGGGAAGAGCAAGTGATAAGATAACAATCAAAACCGTTACACTGAACAAGCGTGTGTGAAACGTGCGGTACATGGCTCCCCTACTCAAAATGACATACATATGAAATAGGGCGCCCTGTTCTTTAGAGGCGTAATGTAGACAGGTCATATGTCAGGAGATATGCATGTTTTAGGTGATCAATGGAGACCCAGTCTTCTTTGCCACGCATGTTAATTAAGAATGCTTTCGGTTTACTATGGATCACGAGGAAAGGGCCTATTGTAAGGGGGCATTAGCTGCAGCTTGCTTGTGCTGTTTTGCAGGAAAATGTGCGTTGCTGAGTGCAGATCCGTCAGTATGTGTTGCTTAGCTGGGGCTTATAAGTCTGACTGCATGGAATAAATTTTACCTCAATGTGATGTAGGCACTTGAGAGTGTTGGAGGAGGTAGCAGATGGAAAAAAAACTCGGCAGGAATGACCAACTGGTCTTCATACACCATATCAGCTGCTGAGACATCTAGGGCTTCATTAGGAGTGGTCCTTTGTCTCATGAGGACCCAAGGAAGCTGGGTAAACTAGTTGGAATCCTTGCAGTGGGATAAAGCTGCTTTGATGGTGCAATGAAAACGTTCAACCATTCCGTTGGCAGCTGGGTTGTAGGTGGTTGTCTGATGTAGGGTGATTTTCAGGAGGTTCGCTAATGATGTCCACAATTAAGAGGTGAATGTGGTACCCCTGTCAGAAGTAATAAGCTCAAGGAAAACAAATCTCGCTATCCATCCTGAGAGTAAGGCAGATGTACATGAGGTGGACATTGCAGTTCCATGGTAATGGCTTCAGGCCAATGAGTGGAGCAGTCAATGATGGTAAACAGGTAATGATTTGCTTGTAATGTGGGTAGGGACCCAACTACGTCGACGTGAATGTCGGGAAAAGGAAGGTGAGGATGAGGAAAGGTGCCCACTGCAGAATCTATGTGTTGATGTACTTTTGAAGTTAGGCATGAATTACAGGTGCAGACCCAATCCTTAGCATCTTTAGTAATGCCATGCCAAATGAACTTCATCTTCAGTAGCTGTGCAATAGATTGGTGCGAGGGATGTGAAAAACATGAATGAAGTCAACTACCTGTCGGCGCATGGGGGAAGGTATCCATGGATTAGTTCTACCAGTACTGATGTCTGAGGAGGGAGGTGTTGGAGTCGTCGAGGGGGATGTCTTTCCAGCTGAGGGATGTGCAGGATGTCCTACATGCTTGGTACTCTAGATCCTTTTGTAGAGGTTCTGCCAAGGCCGTGTAATCCAATCCCAGGTGAATGCTGGCCAATGTGTTATTTGACAAGGCATTGGCAATGGGATTCATTTTCCAAGGTGTGTTGTGAAAGGTCGAATTGTATTCATCCACGGCAGGGAGATGTTGACGTTGACGGGTGGACTAGGCGTCGGTCTGTCGAGTGAAGGCATGCATCAGAGTCATGCGGTTCGTGCGAATGAGGATAGGCTTACCATCCAGGAAGTGGCAAAAGTGATGGACAGCCAAGTGCACCACCAGCAATTCAAGGTCCAAGGTAGAGTAGCTGGCTTTTGCCTTGGACAGTGTTTTACTGAAGAAGGTAAATGGGCGGGGCGAAAGATTGACCACATGCTTGAGTACTTCCCCAATAGCGACTTCACTGGCAACAGTGGAAAGAAGAAGAGGGGCATGTGGCACAGGAAAAGTGAGAGGAGCAGAGGTTGATAGGGCATTATTTGCATTGTGGAAGGCCGCTTCTTCAGAGGGACCCCACTTCAAGTCTTTTGGCTTACCCTTGAGGGAGGCGTAGGGGGCAAGAGCGGCGGCGATGGCTGGCAGGAAAGGAAGCAGTGATAATAGTTGACTATGCCCAAGAATTCTTGCAGCGCTTTGACGGTCAACGGTGTTCGGAAGTCCTGTACGTCTGTTACCTAATCAGGGAGGAGGTGGACTCCTTCAGGAGTGGTCTGGTGCCCTAAAAAAAAAACTTCGTAGGTGCCAAAGGTACACTTTTCGTTCCGGATTACAAGGCCGTTCTGTTGTAAGCAATTAAGTACGATGCGTAGGTGACAGGTGTTCATCTTTGGAGGAAGAGAAAACAAGTATGTCATCCACGTAGCATACACAGAAGGGGAGGTCCCCTAAGATGCCATCTATGAAAGGCCAAAACAGAAGTTATTGAACGTGTATGTAGCAAAGGGGATAGTGATCCAGTTTTGTCTGCTTGTTCAGGCGCATGTAATCCTCACACGGATGCAGAGAGCCATCTTTCGTCAGGACAATGTCTAAGGGTGATGACCATCGGCTTGAGACCTTTTAGCAAAGGCCCATTTCCTCCATCTCGCTAAACGTTTGTTTAGCAGTTGCCAAACTATTCGGTACCAGATGCCTGAATCTGACAAACACTGGGGGCCCCGTCGTCTTAATATGGTGATAAATACCGTGTTTGCGGAAACCGTGGGTGTTTGACGAAGTTCTGGACGAAAAATTTCCAGGTACAACATGAGGTGGTGGATGCTGGCATCTGTGGGTGAGCTGATGTGGAGAGTGAGGTTGGAGGGGGCAGGTTGAAGAGCTGTCGAGGAGTACAAATCCGAGTCGACTAACCAACGGTGAGGGATATGAACCAGGAGGTGGAAATGTGAGAGGAAATCCGCTCCGAGGATTCGCATTGTGACGTCAGCAGCGAGAAACTTCCAATTATATTTGGTGCTTCCAAACGATAATGTCTGGGTTTCATAACTGGGTAGTTATTGCAGATCTGTTGGCAGCTACCAGGTGGACATTGGCAGACCTAGACAGACTATGTCATGTGCTGTAGAGTAGCCTTGGTAGAAGAAAACAGCAAGTACCCTTGTCTACCAAAAGTCACAGACTCGTACTTGCATCATGTAAAAAGAAAAGATCAATGAATGAAACATGCAAGACAATTATTGGTGCTGGCAAGGAGAAAGGTCTCAAAAGGAAAAACCCTAGAAATGAATGGTTTGATGCAGATTGTGTGATGACAGCAGAGAAGAGGAAGATTAATCGTATGAGGTGGCTGGAAGACCGAAATAATCGTAGGAAGAGAGAGGATTTTAGACGGGCAAGGAGTGTTGCTGTTGGTATGAACAGGAGGAAAACGAAACAAGCCGTAGAGAGAGGACTGGATAATATAGAACAAATTAGGAGACATGGTCATTCAAGAAGACAATATCAGGGAATAAATCAGATCAGAAAATGATACTAACTTAGGCAGGAATTGATCAGAGATAAACAAGGAAATATACTGGTTAACAAAGAAGACGTTAAACCAAGATGGGTTGCATATTTTGCAGAATTACGAAATAGACCAGAACCAGAAAGAGTAGCAAATATAGAGGTGATGCAGGATGAGAGACCACAAGAGGTATTAGAGTTGCCAACAGGAGATGAAATCCTGAGGGAAATGACATACTGTATCTGAAAAATAATAAAGGCAGCTGGTATTGATGGTGTCAATGTAGAACTTATAAAGCAATGTGCTTAACTTATGGAACAAAGAGATTATGCCTGGTGTATGGGAAGAAGGGGTAATGGTGCCAATCCACAAGAAAAATGACAGAACGGTGTGTTCAAATTATAGAGGGGTCTGCCCACTGTCAGTAGGGTATAATATTTTAGCAAAAATCCTTTCCAATAGACTATATGTTTATTGCAAAAGAGAACTTGGTGATTACCAAGCAGGTTTTAGGGAAGGGAGATCCACAGTTGATAAAATTTTTACTCTGAGACAGATTTTAGAGAAATAGTGTGAGTACAGTAAAGACTGTTGACACATGTTTATTTTTTTTAAACAGGCTTATGATAGCATTCACCGAGATTCCTTACGGAAAATACTCCATTATTTTGAAATACCAGCAAAACTGATTAGGCTGACACAAATGTGTTATAGTAGTATGAGATGCAGAGTAAGAGTTGGAGGGGAAATAACAGATGCCTTCCCAGTGTCAGGTGGACTTAAACAAGGCTGTCCTTTGTCAGCGCTGTTGTTTAATTTGGCCCTTGAGTGGATAATGAGGCAAACACCATCAATAACAACAATAAACCTAGGAGAAGTCAATTGTGATCGTTTGGCTTATGCTGATGATGTTGACCTATACGGAGAGGATTTTCAAGAACTGCAACATATGTTTGGAGCTTTTAGAGAGGCCAGTTTGGGAATAGGTTTAAAAATCAGTGAAGAAAAAAAAAAACAAATTCTAAAGGTTTCAAGACAAGGAAGTGAAGTTGGTAATATAGCATGTGCTGGATTAAACTTGAAGGGCGTAGATAAATTTATATACCTGGGATCAACAATCACCTCAGACAACAGCGTGGAAGATGAAATAAAGATAAAGATAGCCACAGGAGCAAGGTGCCTCTGGTCACTGAAAGAAATATTTAAGTCCAGAACCTCTGAGTAGGAAAACTAAATTCATAACCTATACAACAATAGAGACCTACCTTGACTTACGGTTTTGAGACACGGTGGTTAGCTAAAGAATTGGAGAGAAGACTTAGTATTTGAGAATGGAGTGTTGAGGAGAATATGAGGACCAATATATGACAACAAGGAGGAGATTTGGTGAAGGAGAAACAACCATGAATTGAGACAGTTGTCAGAACTGCCCATAATAACCAACATCATAAGAGCACAAAGGCTATGGTTGGCTGGGCAAGCAGCCAGAATGGAGAACAGCAAGTTGCCAGGGGAGTTAAGCTTGGTAGACCAGAGGGAAGACAACCCATGGGGAAATGACGTATGAGATGGGAAGATAATGTCAAAAGAGATGTGGAGCTCCCGAGACCTGGAGTTCTTGCCCGTGTGAATGATATCGCACTGGATACGGAAGAGTGGAGGAGTCTTGTAAAGGCAGATAAGGACCACATGGGCCCAGAACCAGTAGAGTGAGTGAGTGATTGAGTGACGGGAGGCCATCATCGCAAGTGATGGCCTACTTACACTTTTTGGCCACTGTCAACCAATCGCATATTTCTTCGCAGCAGCCCCGGATCTGGAGTGGTAGTATGATTGCAGCTGATGGGTGTCAGTAAATGGCTGGAGAGGTCGTTGGTTGGGGCATAAGGGAAGAGTGGTATATGTGGGTGGTGGGCGGCTTTGTTGTTGCTCCTGCACGTCACGGGGTGGGTGTCTGTGTCCTACTGCATTCACGTCAGCTTCGGTTGATGTTGAATAGCTGTCCTCTCTGGAGGCATTAATGGAGGCCATGAAGGTGGTAAAGTGGCTGTTCATAAGGGTACGAAGTAAGTTCACCTCAACGGTTGTTGAGAGAGAGCTGAAAAAGTTCGGCTATGTGGGTAGCTGGCAATGGCGAGTACTGCTCCAGGAGGTATTTTTTGAGGGCCTCACAAGTTATTGGGGTGTTCCCTTGCTCGCAAAGCCAATCAGAGATATCCGAGAGAGGGGTCTCAGGGATCGCCATGAAATTATAATCTGCTTTGGTGCTTGACTGAGTCATGCCCTTGATATAAAACTGGACTTCAGCATGCTGGAACTAGGCGAATGCTTCTCCGCTGGCAATGAGAGGCAGTTTTGTTGAGGCGGCGTGTGCCGTAGAGGCAGGTTCGGTGGGGGAATATCTTCAAACAGTAGGGCACAGCAGTGAGGGGGCAGGCGGGAGGGAGCGTACACTCCGCTGGTCACTAATGTGTGAGCGAGCAGTTAAGTTGTAACTGAGAGGCGAGGTGAATGCAGCTAAACTTTATTAAACAGACATCGAGCGTAAATACCAGGACTTGCGAGTAAGAACGTAGCAAAAATTTAAACAAAATCAGGCATGAACTATCAAGTTTATACAGGTTGGTTTATTAACAGTACAGGGAAGAGCGAGTGGTAAGATAACAATTAAAACCGTAACAGTGTATGATCGTGTATGAAACACATGCGGTACAATACTCTTCTAAGACATTATATCCTTCAGTTATCAACTTTGTGGTGGATAGAATATATTGTTGTCTCATATTCAGAAAAATGCTTGCAATTCCGGTTTCCAATTAGGATTTAAGCCTTCTATAATACAAAAACATACTGACTTGCATAAGGCCCATCCGTTGTGTAATATTGTCTTAGTTTTCAGTTGGGTTTCCAGTCTTAACCCCTTAAATTCAGTTTTTGCAATTTGTTTTATTAAAGAGATTCTGTTTTTGTTTAATCAGGTAGAAAGTGTTCTTTAATTACTTTAATTGGCACATTTTATAAAAGCTTAATGAGTTTTAATTGGTTTCCCTGCTAGATTTGTTAGCGTTCTTCCTTAGGGAAAGCACCAATTTCGTAATAAATCAAGGCATATCTTCCTTTCGGATTTTGTTAGTTTTTGGCATCGAGAAAGCACTGCACTTTGAAAGCAGTTCTAGGGAGTACAACTTATTAAACAGAATAACGGACATTAGTTTTCATAACAGCTGAAAATCCAAGCCATCATTAATGATTAGCAGAGACATTAGTTGTCTTTTGCAGAGTGCATATGGATATGACACCCCAATACTGTACTTCCTTACCTGCTAAGTAAGTGATGAGTTTTTTTATTCTCAGAAATCCAGCAAGCCTTTGCTTGTGGTAGGAAAGTCTTGACTTGTCTGTCCAGTTGCATACACTAGCCGCACTTCTATAGTCGAGTATAGAGATCATAATTACAAAGTATTCCTTCAGGAAGGGTTCTGAATGTTGACTGTGCCTTAAGGAATCAAGATCCTCTCATAAGGTCTCGAATTCTTTAACTACTTTAGATCCTTCTGCAGCTAAAGTGAACTGAGGCTAAACTAACTAATTTAGCTTTTCTATCTTGTGAAATTAAGCTCGCCTATCTCCAAAGTTATCGGTCATGTAGCACAAGTTAGCAAGAAGAGCAAGAAGAGGTATTTTAGCACTAGGAGAATTAGTAATGTTACTTCAGTATGTAAATATGTGTGTGGTAGCTCAAGTTCAGCTGATTACCACCCAATTTCCATAACTCCCTTATTATCTAAAGTTTTTTTAATGCCGTTTGGCAAAACGTCTAAATAGGTTTGCTAAAGGTAATCATATATTCAATAGTTTGCAATCTACCTTTGTAAAGGCCTTCAGGCATGTGATGCCCTCACAATTGCTGTACAGAAATCCCTTGATTGTGATCAGGAGTTTCGTATGATTTTTAGTGCTGCTTTTTATCGTGTTAATGATGAGGCCCTTGTTTTCAAACTCAAACAGTTGGGAGTGGGTTGGTCTTTTCTTAACATCATAATTGAATTTTTTTCACAAAAGGTTGTTGTTCATGGGCACCATAGTGAGTATAGGAATGTGATATCTGGTGATCCTAGTGTTCTTGGTCCATTACTTTTCTTACTATATACACATAACTTGTGGTTTGGCCTAGAAAATTATCTCACATATGCAAATGAGGCTATTCACTTTCCATCAATTCCATCTCTTGAATGTAGATCCGGGGTTGCTGAATCCCTTAATAGAGATCTAGCTAAGATTAATGCATGATGCAAATTATGGGGTATGAAGTTGAATCCTAACAAAACTCAAAGTATGATTGTAAGTAGGTTGAGGACAGCGGCTCCTCAACATCTGGATCTCAGTATTGATAATGTTTCTTTAACTCTGTATGGCTCTCTTAAAATTTTATGTGCAATTATTGACAGCAAATTTGCTTTTGAGAAACACATTAGGTCTGTGTCTTCTTCAATTGCCCAAAAAATGGGTTATTAACCCTGGATAGGTACGGTGGGTCGTTTGCGACCCCGAGCGTCAAAAAAAACAGGTTTTTCTCACGTGACTCACCCCTGTGACTGAATTTGTGGGTGATCGACCTGCAGGAGGTGTCTCCCCTACACGCTCTAGTAGTGTCCAGATGTGCATTGCTGTAGCTGTACTCCTTCCCCGATTTCTGAGACGCGTCGGGGTCGTTCGCGTCCGAGTTTACCCTTCTGAGGTAGTTTGCATAATTATCAAAGTTATTACGTATTATGAAATTGTCGTAGAATGGTGCAACTTGTATAGGTTATCAGTTGTGGAAAGTCTTGGTGGATTGTTTGGCTACCATGTGCATGTTTTTTTTTTTAGTTAAAATGTCGTTCATCACCACGAGGACCATTTTACCGCGAGTGCCCCTTTTTCATTTTTTTTCATTTTTTTGCCAAGTCATTTTTCCGTAAGATATTGCCAAATAGTGTCGTAAAACTTTTGCTTGTTTAGTGTTGGAAAGTGTGTCTAGATGATCTGGCTACCCATGCATGACTTTGTTTTTGTCAGATACGACGTAGTTATTGGTATATTGGGTATTTAACTGCGGTTACCAATTTCTGTTTTTTTTTCAATATTTGTAAAAATTACTACGTAGTAAGGAATTGCCGTATATTATTCATTTTTTTTTCATGTTTATGTGTTAGAAAGTGTGCCTTGATGGTTGGGCTAACACGTGCATGTCTTTTTTTTTATCTGAGATGTCGTATATTAGAATGTCGGGCATTTTACCGCGAGTGTCCCTTTTTAATTTTTTTTAATTTTTTTGCCAAGTCATTTTTCCGTAAGATATTGCGAAATAGTGTCGTAAAACTTTTGCTTTTTTAATGTTGGAAAGTGTGTCTAGATGATCTGGCTACCCATGCGTGATTTTGTTTTTGTCAGATACGACGTAGTTATTGGTATATTGGGTATTTAACTGCGGTTGCCAATTTCTGTTTTTTTTCAATATTTGTAAAAATTTACTACGTAGTAAGGAATTGCCGTATATTATTGATTTTTTTTTCATGTTTATGTGTTAGAAAGTGTGCCTTGATGGTTGGGCTAACACGTGCATGTCTTTTTTTTTTATCTGAGATGCCGTATATTAGAATGTTGGGCATTTTTCCGCGAGTCCCCCTTTTTATTTGTTTTGCATTTTTTTGCTTAGTCATGTTACCGTAAGGAATTGGCAAGTAGTGTCGCAAAACTTATATTTTTATAGTGTTGGAAAGTGTTTCTAGATGATCTGGCTACCCATGCCTATTTTTTTTTTAGCCAGATATGGCGTATATATAAGTATGTGTTCGATTTTCCTGTGATTGCCATTTTTTCGTTTTTTCCCATTTCTTTCAAAATTACTACGTACTAAGGAACTATCACAGAGTAATATTTCATTTACTGTATATGTTTATTTGTCGGAAAATATGCCTTGATGGTTTGCCTAGCACGTGGCTGAAATTTTTTTTTTCTGAAATGCCGTATATTAGAATGGCCATTTTTCCACGACTGCCCCTTTTTATTTGTTTTGCATTTTTTTGCTTAGTCATGCTACCGTAAGGAATTGGCAAGTAGTGTCGCAAAACTTATATTTTTATAGTGTTGGAAAGTGTTTCTAGATGATCTGGCTACCCATGCCTATCTTTTTTTTAGCCAGATATGGCGTATATATAAGTATGTGTTCGATTTTCCGGTGATTGCCATTTTTTCGTTTTTTCCCAATTCTTTCAAAATTACTACGTACTAAGGAACTATCACAAAGTAATGATTCCTCTAGATGTTTATTTGTCGGAAAATTTTGTTTACTTTTTTTTTGATTGAATATCATCAAATTTTTTTAGCTAAAATATTGTTTTACATTTTTTTTTTTCGATTTTATTTCCCTTCAAAAAAAAATTTTTGGGTCAGAATTTTAATTTTATAGTCGAAAAATAATCGACAATTATCCAGCAACCCACCATGCAATTTTTATGCATATCCAATAATAATTAGATTAGTAAATAACACCTTGAAATTGACATACCCTTCCTACATTTCAAGTGGCAGATTAGGGAGTCTGAGTCAGTGTGGTTGGCGGCCATTTTGTGGACATATCCGAAGCGTAAGCTGCCCTATCTATATATATTCTTGTTCCCTATAGAATTTGTGATATTTTGGTATATTTTTACCTGCATAAATATCATATTATATATTAAATATATGTATTTTTTTACGAAATTTCCAAGTACTCAAAAAATTACCTTTAGATATGGCCCCTGATATAAATGTAATTTACAAAATAATGAAGATTTTTTTACATATTTCTATTTTAGGATAACATATGTTTATTCCCTAAAAAAATTAGCCACTTCCTATTTCATTTGGGTACCCAAAAAAATTCATGAAATTTGGACAATTTTTTTTGGCCAAAAAAAGTTACCCTTTTTTTCTCATTTCAGATCTTCACCTCCATGGGTCTGACTTCATCCAAAATACATCAAGATGTGTCCTAAACATTCAAGAATCAATTCCTAAAAGGATTTGTGTATATATGTATAAACTTTTTTTTATGAATTTTTATGTCAGGTCTTTTTTTTTTCTACTTAAATTTTTAAAATATTTATAATAAATAGTGTTTCTGCAGATGAGTAGTATTTATCTTTACAGTTGTTTTAAGCATTCATTGAAGTTTTTTTTGGCAAAAGAAAAAAGGAGGTTACTGCAAAAACTGATTTTTCAAGAATTTTTTTTGGCGTCGGGGTCGTTCGCGTCCGAGTATACCCTTAAAGGGGTGTCCGAGGACCGTACCTATCCAGGGTTAAGAATGTCTTGTAAGATTTTTGGTGATCAATCTATTCTGAAGAAGTTTTAATTCTTTGTCTACCTTCTTTCAATTATTGTTCTGCCTGGTCTTCAAGTGCTGATTCTCATCTCAATTTGTTGGACAGGAATTTATGGTATATTAAATTTCTTATTCCTGATCTAGATATTAATCTCTTGCACCATCTTTCAATTAGTTCGTTATGCATGTGGCATAAGATTTTTCATAACTTTGAACATCCTTTATATTCACATGTTCCTGGTTAGTACCATCCTGCTTGTAATACTAGGTATGCAGTTAATTCTAATATTCAGGCTTTCTCCATCATGAGGCTCATTGTTAAACAGTATTCTAAAAGTTTTATTCCAGCTGTTATCAAGTTGTGGCATGATCTTCCTAATCAGGTAGATCCTCAAACTTGCTGCATATGTTTTTATGTTGAACAGGCTGACATAAGTCTTTTTATAGTTTATATGTAAGAGGTCTGTTGTAATGTTGTTGCTGTTATTAAAGTAAATGTTAATTGTTCATTACTTCTTATATAGTTTATTTCCTTTTCTCACTGGGCTATTTTTCCTTGTTGGAGTCCTTGGGACACATTTTGCTTTTTCATTTGGGTTGTAACTTGTCTAGTAATAGTAATAATAATTATTATAATCGTCGTCGGCGGCGGGGCCCACTCGTGTCCGAGTATTGGGTTCTGTCGTTAGCCATCAGCCTCCTATCTAAAGAGATGAAGAACGGTGGAGGAAACGACAGAATGCCAGTAGCTGGGTATATTGTTTTGGGTGGTCGTGGCTTTGCAATGGCCACGCTCACACACTTGGCCTACACCGTTTTCACCGCGGCTCAAGGCATATGAGACAGGCGGCTTCTCCGATGTTGGTTGCATCGGGCTGCCGGGTTCTTGTTATGTCAAGGCCCGCCTCGTTGCCTGCCCGACAGGCATTGCCCTCATCCGCCGGCGCTGGGAAGCTCTGCCGTTGGGGTCTTGTTTGGTTTGATTTTGGAGTTTTCCTTCTCCTAGCCTTTGCCTATCTTAAATAAAGGAGAAGGCCTATAGGGGTCCAGTCTTGGTCTGGTCTCTCAGAACTGGCCTTAGCGGTATGGTTGAGCCTGCCAGGGTAGATAAACTACCCCACCGCCATTGCCCAGCCCATCATTGAGACACTCAAGCCCCTCTACTGCAGCAAAGTGCTGGACCATCAGAGGGGAATTATTATAATAACAATAGTAATAATGATAATAGTAATGATAATAATAATGATAATAATAATGATAATGATAATAATGATAAATAATAATGATAATACACCATTGCCATTCTGCATCTCTAGTAGTTCTATTAGACATGTAGATTATGAGGCATAAAACTGAGTATCGCTCCTCTTGCTAAAGTAAGTGCCCCATGTAATATCCTTTTTATTTTGGGAGATAGCATTTCAGATCATAGATGCTCCTAAATTTTGTTGATGATGATGTATCAGCTGAAGTTGGGTGGTCACATCGAGTGGTGAATGACAGTGCATTTCCATTTGCTTGCAAGCTTGGCCACTAGCATATGACAAGTTCCTTTAAATTTGGTAAATTCTAACACATTATCTTTCCTTTTATCCAGAATGCTGGAGAGAAACTGATTACTGCCCATCTAGTGAGGCCATCCAGAGCCCATGTGAATCCTTATGAGTCTGGCTATAAAGAAGTATTGAATATTGTTGTGGGTTATCTGTTTTCAGTGAAGAGCTTTAGTTTAAAATGATAATAAGTTTAACTCACAAATAATATATTGCTGTAATTCAGGAGGTGATGTCAAATAGGCTATATGTTTTATCTGGGAGCTTCCTCATAGGTGCAGCGCTAACCTGCTGGTTGGAAACAATGAGGTGTAGGTTAAGTACCCCTTAAATCTTATGATAAAACGACCTTCTAAACCTCTCATTTCCCTCTTTTCATTGTGGATGAGTCTTTAATTTTTTATCACTATTACAAAGAAGGAATGTTATCTTAGTTTTTGAAGTTTTTGATGTCTCAGAGACGTAGTGACTGGTATCAGACTAGTCTGTTAGCTAACCTCATTATAAATTTCATTATAATGCCCTCCTTTGAGTACATTATTACGACTAATAAATGAAAACTTTTATATCCAAGGTGTACAAGCTAATTTACTAATTGCTGTTTTAATAATGAGCTCAGAAGTGTTTTTGATTCATTCACACCCATCCATGCTTCATCTGACACTGTGTCCTCAGAAACAAACAGTTTCTTAAACTCTCTGGACTGTCTGTTATAGGTTCTAAAAGACAATCTACCAGTATTCCCTATCAAAAGCAATGTAATGTTTATTTTGATTGATGCCAAGCTGAGAGTCTGTCAATGACTAAGTTTAATTTGGATATTGTTATATTTTTTGGTTCATTTTTTATAATAAACATCCAATTTTAGCCATTAAGGGCCGGCCGGTATGCCTATATATGCTCTTACTTTCATAGTTACAGGGTAATTAGTAAAAGTAACTCAATAAACTAAAGACATTGATCGTTACAAGAAAATGCTGTATTTCTTCTGTTATCATAAATTTTGATAATTCTTACATTTTATTATAAAACAAATTGTGAGCAATGGCATTTGTATATATTTCATGAGTCACAAGACTGGAAGTTTTATGATTACACCCTTCAGTGCTAGCACAAACCTCAGAGGGAGTACACGTTTGAGTTTGACCTCGGACATTCGCTTGCTTATACGTCTGTTTTTCTTGGTTTTGGTAAGAATTTCATCATCCCAAAGAGGAAAAGACAATTTCAACATCTCGCTAACATAAGGGAGAAGAAAATTGCTCTAATAAGATTTCAGAAGTGGGTATTATTGGCGATATTAGTGGAGTTGATGAAAGAGCGACTGTCTCGCCTAAAGAAGCAAAATATTGAGCTAAGGTATCTTCATTTATGATTAGATTATGATATATAACATTGTTTTGGTTTATTAAAATCCAAAGATGGACATAAAATTCATAATAACCATCATTTATTAATATTGTGTTTGTAAAAATACCAAGAAAAACTTTGAATGCCCGTATCTCAAAACTATACTTATTGACCTTCAAATTCTATCTTCTCCCTTAGTTTTAAAGATATAGCTTTAAAATTTGGTATACAACTTAGAAAGACATTATAAAACAATCAAATAGAGCCCTTTTTTCCCATTTTTTTTATATTTTTGTTCTTATTTTTCCCCCTGATTTATAGGGTTTATTTTTTTTACCATAATAAAAACATATCTAACAAAAAAAAAAAAAACTTTAAAATAGAAAAATATTTTATTGGAGGTTTATATAGGGTAGTAATCCCAGGTCTTAATATTAAGTATCAAGGGAGGAGATAAAATTTGAGAAACACTCCTTTTCAGGATAAGTCGCCCTGGCATTGTAAAAGCGAAGTTCAGAGGTAAAAATCCTATGCAGTTTGGAGATGTCCTAAGTCACCTTATTAAGTGGTATGAATGTCAAAGTCCTGTCCTTAAAAAAAGGCATTAGCTGGCCAGCCCCCTGAAAGGTTTAGATCCATGCCCAATTCTGTGCTTAAGCATTTGCGATTAGTAGTGTCCCTTCAAGGTATTATAGTAGTTGTAATTGAGTGTTGAAAGGAATCGGTAGTAAGGTCAAGTTTTTGTAATTTGGAGGTGGTTTTATAGTATTTAAAAGATCTGAATTTTGAACAATTGAAAACTTTATCTTGAAGATCTCTCAGCTAAAATCCTTTTCATGTTGGCATTAGCTTCAGCTAAACACATAAGTAGGCTACAAATGCTATCTGTTAAAAGTAACCAGGAAACACAAGATGATTTTCCCCATCTGCCTTCCTTCTCAGAAAAAAAAGTTAAAGTGAAGGTTTTACCTCAATTTTTTTTCTTCACATATCTTTTCTACAAATGGATGAGATCATTTCAGTATAAAGCAAGTTTCTTTATTTAGTAAGAGCCATTCAGTATTATTTTGAAAACAGTGCAGGTATCAGATGTAACATCTCTTATTTGTCTGTGGTGATAAGGCCCCTAATCACCCTAACATAAAAAATGCATTACCATTCAAAATTTGAATTTTGGTCACAATAGCTCACTAAGAATATAAATCTAATGAGAGGCTTGAATGCGAAGGTACGTTATTTGAGTAGGGCAACTACTTCCTTTAAATTTTGTTGAAACATATTTTTGGAAAGAGTATTCACAACTCAATGGCGTACCAAGTCAGATTTTTCTAAACATTATCTGAAATAATACTGGTCTTGATAACTTCTGAGTTCAGTGAAATTTTAAGTCCTTTATCAACGAGTATGTGAGGTTTAAAATTAATAATTGATTTGGTATTATTATTATTATGTTTGTTATTATTTTATTATTATTTTTATTATTAGCAGCAGCAGCAGCTAAGCTACAACCTTAGTTGGAAAAGCAGGATGCTATAAGCCCAAGGACTCCAACATGGAAAAATATCCCAGTGAGGGAAAGAAATAAAAAATAGATAAATTACAAGAAAAGTAATGAATAATTCATATAAAATATTGTAAGAACAGTAACAACATTAAAGCAGATCTTTCATATATTAACTAAAAAAAAAGAGACTTATGTCAGCTGAATAGCTTTATTAAACAAACTGGAGTCCCGAATTTCAAACCGAATTTTGAGATGGTTTGTTAAAAGCAATCTAGACCAGGTTAGTAA
This sequence comes from Palaemon carinicauda, assembly GCF_036898095.1. Taxonomy (NCBI): domain Eukaryota; kingdom Metazoa; phylum Arthropoda; class Malacostraca; order Decapoda; family Palaemonidae; genus Palaemon; species Palaemon carinicauda. The sequence continues at coordinate 134,215,235 of NC_090725.1, read as the reverse complement.
GTCTTAACTATGGTATATTGCTTATACTTGAATTTATCTTATCTCTTTCCTTTACTGGCTTCCCACCTCCTGCAGAGTGTGGTAGTCAGCAATATAAACATCAGGGGAGGTTCTTAGAAATAAACAGAATTTTATTGATAAAATTCTTTTTATTTCTATACTTACTTCATGTTCATATACATGCCCACCCTCCTCCCCACTATTTTGTGATGTAAAGAGGATAGGGATAGTTTTGACTTTGAAGCTGGCGCGTCAGTTACCACTTACTTCTAGATTATTCCTTCCTTACTAAGGACATATGTTAATTAAAAGGAAAGAAAATGGGAAAATTTTTAAATAAAAATTATACTGGTAAAATTTAATTAAACCAATGTTCTAGAGAAGAAGTAATATGAACATCGATGAGTATAAAAATTAGAAATTTCATTAATATTCTGGGGATTTTTTAATTAGAGGGAAGGGGCTTACCATTGGTTAGTAAATAACCCTGAAATATGATGATTATGTGATGATCCCCAGTGGTGAGAAAAGTTACTTCTAAAACCCCATACTTATACAGTACATACCTGAGTCTATTCACTATAAAAAAATAGTTTGAAGCCTAATTTCTCAAAATATGAAATTCTCAGAGGAAAATTGCTACTAACTTAAAAGATAGGGAATTGTATAGCCTGCAATTTTTACATTTAGTTTAAAACATAAAATCCCACATGAAAGATAGTCACCTAAATGGATAGAATAATGCGTATAAAAATTAAAATGTCTGGAAAATTTCCAAAATACAGCTTTTATTGCTTAAAATTATCTTTGAAATTGTTTTATAATGATTAAAGAAATGGTCACGAAACGAAAAAGTATTAGGAGTTTGAACTAACCCCATAGTAGCATTGCTTTAATGGAGCTGATTCACATCATTTAATGTTATTTGATATGTTTATTTTATCACTTACACACTTTTGTATTAATGTGTGTTTCAGCTTCATGAAAATTGACTGGATTTTTGTAGAAAAAAAATAAATTACATCCTTTTGAATTGTAATAGGTCCCTCCATCCTTCCCACTAAATTAGTGGTAATATTTTTGGTGTTAAACTGTCTTTCCATAAAGCAGTCTGATATATGCTATAAAAGGGCTTCCTGGCCTAGCTGCCACTGTCTGTTCCATGTTACATAGGTTAGTGATACCGTTTTAGCATATCTTGAATGGGGAAGATGGGGTTGAGTGAAATTTACTCATTTTATCTATTCTAAGGTTGTGAAGCTTTTGCCTTTCCAAATTAATAGCTTTGAGTCAAAGGTAAGTACAATACTGTATAGAAATAGTAAATTTTCAAATAAAAATTGTTGAATATTAATTGTGAATTATTATAAACTATAGTTTTGCATGACTGCTTTTGTTAATTTGTTGTAGATCGGTACAGATCTCCAGCTTCAAAAGACAGTCAGTCCAATGCGTATACTATGCCCAGTGGAGTTGCAGAATCATGTGGTTTGAACACATTCACTGTAAACATACATCAAGCACCTGAAATTTTGGTGAATTCAGCCAATGTTGGCATTGCCACCACCAAAGAAATAGATTCCATCAGTCATAAACATTTGAAGTCAAAAGCAAGCAAGAAATACAGTGCAAGAATAATGATGATTTTTGCCTCTGATGCAAGGGATGAGGCATTGAAGGTAAATTCTATCACAGTTTTGTATATGAATCATGAACTTTAATTTAATTTGCATTACTCTCTCGGTTTTTTCTACTTTTACTTATGTTTTATACTGCCATTCTTAATGAAAACTTTGGTACTTTACCTTCACTTTAGAAATGTATACTCCAA